>NW_024067710.1:0-340759 GCF_009389715.1 Phoenix dactylifera | reverse complement strand
TACTGCAACACCGCCCGGGTAAGCTTCCTTCTTAATTTTTCCGAGTTTTTAGCGTACATATGTGCTTTTCAACTCACAATACCCTCGTTTCTTTCTTTTCAGCATATTCTCGAGCTCGACACCATGGCGTTCATCGCCCATGGGTATCGGGAAGAAGTTCAACAGCTCGGCCAGCAACTGGAGCCGGCCAAGAAAAGAGTCGCCGAGCTGGAGGCGGCGTTGGCCGCGGCCGAGGCTCGGTGGACAGCCACCGAGGCTGAGCGCCTTGCCATGGTGGGGGCGCTCGAGGAGGAGAAGGCGGCTCATGCCCTGACCAGGGCAACCATGCGCGGCACGGAGGCGCGCTTAGGGGAGGTCCAGGCCAGGGTCGCGGCCCTCGAGTATGAGGAGGGGGTCTTCCGCCTCCGACTCGGGCAACTTGAGGCCCGGGAGAGGAGGGCCCTCGAACGAGCCGAGCATGCTGTGGAACTCTTCAAAGAGTCGCAAGAGTTCCGCGACATGTTGGAGGAGGAGACGGTCGACGGTTTCCTTCGAGGCTTCGAGAACTTCCGGGAGCAGGTGCGCCGGTACTGCCCTCAGTACGACTTCTCGACGGTCCGTCCGAGGGAGGACCGGGGCTGGGGGTCCGACGTGCAAGCCCTTCCTGCCATCCTGACGTCCGAGGCGGGAATATACGAGCAGGACCCCGCCGAGCCTTCGACGGGGGTAGCCGAGGCGGACGGTGCCATGGAGGCGGCTCCGGCGGCCGAGATCGACGCTGTCCCGGAGGCGGCGCCCGAAGCTCCTGCTCCCGGCCCCGAGCCTGTTCCGGAGGAAGATCATGAGGTCATCAATGTGCCGGATGACCCCCCGGATGTGGCTCCCGCCGCTTAGGACTTAGCATATTTTTCTTTTCTTTTTCATTGTATCCGGGGTCGGCCCTTGAGTGGCCGACTTCCAATTTTGTAATTGGCCTTCCGGCCCTTTGTTAATGAAGAAATGTTTTTGTCATTCTGTGTTCATCTTTCCCTCTGTTGTCGTGGATGAGGCTAGAACCTTAGCTAACCGCCTCGACAACCTCTAACTTCGCATTTTAATCTTTGGGCTGCTTAACGAAGCTGCCCTTTTCCCTGGCTATATCTTAGCCTTCTCAGATTCCAGTCGTCTCGACCAAAGGGAGCTCCGAGCTTAGGTTTCTAGAAAATTTCTCTAAGTCCTATAACTCGGATCTTAGAGTCGTGGGAGTTGCCACGTTTGGCCTTTAGAAAAATCTTAAGGCACCGAGGTCGGGCCTTAGCCCTTCAAGTGGGACCGGAATAGGTCTATTCGTGCCGCTATTCGGGGAGTTTAGTCGGATTTCCGAACTCAACTCCGAACCTCTCATAGGGAGCGCGGGCTAATAAACAAGTTATTGCCGAAGGTTTTCATAGTTATCGTTCTCGGACCCTGCCGAGATTTCGGTGAACAAGGCTGGGATTCCCAAAGATTGCCTTGGTACCTGTGCTTGGCTGGTACATTCGTGGCCGGGACCACTTTCTCAGCTGGACGTCGGAGTTTACTTAGAAGAGCCGAGTTGGGCCCTACTTTATGAAGCCTTAGTACGGATTGCGGAGACTTGACGAACAGAGCAGGCATAATGAAGTTGGGAGGTCGGTCTTAAGCCGACCCAGCAAAGAAGCCCGGCTTTGGGGCAAAATAAGACTCCAACATTGGACGAGATCCCGCTCGGCAATATGTAGATAAAATTTGACAAGGAGGGCGTCTAGTTGGGTGTACCTCTTGCATTCTCGGGGTCATGCTTCGCATGGTGGAGTAGGTCGCTTCCCTTCCTCGTCGACCTCCGGAGTCATTTTTGACTTGTAAAAGGGGCTCGGGCTTCCCATGGACCCGGCGACTCCTGCCGGAGTTGAGAGGATCTGGGGAGGCTCTGTTGATTTGTAGCCCTTTTTGAGATCGAGGGGGCTTAAGACCCTATGGTCGGACCTCGGAGCGCCTCAACCTTGGTCGAGGGATCTCACGTCAGGTCGGCGGGTTCGTGGACGCTTTGCTGACCTGTGATACCTCCCGAGGTCGAGGGAGTCTGGTTCTCTACGGTCGACCCTCGGGGCATCCCGACCTTAGTCGAGGGATCGTTCGTCAGGTCGGCTGGTCTGGGCACGCTCTACCGACCGGCGACGCTTCCCGAGGTCGAGGGAGTCTGGTTCTCTACGGTCGACCCTCGGGGCATCCCGACCTTAGTCGAGGGATCGCTCGCTTCGGGGATCGGGGATCGTCGACCGCTCCCGGGGGTCCACTTTGTGGCGCCCCGGGTGGAGCCACCCTTTCCACCCCTCACGGCGCCTTTCCGAGGTCGAGGGAGTCTGGTTCTCTACGGTCGACCCTCGGGGCATCCCGACCTTAGTCGAGGGATCGTTCGTCAGGTCGGCTGGTCTGGGCACGCTCTACCGACCGGCGACGCTTTCCGAGGTCGAGGGAGTCTGGTTCTCTACGGTCGACCCTCGGGGCATCCCGACCTTAGTCGAGGGATCGCTTGCTTCGGGGATCGGGGATCGTCGACCGCTCCCGGGGGTCCACTTTGTGGCGCCCCGGGTGGAGCCACCCTTTCCACCCCTCACGGCGCCTTCCCGAGGTCGAGGGAGTCTGGTTCTCTACGGTCGACCCTCGGGGCATCCCGACCTTAGTCGAGGAGGCGCTACGGGGGGCCGCGAAGGTACTACCCCGTTGTTGGTGTTGAGCGCCACGGGGGACTGCGAAGGTACTACCCCGTCTTTCCGAAGTGTCGAGGGGTCTGGGCACGCACTGTCGACACTCGGGGCATCTCGACCTTAGTCGAGGAATCTTGCACCAGTCGACGTTTCACCGTCCTGCGATTCTTCCCGAGGTCGAGGGAGTTTGGGACTCTACGGTCGAGCCTCGAGGCATCCCGATTTTGGCCGGAGAATCTGAGGATCACAGACGACCCAATATTAGAAGAGGATTACAGTCATCAAAATGAGAGAAATATTTGCAGAAAAAGGAGCTGAGTCCATTATCCTGATTATCTTGAACCCCTTGGGGTTTCACTGGTAGTACATTCGTAAATTCTCGGAGTTCCAGCTTCGTGGGATCAGAGTCCCTTCCAGGGACTTCAATTTGTACGCCCCTGGCCGTTGTACCCGAGCGATTTGATACGGTCCTTCCCAGTTTGGGGCGAGCTTTCCTTGCTCGGTTGGTTGAGAAGCCTCGGCTTTCCTGAGGACGAGGTCCCCTACTTTGAAGAGCTTGGGCTTAACTCTGGAGTTGTAGTATTGGGCCGTTCGCTGTTGATATCTCGCCATGCGCACCTGGGCGACCTCTCTTGTCTCTTCGACGAGGTCCAAATTGCTCCTGAGCTGGGAGGAATTGGTATCGGGGTCGTAATGCTCCACCCTCGGAGAAGGCAAGCCGATCTCCAATGGGATGACGGCCTCAGTGCCGTATGCTAGGTTGAAGGGGGTCTCTCCCGTGGGCAGTCGGAACGTGGTCCGGTACGCCCAAAGGACATTGTACAAGTCCTCGACCCACTGTCCTTTGGACCGATCAAGCCTAGCTTTGAGTCCCTGCAAAATAGTTCGGTTAGTTACCTCAGTTTCTCCGTTTGTCTGGGGATGGGCAACCGAGGTGAAGCGATGATCAATGCCGAGCTCAGAGCAAAACTCCCTGAAATGAACATTGTCAAATTGTCGACCATTGTCAGATATAAGGATACGGGGTAGTCCGAATCGGCAGATTATAGACTTCCACACGAAGTCCCGCATCTTTTGCTCGGTGATCCGGGCAACAGGTTCGGCCTCGACCCATTTGGTGAAGTAGTCGATGGAGACGACCAGGAACTTTCTCTGTCCGGTGGCCAGGGGAAAGGGCCCCAGGATGTCGATCCCCCATTGGGCAAACGGCCAGGGGGCGATGATGGAGGTCAGCAGAGCTGAAGGTCGGCGCTGGATATTGGCGTTTCGTTGGCACCGATCGCACTTGCGGACAAAATCTGTTGCGTCCTTCTGGAGTGTGGGCCAGTAGTATCCCTGCCGCAGGATCTTATGGGCCAAGGCTCGACCCCCCAGGTGATTTCCGCAGATCCCTTCATGGACCTCTCGGAGGGCGTAGTCCGCCTCGGAGGGGCGGAGGCATCTGAGAAGGGGAGAAGTAAATGATCGTCGATAGAGTTTATTCTCGTACAAGACATACCGGGGAGCCTGGCGCTTGATTCGGCGAGCCTCCGTCTCGTCATGAGGTAGAGTTCCGTCCTGAAGATAGCAGACGAGCCCGTCGATCCAGCTTGGCTCGGAGTCGATGCACATAGTGGGCTCGGGTTCCTCCGTGCTGGGGACCCGAAGACACTCGAGCGCTGTTCCCTTGGGAAGCTCGCTCATGCGGGAGGTGGCCAGTTTGGATAGCTGGTCTGCCCTGAGGTTTTCCGCTCTGGGAATATACTGAATATTGAAAGAATTCAGGGCAGATGTGAGTTCCCGCACCTTTTGGAGATACTTTTGCATGGATGGCTCTTTAGCTTCAAAATCTCCTTGGACCTGGTTCACCACCAGCTGGGAGTCGCTGAAGGCCGTCAGGTCTCCCACTTTTAGTTCTTTCGCCAGCTTGAGCCCGGCGATGAGAGCCTCATACTCGGCCTCATTGTTCGAGGCCGGAAACTCGAGGTGCAGAGCTTGCTCGGCCACCACTCCATCTGGACTGGTGAGGATAAGTCCGGCCCCGCTGCCCCCCGGGGTCGAAGACCCATCCGAGTGCAGGACCCATGGCTGCTTCGGGGTCTCCTCCACGGACTCAGATGGCGGCTCGGGGTCGTCCGGAAGGGTGCACTCCACGATGAAGTCGGCGAGTATCTGAGCTTTGATAGCCGGCCTGGGCCGATATTCTAGGTCGAATTCCCCGAGCTCGACCGCCCATTTGGCGATCCTCCCCGCACGATCCGACCTCTGCAATATCTGCTTCATAGGCTGGTCGGTTAATATAGCTATCGTGTGGGCTTGGAAGTAAGGCCTGAGTCTCCGAGCCGAGATGATGAGAGCGAAGATGGTCTTCTCAAGTTTAGAATATCGGGTCTCAGCATCCCTGAGAACCCGGCTGGTGTAATAGACCGGCTTTTGGAGCTTGTCTTCTTCCCGGACGAGGACCGAGCTTACTGCAGCCGGGGAGACGGCCAGATATAAGTAAAGAATTTCGCCCTTCTGGGGCTTGGTGAGCAGCGGGGGAGAGGCCAGAAGGCTCCGAAGCTCTTCAAAGGCTTGCTGGCATTCTTCTGTCCACCGGAAGTCTTTCGGCCGTTTGAGGCTCTTGAAGAAGGGGAGGCAACGCTCGGCTGATCGAGAAACAAACCTTCCCAGGGCGGCTACCCGCCCCGCGAGCCGCTGCACCTCCTTAACTGTCTTTGGAGGCGACATCTCTTGCAGTGCCCGGATTTTCTCCGGGTTGGCTTCAATTCCGCGTTGGGTCACTATGAAACCCAGGAACTTGCCCGAGGTGACCCCGAACGCGCACTTCGCCGGATTGAGTTTCATTTGGTATTTTCTGAGCTTGGCGAATGTCTTGTTGAGATCGGCTATGTGGTGTTCCGCCGCTTGGCTCTTTACCAGCATGTCGTTCATATAGACTTCCATGTTCCGGCCGATCTGGTCTTTAAAGATTTGGCTGACCAGTCTCTGATAGGTGGCCCCAGCGTTTTTCAGGCCAAAGGGCATCACCTTGTAGCAGTAGGTGCCCTTGTCGGTGATGAAGGCCGTCTTCTCCTCGTCTTCTGGCGCCATTCGGATTTGGTTGTATCCTGAAAAGGCGTCCATAAAAGTTAGCAGTTGGTGTCCTGAAGTGGAGTCGACGAGCTGGTCGATGCTCGGGAGAGGGAAGCTGTCTTTTGGGCAGGCCTTGTTCAGGTCGGTGTAGTCCACGCACATACGCTATTTTCCGTTGGCCTTCTTTACGAGGACTACGTTGGCGAGCCAATCCGGGTAGGAGACCTCCCGGATGAAGCCGGCTCCGAGGAGTTTGTCCACCTCCTCGGCCGCAGCTCGTTGTCGCTCAGGGGCGGAGCCTCTTTTCTTCTGCTTTACAGGCCTGCTGGTTGGCCTCACCTGGAGTCGGTGGACCATGACCTCGGGGTCAATTCCTGGCACGTCCGCGGGCGACCAGGCGAAGACGTCAGCGTTGTCCCGCAGGAAGCTGACGAGGCGATTCCTCTCATGGGCGCCGAGGCCGGAGCCAACCTGCACGGTTAGCTCGGGAAAATTTTCTTGTAGTGGGATTTGAATAAGGAGCTCACCGGGCTCTACTTGCTTCTTCCAGAGGGTGTCCCTCGCATCGAGGGTTTCTATGGGCAGTGAAGGGCCCATCGGGCGGTCTGGTGCCTCGGCTGGTTGCTTTACTGTGTGGGCCGCCATGTAGCATTGCTTGGCGACCAGTTGGTCTCCGCGGACCTCGCCCACTCCTTGGCCGGTGGGGAACCGCATGAGCAAATGGCGAGTTGAAACCACGGCTCGAAGGGCGTTTAACCCTGGGCGCCCAAGGATGGCGTTGTAGACCGAGGGCAGACGGACCACCAGAAAGTCCATCCTCACAGTGCTCTCCCGGGGGGCGAGGCCAACTGTGACAAGGAAGCTAGCCTCACCTTCAACCGGGACCGCATCTCCGGTAAACCCGACCAGCGGGACATTGATTCTCCGGAGGTGTCCTTCTGTCAACCCCATTTTTTGGTAGGCATGGTAGTACAAAATGTTGGCGGAGCTTCCATTGTCAACTAGGACACGCTTTACATCAAACCTATTTACAATCATTGAGATGACCACAGCGTCATCGTGAGGGGTCTCGACCCCTTCTAAGTCCTCGTCCGAGAACGAGATGACTTCATCAGTGCGTGGGCGCTTCGGGGGTGCTCTCTGGGCGGCTGTTCCTGCCGAGGTCCGCCCAATCATGTTGATGGTGCCGGCGGTAGGCCTGTTGCCGCCAGGATTTTCGGTTGGTGCGACATTCTCCGCCGGCCTCCTTTCCTCATGTCGGTTCCTCACGAACCGGTTGAGTACTCCCCGTCTGATGAGCGCTTCTATCTCGTCCCGGAGTTGGAAGCAGTCCTCCGTGTCGTGCCCGCGATCTCGGTGGAAGCGGCAGTACTTCCTGGAATTTCGGGGAAATCCTGTGTCTCGCATAGGAGGCGGGGGTCGGAAGAAGTCCCGACCCTCAATTTCCATCAGGATCTCGGCCCGAGGAGCATTGACGGGTGTATAGTTCTCGTACCTCGCCTGGTACGTCCGGGGCCGTGGTAGAGACCTCGGACGAGGAGGTGCCCTTTGCTGAGGTCGCCCCTGCTGACGGGGCGGGCTCCTCAATCTGGGGAGATTCTTCTCTCGGCGGGGAGACCGGCTCCTTTGTCGACCGCGCTCCTCGCGGCGCTTCTTCCGCTTCTTCGAGGTGGGCTCGATTGCCCCCCGCCTGGAGGCGACTGCCTCCTCGGCCTTGGCGTACTTCCGGGCTCGGGCCAGCATTTCGGTGAAGTCGGCCGGGAAGCTCTTCTCGATGGAGAAGAGGAATCGGTAGGAGCGGACCCCAGTCTTCAGAGCCGACATGGCTATCGACTGGTCTAGCTCGCGAACCTCCCATGTGGCGGCGGTAAAGCGGTCCAGGTACTCTTTGAGGGACTCCCCCTCCTTCTGCTTGATGTCCAGGAGGGAGTCTGATGTCCGTCGCTGGCGCCGGCTGGCAGCAAAGTTGGTGGCGAACTGCCTGCCGAGCTGCTCAAAAGAGGACACCGTGTTCGGCTTCAGACCAGAGAACCAAAGCCGAGCGGTCCCTCGGAGGGTTGCTGGGAAGGCCTTGCAGAGTATGGCCTCCGAGGACCCTTGTAGGGCCATGAGGGCCCGATAACTCTCCAAGTGGTCGAGGGGGTCGGTGATTCCGCTGTAGGGCTCCACCTGAGGCATTTTGAACCTCGCGGGAACTGGCTCGTCCTCGATCTGGCGGGAGAAGGGGGACTTGGTAGTGAACTCAAAGCCCCCTTCCTGTCTTGCCTTCTTGCTGTGGAGTGCCGCAATCTGGCGCTCCAGATGCTCGACTTTTCGGTCGAGCTCCCCCACCCGTGGGATTGTCGCTGTGGTTTGCGCCAGCTCACGGTGATCCGGGGCTGACTCCGCCTCAGAAAGTTGGGGTCTCCGGTCGAAACCTTCTCCCGGTAACTCTCTCCGGGGAGAAGCTCGTTCTCCATTGTTGGCTCTGGAGGAGCCATGCAAATTTTGGCTGGGGAGAACCGGGCCGTTGGGGAGACACTCCGGCGGGGCCTGGGCCTGCGGGGGAAGTGCCGGTAAAGCCTCCACGCGCCGCAGGCCCTGAACGGCGGCGGCCAGGGCCTGGACTTGCTGTACCAGGGCATTGAACTGTTCCGGCTGGACCTGAGGAGCTGGGTCAGCCGGAGTTGGAGAATTCTGGACGGAGTGTCCAGGACTTTGCGGGGGACGCCGGGAGACGTTAGAGGCTCCCTTACTTCTCAACTTCAGGACTGCTACTCGGGCCCTTCCTCTAGCGCCAACTGTTGCTGGAAATTGGACCCGGGGGCAATCTTCGGTCGAGGAGAGGGAGCGACTGTTAGTCCTCACGGCGGGGCGGCGGTCTGTCGGCGGGCGGCGTCCTCCGTCCGGGGCGGTCGGAGAGAAGGAACAGCAGGTCCTCGCAGCGGGGCGGCGATCCGTTGGCTGGCGGCGTCCTCCGTCCGGGTGCCTGTACACGAACCAGTGGCCGGGTTCTCCGGCGCCGGCCCTCCGACGCTCAAGTCAGGGAGGGGGCAAATAGTGGGGAGAAGGAGATAAACAGTGATTTTTGGGTGTATGAATGTTCCAATCCCCTCTTGAGAGGCCAAGGCTCCCTTTTATATACGGGGGTCGGTTTACCTGTGATGTAACAGGGCGAGGCCGTAGTACGGCTTGGCATGTTGTTCAGGTCGGCGCTCGGTCAGGCGAATCATTGCACTGATGTCGGCGGTATGGCCGAGATCAGAGACTTATCATAGTCGACTAGACCCTGCTGGGTCGATTTGCCGTGGAGAGCTGGGGATCCGTAGATGTCAGGAGCCATGCGCATTTATTGTGGAGTAAGTCGGAGATCCGCATTTATTGTGGAGTAAGTCGGAGATCCGCATTAATGGTGGAGTAAGCCGGAGATCCGCATTTATTGTTGAGTGTGCCGGAAGATTACAGCGGCCATGCGCAATAAATGCCGGAGGGGTGTTAGAGTACGGTCCTCGGACATCGGGGTTTCTCTTAGGTCGGAGGTTTCGGGGTCGGTCGTCTTGTGGCCGAGCGTTCCGAGGTCGGACGCTGACTTCGGCTGTCCGGGGTCGGAGGTTGTACGGCTTCTTAGGGGCATTTATGTCATTTGGGGGGAAACTTTATACTCATATACATATTCGGGATGCAGTTTGTTTAAAGGATTGAATTGCACGGTAACTTGCCACTGAAGGGTATTTTTGGTATTTCTACCAAATTTCATATTTTTCGGATAGACATGATACGTTGTTAGACGTCAATCTTGTCTTATAGGTTTGATTGAATTAAAGAGTTTAATTCGATCACCAATTAGAAAGGATTCTAATTGTTAAGTTCGGGTTCGCGCAGTTTGGACTTAAATCGATTAGAAGAGTTCTAATCAAGTTGGGTCAACTCGCACTCACACCTATTGCTGGCTTAGGTATGGAACCCAATGGGTCACACACAAGAAAACTTATTAAGGGTCTAATTGGATTAGATCATGTTTGCAAGATAGACATCCTAGCAGGTGTTGCAACCCCTTAGCTCTTGATTCGAATTGGATTCGAATCCGATTCTTAATTGATCTAATTTGATTAGATCATGTTCTAATATGGGTTAGCCAAGAGTTGGCACCTAATTGGCTTGGTTTGAATCTAATCGGATTAGATTTAATAAATCATTCAATCTAGACCGTTAGATCTTGATCTACCGTTGGATGAAGACATAATGGAGAGTTGGTTTAACCCAATTGGATTGGGTTAGAGGATGGCTATCATAATTGACCATTGGATCTTAATCCCACCATTGGATGAAGACATAATGGGTCAAGTGAATGGCGCCTTGCATTGGAGCCCTTGGATCATCATCATGAAAGATCAAGAGGTGAGGCGTGATGGACATGTATTAGCAGTGATGTTGACTTGGTCAAAATATGGCACCACATAAAAGGACATATCATTTGATACACCTCCTCACTTGATCTGCACCTCCTCTTATTTGATATGGCCCTTTAAATGATGCCCTTTCATGAGAGGATGCGTGGATGGGATGCATCCCTTGGAGATGCATCCCTACACCTATTATAAATAGGCTAGCACTCCATAGGTTTCATCATTCCAACTCCACCCCACTCCTCTCTTCTTTCTTTCTTATATTAGTTTGTTTCTTTCTAGCATTGCTTCTAGTGTGTCCTAAGCCAAGACAAGTTGGTCTTCTTTAGGACAAAAGGATTAGAAGTGATTTTAGAAGGTTAAAAAAAATAGAAAGAAAGTAAAGCAAGCCATTAGAGTTCTTTAGAAGAATTCTGCATTAAGGATCAAAGTCTTTGGAGCTTAAGACTTAAATCAAGTTTTCGTATGGATCAATGTTGGAGGGTGAACACTTAGGCACCTAGTGGAAATTCTGCACATTGGATTAGCGTTAGAGGTATTCTTCTATTTCTGCATTTATATTATATTATTTGATTGCTTCCATTAAGGTGATCTTGGCTTATAAGGGTTTTATGTTAAGGAACTTTATCAAGAAATTTTTAAAATTTCTAGCTTCCGCTGCCCATTTTAGCATGCTAGAACCTTACAAAAGGATATGTTGTAACTTTTGAATCATCATTATGCTTAGTTTCTAGTAGTAATGACAGTGGTATAATATTTACTGGACATAGACATGGAAATGTATATTTAGTTGATTTAGACTAAATATTCATGAAAAACATGGACTGTCTAGTAGCAATGAAGACCAAAAATAGTGAAGCCATTTGGTTATGACATCGAAAATAAGCTCATGCAAGCATGGATTTAATTTCAAAACATATCCGAAAAGAACTTGTTTTCGGCTTGCCTAAATTGTCATTTGAAAAAGATAAAATCTGCTCTGCATGTCAACTAGAAAACAGACCAGAACCTCCTTCAAGTCTAAAAATACTATTTCCACTAGTAGGCCTTTAGAGCTTCTGCATATGGACTTATTTGGATCAACTAGAACTGCAAGTCTAGGAAGAAAACTTTATGGATATGATATTGTGGATGATTTTTCTAGATATACATGGGTTTTATTCTTAGCACACAAAACTGAAGCATTTTCAGCTTTCACTAAACTGTATAAAAAGATTTCAAATGAATATGGACTGAAAACTATTAAGATTAAAAGTGATCATGGAACTGAATTTGAAAATCATGATTTTGAAAATTTCTGCACGAAAAATGGTATTGATCATAATTTTTCTGCACAAAGAACACCGCAACAAAATGGTGTTGTAGAAAGAAATAATAGAACACTTACTGAAATGGCTAGGACAATGTTATGTGAGAGTGACTTACCTAAGTATTTTTGGGTTGAAGCCATAAATACAGCTTGTCATGTTCTTAATAGAGTCACTATTAGGTCAATTTTAAAGAAAACTCTTTATGAACTTTTGAAAAATAAGAAACCGAATCTTTTATACTTTTATGTTTTTGGTTGCATCTGTTTTGTTCTAAATAATGGTAAGGACAACTTGAAAAAATTTGATTCAAAATCAGATGAAACTATTTTTCTTGGATATTCTTCATCATGCAAAGCATATAGAATATTTAACAAGAGAATTCTAGTTGTAGAAGAGTTAATACATGTTATCTTTGATGAATCTAAAGACCCCTTATCAAGGAAGAATTTAGATCTCGATGATGATGCAGAAGAACTCAATAAGAAAGCCAAAGAATTGACCCTAAAGGATGTGTCTGATCTGAAAATTCAGAACATAATGAAAATCAGAAAGAAGAAGATCAAATGCTTAATGATAAAAATAGTCTATCAAAAGAATGGAGGTATGCACATAGTCATCCTAGAGAACTAATAATAGGTGATCCTTCACAAGGAATTAGGACTAGATCCTCCATTAGAGATGTTTGTAATCATCTTGCATTTGTTTCTCAAATAGAACCAAAATCTTTTAAAGAAGCTGAAAAAGATAATAATTGGTTAATGGCAATGCAAGAAGAACTGAATCAATTCGAAAGAAACAATGTTTGGAATTTAGTTAGAAGACCTGAAAATATTTCTGTAATTGGAACAAAATGGGTTTTCAGAAATAAATTAAATGAGGATGGAATTGTAATTAGAAGTAAGGCTAGATTAGTTGCTAAAGGATATAATCAAGAAGAAGGAATTGATTTTGATGAAACTTTTGCACCTGTAGCTAGACTTGAAGCTATCAGATTATTACTTGCATTTACATGCTTCATGGATTTTAAATTATTTTAAACGGATGTCAAAAGTGCATTTCTAAATAGTTTCATAACTGAAGAAGTTCATGTAGAACAGCCACTTGAATTTGAAAATTATAAACTTTCAGATCATGTTTTAAATTGAACAAAGCACTTTATGGCTTGAAGCAAGCTCCTAGAGCTTGGTATGATAGACTAAGCAATTTTTTAATAAAGAGCAATTTTTCAAGAGGAAATGTTGATAATGTTAGAAGTATGCCCTAGAAGCCAACGTGACTGACGCATATTTGTAATCTGGGGCATAAATTTGTAATTTGACACTTATTAATAAATAAGATTGGGCAATTTATTTTTCATTCATGTTTGTATGTGTCCATGAATCGTCCAAAAAAATAATAGATAATGACACATAATTTCAAGGAGTTGAGAATTTGAGGCATGTGTCATTAGGGATTAATTTCTAAATGCTCCTGATCGATGGATCCATCACGAGAGATGGTGATCGATCCGTTGAGATTAGTGCACAAATCACTTAGTCAGATGGACGAGTCTCGAGTCCACGGTGTAGAGACACTGGAGTGATTATGCAAGTACTTGTTAGAGAACAAGGTCTGAGCGTGACCAAAGATAGTAGTCACATGGATGTCTATCCACTCGTCTGTGACTACTTATGCTGCAGACTGGTCCTTTGACCTACGATGCCTCAACTATTCATTGTGAAGTTGCTGTAGTTTGACGAGCATGTGAACTTGGGCCCTAGTCATTCGGATCCTTGTAGTGCGAATTGGCTGCAGTAGGTTCATTTTGGAATAGGGTTGCATCTAGATTGGATCTATCGACCTTGATAGATTAGGAGTGATCCTATGTGATTTATGAGACTGAGTTCGATAAATTTCTGGCCAGGTATTTTGGAAAAAACGTTTTCCATATCTCGAACTGGAAGTCGTATAAATTTGATATATGACAGACGATGGGGTTTGACGAGATATCCATAACCTCCGTCACGTTGGGATCCATGATAGAGGGACTGTATCATACACTAACTGTACCAAAAGGTTCAGATATTCCATTCTGCTAGGTTGCCACCACATACTGCTAGGTGTCACTAGTAGATTGTGAGACTCGAAGACATTCACTTGGTGATCAGTGAACCCTAAGAGTAGAACTGAAATCGTTTCAGTCCACTGAAAGAAGTTTCAGTGATATTGAGATGGAGATCTCAATATTTCTCCCTACCAGTTAAAATAGAACCTACGGGGTTACACACATAGAGGATTTAATTAGTCAGACTATCATAATTGTGATTTGAAATCATAATAGAAATCAATCATCAATATGATTGGTGATTGAATTAATCCACTAAGTGTTAGTGAGTTAATGGAAGAAGAATTAAATGGAATTGATTGCAATTGGATTGCAATTGGGCTGATTTAATGAGCCAAATTAAATTGGGTTCGATCCAAATTGATTTGGGTTCGTGATTGGGCCAATTTGATTAAACCAAGATTTGTGCGGATTTTAAAGACCACATATCGTTGTAGGATGAATATGACTTAAGTCATGTTCACACTATGCGGACTTTAAAGTCCACATAGCGTCGTAGGATGCATGCTCCCAAATCAATTAATTTTTCTAATGAGATTAGGAATCCTAATATGATTAGGAAATTAATCAATTGATTAAATAGACACATGTCATGCATCTATGAGCACAAGGATTGGACACTTGGCATTAATCCAAGGGTGGGTTATAGTCCCATACTCCTAATAAGATTAGGAGGAGCCCTAAACCCAATCTATAAAAGGGTAGCAAGGGAGAAGTTATGAATTAATTCTCTTCTCTTCCTCTCCACGCCTCCTCTTCTTTCTTCCTCCTCCACGGCAGCAAGGGGTCTTCATCCTCCTCTTCTTCCACGGTAGCAAGGCAAGGAAGATCCACGTGCAAGGTTCCTCCTTCCTCTTCCTCCATCGCAAGCAAGGTTGAAGAAGAAAGGGTTCTTCTTTAAGGAGGTATGTTGCAGATTTTTATCTTCTAATCTATATGATAGTCATGAAAGATCTTTGCAAGGAGCTAGCACTCCGGTAAGACCCTATCTCAGATAATTAGATCCTCGTGTGGATACCTGTAGAGGCCGGACAATTATGTGGCTCAAACAGGAACCTAGATAGATCATCAGGCTGCGGTGTTCTTCACCTGCAGAATTTTTGAAGATGAGATCTTCAAATTAATTTCTTCTGATTTTAGTTTCAGTTTTAGGAATCTTAATCAACCTTCATCATATCCTAATCTCTCCTTCCTAATGAATTCAAAGATCTTCTGGATTTGGATCCAGAAAAATTTTTGAATTCTACGATCCGAGGCGCGTTCATACGATGAACGAAGTTCCGTTCGAATTTCACTGCGAACGTCGCATCGAACGGGGCGTAACTCAGCAGTGGTATCAGAGACATGGTTCTAGGAAGCATGATTAGGACCTAAGGATTGATTACCACATTTTTAATCTAATTTTTAAGGGAATTATGCTTGCTGGATTTTCTGCGTGCTGAAATTTTCAGCATGCAGATTTTTATTTGCTATGATCTTGCAAATTATTTTAGAATTGCAATTAGATTACAATGTTTTAAATCAAGTAATGCATGATCTGAAATTCAGAGAATAGCATAATAGGTTTAAAATTTCAGATCTGAAAATATACATGAGATGCATATGGTAATCATAATGTTCATACTTGTTTAAGGTTATGTTTAAAATAATGTATGCATGAGATGTATGTATTAGTTAAACAAAAATTTATTTGCATGAGATGTAAATAAAATCTTTAAACAATAGAATATTTACATAAGATGTAAACTGAAACAATTTTGTCATTTACATAAGATGTAATCACATAATATATGAAAGGGTTTCATAATTACATAGGATGTAAATCTGAACCAATGTGATATTTACATAAGATGTAAATCGAATGACATATGCTATGAGGTAGATGGTTACATTAGATGTAAATCTTAAGAGACCTAAAACCTTCCTAAATCAATCGAGAGTGAACGATACATTGAGCTAGCCATATTTGATTAATTGATCTAATTGGTGTCTAGGCAAGCTCAAAGGTGGTTACTTAATTAGGACCTTACTCTCAGAGTAAGGGAAGCCTCCCACCTGCTTACTTGGCCAATTGATCGATTACTTCCTATGAAAAGCTCAAAGTTGGAATCACTAAGATCTGATTACCCAATATTAAGTCGATTGGTCTTCCACCATAGTAGAGTGCTAAGATCTTTCCGGCGTTGATTAGTCTCGGCTGGATACAGTAGGCTAGTTGCATCGAAGGATTGGACCTCTCTATTAATATGAGACGTTGTGGTGTAAAGGTGGGGTTGGGCTCCAATAACTGTTAGGTGAGGATCCAATCACAGCTTTATTTTCGCGGGATATACGGTGGGTCTGACTTAACCAAGGAACGGGTCCAATAACTGTTAGGTGAGGTCTTTATGACTTGGAGACCAGGTTAACTCAATATGCTTACGAAGCATTGTACAAGAGTTGTACACTCATCGTCTATGTGTCTCCAATAACGTTAGGTGAGGTGACATGTAGATTGGTGGGACCGCAGCATCCCACTCGAAATTCTAAGTCGCAGGTTTCCGTATCTTTACCAGGGGAGTGTGAGAGATCCGAAAAATAGTGGGAGGATTTGATCCAATTTTATTTTAAAAATCTCTAAAACAAATTAATGTCAAATACAAATTTCTAATTAGAATCTTTACTCTCTGCAGATGTCAATGGCTTCCAACCTGATAGTTCGAATTCTAGATAACAATAGGTTGACCGGACCAAACTATAAAGATTGGCTCCGCAACTTGAAGGTTGTCTTGAGTTGCGAAAAGATAGCTTATGTTCTTGACCATGAACTTTCGGTGTTACCAACCCGTGCAACCAATGAGCAGCGTGAGACGCATGCAAAATGGTTGGATGACGACAATAAGGTTAGGTGCTATATTTTCGCATCCATGTCCAATGAATTGCAATGCCAACATGAGAGCATGAAGACTGCTAAGAACATACTTGATCACCTACAAGAGTTGTATGGCGAACAGAGTCGCGCAGCAAGGTTTGAAGTGTCCAAGCGGCTCTTCAAAGCCAAGATGCGTGATGGGCAGTCCGTCCATGAACATGGTTTGACCATGATCAAGGATCTTGAGGAGCTTGAGAAGCTTGGCATGACTATGCACAAGGATTTCCAAACGGATTTGATCCTACAATTGTTGCCATCTTCATATGGGCAGTTTATTGTAAACTACCATATGAATAAAATTGAATGCACCAAACTTGAATTGTTGAATATGTTGGTGACAACTGAGGGAGCCTTGAAAGGTTCAAGGGGCACAGTTCTCGCTACTGAGCTAGCTTCTACTTCCAAGAGAAACTGGAAGAAGAAGAAGCGTGCGAAGAAGTAGAAGACCGAAAAAAAGCCGAAGAAGGAAGTTCCTAAGAATAAGGCCGAACCCAAAGGAAAATATTTCCATTGCAATGAAGACGGCCATTGGAAGAGGAACTGTCCTATCTAAATGAAAAACATAAAGAGCAAGATGGGTGACACGCCTTCTGAAGGTATGTCTAATATGCTCATTATTGAAACTAATCTAACGGTTTCTTCTATTTCCAGTTGGGTTATAGACTCTGGTTCTAGTGTTCACTTGTGCACTACCATGCAGGGTCTAAAGAAAAGTAGAAGGCTTACGGAAGGTGCGGTAACCCTAAGGGTTGGCAATGGAGCAAGAGTTGCTGCTGTTGCTGTGAGCACATTCCCTTTGCATTTATCGTCAGGATTTAGTTTGATACTTAGAGATTGTTATTTTGTACCTAATGCTAACAGAAATCTAATTTCTGTATCGTGTCTAGCACAGGAACATTATGAATTCAATTTCAATAAAGACTACGTTTTTATTTATTTGCGAAATAAACTGTTTGGACGTGGTTTTATGATTGACGGTCTCTATCACTTACATATGGATGTATCTGTGAACGTATCTGAGCATACAGTGAGTACCATAGGATCAAAAAGATCTAGAGATGAGATAAATCAAGAGTATTTATGGCACCTCAGACTTGGCCATATAGGAGAAGACAGAATTAACAAATTGGAGAAACATGGGCTTTTGAGTTCATTGACTTCTAAGTCATATCCGATTTATGAATCCTGCCTTCAAGAAAAAATAGCCAAATTACCCTTTGTAGGACACGAGGAGAGGTCCACTGAAATACTTGCCCTAGTACACACTGATGTGTGTGGCCCATTCGATGTGCAGGCTAGGGGTCAATTTTTCTACTTTATTACTTTTACCGATGATTTCTTACGGTATGGTTATGTCTATCTTATGAGACATAAATCTGAAGCATTTGAAAGGTTCAAAGAATTCAGATTTGAAGTAGAAAAACAGACAGGAAAACTCATTAAGGTTCTTTGATCAGATCGAGGAGGAGAATACCTTAGTGGAGAGTTTTGCGATTATCTCAAACAAAATGGTATAGTTTCACAATGGACACCTCCTGGAATACCTCAACTCAACGGAGTGTCAGAAAGGAGGAATCGGACCTTATTGGATATGGTCAGGTCCATAATGAGCTTCACTGACTTACCCTTATTCTTGTGGGGAGATGCCCTACTTACAGCTATCTATATATTAAATAGAGTTCCCTCTAAGTCCGTTCCTACCATACCATATGAGATATGGCATGGTAAGAAACCAAGTCTTGGTTATCTCAAGATTTGGGGATGTCCAGCCCAAGTCAAGCGACAACAGGCGGACAAGTTAGAGTCTAGGACAATTGGTGCTCGTTTCATTGGATATCCTAAAGAGTCATTAGGATACAATTTTTACATCCCAGAAGATCACAAAGTGTTTGTGAGCCGACATGCCATCTTCTTAGAAAAACAATTTATCCTTGATAGAGGTAGTGGGAGAAAAATTGAGCTCGAAGAGAAAGTCTCTGAAGAGCAACGAGCAATTGAGCCTAGTGAACCTATTCACATTGAGCCAATACATGAAGAACCTCGTCCACTTCGTAGATCCAGTAGGATCTCCCATCCTCCTGAAAGATACTTAGGTATGCTTACAGAGAAAATAGAGGAAGAGTTCCTCATGGGAGAAAGAGATCATAGTAATGATCCCAAGATCTATAACAAAGCGATGTTAGACATCGACTCCGAAAAATGGATTGATGCGATGAAGTCAGAAATAGACTCCATGCATTCCAACCAAGTATGGACCTTAGTAGATCTGCCTGAAGGTATAGTACCTATTGGGTGTAAATGGATCTACAAAAAGAAAATGAGTTCGGATGGCAAGGTAGAGACCTATAAGGCAAGATTGGTGGCAAAAGGATATAGTCAGCGCGAAGGCATTGACTATCAAGATACCTTTTCACCGGTAGCCATGCTGAAGTTCATTCGAACGTTGCTTGCCATTGCAGCTTATCATGATTATGAGTTATGGCAGATGGATGTGAAAACTGCTTTTCTTAATGGATATCTTGAGGAAGATATCTATATAGAATAGCCTCAGGGTTTCACTTTCAGTGATGGTGATCACAAGGTCTGCAAGCTGCAAAGATCCATTTATGGACTAAAGCAAGCATCTCGGAGTTGGAACACTCGTTTCGATGATGTGATCAAATCGTTTGATTTCATCAAGAACGAAGAGGAACCATGTGTGTACAAAAAGGTCAGTAGGAGGGCTACAGTATTCCTCGTATTGTACGTGGATGATATACTCCTAATTGGGAATGATATTTCCATGCTCACATCGGTCAAGTTATGGCTGTCTAAGAAGTTCTCCATGAAAGATCTAGGTGAAGCATCTTATATTTTGGGGATTAAGGTCTATAGAGATAGATCTAAGAGGATGCTTGGTCTATCATAGAAAATGTACATAGAGGAAGTGCTGAAGAGGGTCAGCATGGAAAACTCTAAGAGGGAATTGTTACCCCTAAGGCATGGGATAAATCTCTCCAAAAAGATGTGCCCCAAAACATCTGAAGAGATTCAGCGCATGAGTAGGATCCCTTATGCATCGGCAATAGGGAGCCTCATGTATGCTATGCTATGTACTCGACCTGATATAGCACATGCTGTGAGTGTCACAAGCAGATATCAATCAAATCCAAGCGAGGAGCACTGGATAGCTGTGAAAAATATCCTTAAGTACTTGAGAAGTACTAAGGATCTATTTTTGGTCTTTGGGGGAGGCACAGAATTAAAGGTAGAAGGATATACTGATTCAGACTTCATGACTGACCCTGATGATAGAAAGTCTACATCAGGATATGTATTCTTATGCAATGGAGGATCGGTAAATTGGAAGAGTTCCAAGCAACCGATTATTACAGATTCTACCATGGAAACAGAGTACATTGCTGCATCGGATGCTGTGAAGGAAGCGTTCTGGTACAAGAAGTTTGTCGAAGAGCTAGGAGTCATGTCATCAGATGCCATAACCCTTTTTTGCGACAACAACGGTGCCATAGCACTGGCTAAGGAGCCGAGGTCTCACCAGAAGTCCAAGCACATAGAGCGGCGATTTCATCTAATTTGCGACTACCTCGAAAAGAAATATGTAGAGGTGCAGAGAGTAGACTCCACTGATAACGTGGTGGACCCATTCACTAAGCAGCTGAGTCAGAAGAAATTAGAAGTCCATCTTGAAAAAATGGGACTTAAATATATGTCTGATTGGCTTTAGTGCGAGTAGAAGATCGTTAGAAGTATGCCCTAGAAGCCAACGTGGCTGACGCATATTTGTAATTTGGGGCATAAATTTGTAATTTGACACTTATTAATAAATAAGATTGGGCAATTTATTTTTCATTCTTGTTTGTATGTGTCCATGAATCGTCCAAAAAAATAATAGATAATGACACATAATTTCAAGGAGTTGAGAATTTGAGGCATGTGTCATTTGGGATTAATTTCTAAATGCTCCTGATCGATGGATCCATCACGAGGGGCGATGATCGATCCACTGAGATTAGTGCACAAATTACTTAGTCAGATGGACGAGTCTCGAGTCCACGGTGTAGAGACATTGGAGTGATTATGCAAGTATTTGTTAGAGAACAAGGTACTGAGCGTGACCAAAGATAGTAGTCACATGGATGTCTATCCACTCGTCAGTGACTACTTATGCTGCAGTTGTATGACTGGTCCTTTGACCTGCGATGCCTCAGCTATTCACTGTGAGGTTGCTGTAGTTTGACGAGCATGTGAACTTGGGCCCTAGTCATTCGGATCCTTGTAGTGCGAATTGGCTGCAGTAGATTCATTTTGGATTAGGGTTGCATCTAGATGGGATCTATCGACCTTGATAGATTAGGAGTGATCCTATGTGATTTATGAGACTGAGTGTTGGGATCCCTCGCACACCGCAGAAAATTTCAAAAAAATTTTGCGCGCAGCGGAAGAGGCATGCGCGAGATCACATTCATCGCATGAATATATTTTAAAACCGATGTTTGTAGATAGATTTGGATTAAATACTTTTTGCATGATCGTGGTATTTTGTGAAGGTTCGCTTGAAGCCGCACACGCGTCCGGCCTCTACGGGTATCCATACGAGGCAGAGGACCGTTTGAAGCCTTTATATCTCCCCGAGGTGCTAGCTCCCTTGCAGAGAAGACTTTGGATGGATGAATCTCTTTCTTCTTGCAGCAAACAACTCTTTGATTGCTCTCCCTTGAACAAGAAGGATTGGAGAAAGAAGAATAAAAAGGGAGCAACAAGTTGCAGCCTTTTTATTTTGGTGGAAGAAGGAAGGGAGAAAGGAGAGCCAACGCCTCCTCCTTTTTTTTTCTTTTTGTTGGCGGCTGCTAATAGGGATTAGAGAGGGTCTTTTCACGGCTGAAAGGGGGTTGAAAATCCCTCCTTTGGCAGGTGTGGGCCCCTCCCTCTTAGTCCCTCTTTAATCACACCCCACTTAATCATATTAAGTGGGGTGGTGTAGCCACATAGATAGGGTCTAATCCTCTTCTAAAGAGGATTAGGTGAACCCAATTCCTTCTTTCATTCAAATCCTAATCTAATTAAGATTCAATTGAACCATGACTCAATTGAACTCTTCAATCTTAATCCAATTAGGAGCCATCTTAATTTATTAGATTAAAATTAATTAGGACTTAAGAACTCCTAATCCAATTAGGACTTATTCAATTTTTGTCCTAATCCAATTAGGACTTTAGAAATCCTACTTCAAGTAGGACTCTAATTTAATTTGAAATCCTAATCCAAGTAGGACTCATGATCAAGTCCAATTAATTAAATTCAATTAATTAAATTAAATTGCAATCCGATTGCAATTATTCTTCTTCAACTCACTAACTCTTAGCGGGTTAACCAATTATCAGTCAAATTGATTATTTGTGATTCCTAATCACAATTCAACCATCGGATCGGTCAGTACCTCTAATGTGTGTGACCTCATAGGTTCTATTTTGTCTGGTAGTGAGATATATTGCGATCTCTATCACAATATCATTAAAAACTTCTTTCAATTGGTTAGAACAATTTCAACTCAACTCACCAGGGATCATCGATCATTAAGATGGTCCCTATAAATCTCACCATCCACCAGTGACACCTAGCAGCATGTAGTGGCTACCCAGCAGAATGGAATAATGAACCTCTAGGTGCAGTTATCGTATGATACAATCCTTCTATCGTGGATCTCTACAGGACGGAGGTCATGGATAACTCGTCAAACCCCATCGTATGTCATATGTCAAGATTTATTCGACTTAAGTTCGTGAGTGGAAAACTCCTTTTCCACTGTACATACTACCCCGACCGAGGATTTACGAACTCAGTCTCATAAATCACATAGGATCTCTCCTAATCTATCAAGGTCGATAGATTCCTTGTAGGTGCATACCCTACTCCTACAGTGAACCTACTGCGGCCAATTTACACTACAAGGACCCATATGACTAGATACCATGTATACGTGTAGTCAAACTACAGCAACCTCACTGTGAATAGCCCAAGCACCGCAGGTCCAAGGACTAGTCACACTACTGCAACATCAAGCAGGTCACTGACGAGTGGATAGACATTCAAGTGACTACTTGTCTTGGTCACGCTCAGTACCCTTGTTCTCTAACAAGCACCTGCACTATCACTTCAGTGCCCCTAAACTGTGGACTCAAGTCTCGTCCATCCATAAGAAAAGTGATTTGTGCACTGATCTCATCGGATCGATCACCATCCTCGTGATGATCCATTGATCAGGAGCATTTAGAAATTAATCACTAATGACACATGGCTCAAATTCTCAACTCTTGAGAATATGCGTCATCATCTTATTAATTCCTTGGACGATTCATGGACGCATAAGAACATGAATGAAAAGAATGCCCAACTTAATAAATTCATAATTAGGTCAAGTACAAATTTATGTCCCAGAATAAAATAATGCGTCAGCCAAATTGGCTTCTAGGGCATACTTCTAACAATCTCCCACTTGCACTAAAGCCAATCAGCCATAAACCTAAAGCCCCATCTTCTCAAGATGCACTTCAGTTTTCTGCCGACTTAGCTGTTTAGTCAATGGGTCCACCACATTTCCTGTGGAGTCTACTCTCTGATCCTCTACTTATTTTTTTTCGAGGTAGTCGCTTATTAGGTTAAACCGCCGCTCTATGTGCTTCAGCTTCTGGTGAGACCTTGACTCTTTAGCTAGTGCTATGGTGCCTTTGTTATCGCAGTTGAGTGTTATGGCATCTGATGACATTACACCTAACTCAGCAATGAACTTCTTAAACCAGAAGGTTTCCACTGCACCCTTAGATACAGCTTAACATTCAGCTTCTAAGGTAGAATCTACAATGATCGGTTGTTTGGAACTCTTCCAATTTACTGAACCATCATTGCACATATTCTGATGTAGACTTTCTATCATCAATATGTGTGCATCCTTCTACCTTCAACTCTGATATTCTTCCAAAGACCAAGAACATGTCCTTAGTTCTTCTCAAGTACTTAAGACTGTTCTTCATAGCTATCCAGTGCTTCTTGCCTGGATTTGACTGATATATGCTCGTGACACTCACAGCATATACTATATCATATCACGTACATAGCATGGTATACATGAGGCTCCCTATAGCCGAAGCATAAGGTATCTTGCTCATCCGCTGAATCTCTTCAGATGTGTCGGGGCACATCTTCTTGGAGAGATTTATCCCATGCCTAAGGGGTAATAATCCCCTTTTAGAGGTTTCGATGCCGAACCTCTTCAGCACTCCCTCTATGTAATATTCTGTGACAGGACAAGCATCCTTTTAGATCCATCTCTATAGACCTTAATTCCCAAAATATAGGATGCTTTTCCAAAGTCTTTTATGGAGAAATCCTTAGACAACCATACATTGACCTAAGTTAGCATGGGAACACCATTCCTAATTGGAAGAATATCATCCATGTACAATACGTGGAATACAATAGCCCTCCCACTAACCCTTCTTATAAACGCTGGTTCCTCTTCGTTCTTGATGAAATCAAATGATTTGATTATATTGTTGAAACGAGTATTCCAACTCCGAGATGCTTGCTTTAGTCCATAGAAGGACCTTTGCAGTTTGCAGACCTTGTGATCACCATCATAATATCTCATAATCATATTATGCTGCAATAGCAAGCAATATTCGAATGGACTTTAGCATGGCTACAGGTGAAAAAGTATCCTGATAATCAGTGCCTTCGCACAGACTATAACCTTTCGCCATTAGCCTTGCCTTATAGGTCTCTACCTAGCCATCCGAACTTAATTTTCTCTTGTAGATCCATTTACACCCAATAGGTACTATATCTTCTGGTGAATCTACTAAGGTTCAGACTTGGTTGGAATGCTTGGAGTCCAACTCTGACTTCATTGCTTCCAACCATCTCTCGAAATCGATGTCTAACATCGTTTCGTTGTAGGTATTGGGATCCTTACCTTGATCCCTATCTCCCATGAGGAACACTTCCTCTACATCCTTTGTAAGCATACCTAAGTACTTTTCAGGCGGACGGAAGATCCTACTAGATTTACGAGGTGGAGGAGGTACTACGTGTACTGGCTTAATATGAATAGGTTCTATAAGCACAATGGCTCGTTGCGTTTCAGTGACTTTCTCTTAGAGCTTATTTTTTCTCCCACTACCTCTATTAAGGATAAACTATTTCCATGAAGATAGCATGTCGACTCACAAACACTTTGTGATCCTTTGGGACGTAAAAATCGTATCCTAATAACTCTTTTAGGATATCTAATAAAACGAGCATTAATTATCCTATCCTCTAACTTGTCCGCCTATTGTCGCTTGACGTGGGCTGGACATCCCCAAATCTTGAGATGACCAAGACTCGGCTTCTTACCATGCCATATCTCATATGGTGTGGTAGGAACAGACTTAGAGGAAATACTATTCAATATGTAAATAGCTGAAAATAGGGCATCTCTCTAAAGAAACAAGAGTTGATCAGTGAAGCTCATCATGGACCTGACCATATCCAATAGGGTCTGATTCCTCCTCTCCGACACTCCGTTGAGCTGAGGTGTACCAGGAGGGATCCATTACGAAACTATACCATTCTTCTTGAGATAATCATGGAACTCTCTATTAAGATTTTCACCTCCTCGATCCGATCGAAGAACCTTAATGAGTTTTTCTGTTTGTTTTTCTACTTCATATCTAAATTTTTTGAACCTTTCAAAAGTTTCAGATTTGTGTCTCATACACATATCTATACTATAAGAAATCATCGGTAAATGAAGTAAAAATTATAACATCTAGCCTGCACATTGAATGGGCCACACACATCTGTGTGTACTAGGGTAAGTATTTCAGTGGACCTCCCCCGTGTCCTACAAAGGATAATTTGGCCATCTTTCCTTGAAGACAAGATTCACAAATCTGATATGACTCGAAAGTCAATGAGCCCAAAAGCCCATGTTTATCCAATTTGTTTATTGTCTTCTCCTATATGGCCAATTTTGAGGTGCCACAAATACTTCTGGTTTATCTCATCTCTAGATCTTCTTGATTCTATGACACTTACTACTTGCTCAGATACATTCATCGATACATCCATATGTAAGTGATAGAGACTGTCAGTCATAAACTACGTGAAACCCATTTATTTCTCAAATAAATAGAACAGTAGTTTTACAAAACTCTTCTTGTGCTAAACAAAATACAGAAATCAAATTTCTGCTAGCAGCAGGTAACAGTCCCTAAGTATCCTGAGTATATCTGACATACCTTCTAAAAGTCTGTCACCCTTCTTGCTCTTTATGCTTCCCATGCATGTAGGACAGTTCCTCTTCCAATGGCCATTTCAGGATGCAATGGAAACACTTTCCCTTGCATTCGACCTTTTCTTGGAACTTCCTTGCTTGGCCTTTTCTCGGTCTTCTGCTTCTACGCAGGCTTCTTCTTCTAGGTAAATTCTCTCTTGGAAGTAGAAGCCAACTTGGCAGCGAGAACGATGCCCCTTAAACTCTTCAAAATTCCTACGGTAGTTACCAATTTATTTAACAATTCTGTTTTGGTGCATACAATCTTGTTCATATGGTAATTTACTATAAACTATTCATATGAAGCTAGAAGGGATTGCGGGATCAAATCCGTTTGCAATTCCTTGTGCATGGTCATGCCGAGCTTCTCAAGCTCCTCTAAGTCCTTTATCATGGTCAGACCATGATCATGGACAGACTACCCTTCACGCATCTTGACCTTGAAGAGCCTCTTGGACACTTCAAAACATGATGCGTGACTCTGTTCACCATACAAGTCTTGTAGGTGATATAATATGTCCTTGGCAATCTTCATGTTCTCATGCTGGCATTGTAGTTCATTAGACATGGATGCCATTATGGAGCACCTAACTATATTGTCATCATTCGTCCACTTAGCATGCGTCATACGTTGATAGTGATCGGACAGACCGGTAACACGAAAATTTCATGGTCTAGCACATACCCTAATTTCTCACAATCCAAAATAATTTTGTAATTGCAGAGCCAGTCATTATAATTGGGTTTGGTCAAACGGTTGTTCTGTAGGATATGAGTTAAGAGTTCAGAAGCTGAATTTCTAATCCTTAGAGAGTAATAATTCTAATTAGAATTTTGTACTTGATCTCTATTTATTTTAGGGCCTTTTAAAACAAATACACCTCCCACTATTTTCTCGAATCTCTCACATTCTTCTGATAGAGAAACGGAAATCTTACGACTCTAGGTTTCAAGTGGGGTTCTACGGTCCCACCAATTTACATGCCATCTTACCTAATAGTTATTGGTGACACATAAACGCTGAGTGTACAACTCTTGTACAATGCATCTCAAGCAAGTTGTAGCGCTATCCGATCTCTAAGTAATGAAGACCTCACCTAACAGTTATTGGCCTCATTCCTTAGTTAAGTCAGACCCACCGTATAACCGCAGAAGCAAAGCCGTCATTGGGTCCCTCACCTAACAGTTATTGGGCCCAACCCCATCTTTACCCCTACAACATCTCATGCCTAATAGAGAGATCCAGTCCCCGATGCAACTTGCCCACTGTATCCAGCCGAGACAAATCAACGCCGGAAAGACCTTAGTAGCTCTACTACGGTGGAAGACCGCTAGACTTAATATTTTCGAGGAGATTTAATTTAGATCTCTTTCATTTAATTATCTACATCTCATGCAAATAATTATCTACCCGCTATGCATAGACATAAACATAAACAATAAGGCATAATCACAAAATAACTGGTGATGATCATGGATCCAGGATGGGGTCATAGTACAAGCACATGCACGTCAATTGGTTAGATCGTCTTCAACTCTTGACTCGATCTTGAGCACCCTTGGTCCAATTGCGATCAACTCCTTGATCCATCTCTAATCAACCCTTGATCTCGATCTGCGCAAATCGTGCTTGTAGAGGCATGCACCGATCAACTATTGACATGCAAACACATCACAGATTACATCCCAGATAACTTTAAAAATAAATAAAATTAAATAATACTTACAATCCTTTTTCATGAGACACGCAGGTCTCTAATACATCAATATAAGATGCACGCAGGCATCTGAAAATCTGATTTACATGTCATCACATAACAACACAGAACATCTCAGATATTGCAAAACATTTCAGCACAATTAAAGGGTCCATCCATGATCATCACCAAATACATCTCACGCATTAATTATAATTTACAGATATGAATATTTAACTGATTATGTCATCTTATGAGTTGTTGATCATGCAAGATATGATTCTAAATATTTGTAATCTCATTAACAAATCAATAGAATCATTAATCTAATCACATAGAAAATCAGCATGCAGAAAAATCAGCAAGCTGAAAATTCTGCATGCAGAAAAATTCAGCAAGCATAATCTTTAAATTTTCAGATCTATTATGCCTTAATCATTTAATCCTAATCTTAATCTACGCAACCTGGCTCTGATACCACTGTTGGGATCCCTCGCACACCGCAAAAAATTTCAAAAAATTTTTGCGCGCAGCGGAAGAGGCATGCGCGAGATCCCATTCATCGCATGAATATATTTTAAAACCGATGCTTGTAGATAGATTTGGATTAAATACTTTTTGCATGATTAGGAAGATCATATCTTCACCTTGTGCGGGTAGATGATTACCGTAAACTGATGATCGTGGTATTTTATGAAGGTTCGCTTGAAGCCGCACACGTGTCCGGCCTTTACGGGTATCCATACGAGGCAGAGGACCGTTTGAAGCCTTTGTATCTCCCCGGGGTGCTAGCTCCCTTACAGAGAAGACTTTGGATGGATGAATCTCTTTCTTCTTGCAGCAAACAACTCTTTGATTGCTCTCCCTTGAGCAAGAAGGATTGGAGAAAGAAGAATAAAAAGGGAGCAACAAGTTGCAGTCTTTTTATTTTGGTGGAAGAAGAAAGGGAGAAAGGAGAGCCAACGCCTCCTCCTTTTTTTTCTTTTGTTGGCGGCTGCTAATAGGGATTAGAGAGGGTCTTTTCACGGCTGAAAGGGGGTTGAAAATCCCTCCTTTGGTGTGGGCCCCTTTCCCTCTTTTAATTAGCCGTGTGGAGCTCCTAAAAAATAGGAGCTCCATGTTTATCTTTTAGAAAAGAGGAGGGGCGTCCGCCCCTCCCTCTTTTCTTCACGTAAAAGGCATTGGAGGGGTGTGGGCCCCTCCCTCTTAGTCCCTCTTTAATCACACCCCACTTAATCATATTAAGTGGGGTGGTGTAGCCCACATAGATAGGGTCAAATCCTCTTCTAAAGAGGATTAGGTGAACCCAATTCCTTCTTTCATTCAAATCCTAATCTAATTAGGATTCAATTGAACCATGACTCAATTGAACTCTTCAATCCTAATCCAATTAGGAGCCATCTTAATTTATTAGATTAAAATTAATTAGGACTTAAGAACTCCTAATCCAATTAGGACTTATTCAAATTTTGTCCTAATCCAATTAGGACTTTAGAAATCCTACTTCAAGTAGGACTCTAATTTAATTTGAAATCCTAATCCAAGTAGGACTCATGATCAAGTCCAATTAATTAAATCCAATTAATTAAATTAAATTGCAATCTGATTGCAATTATTCTTCTTCAACTCACTAACTCTTAGCGGGTTAACCAATTATCAGTCAAATTGATTATTTGTGATTCCTAATCACAATTCAACCATCGGATCGCTCAGTTCCTCTAATGTGTGTGACCTCATAGGTTCTATTTTGTCTGGTAGTGAGATATATTGCGATCTCTATCACAATATCATTGAAAACTTCTTTCAATTGGTTAGAACAATTTCAACTCAACTCACCAGGGATCATCGATCATTAAGATGGTTCCTATAAATCTCACCATCCACCAGTGACACCTAGCAGCATGTAGTGGCTACCCAGCAGAATGAAATAATGAACCTCTAGGTGCAGTTATCGTATGATACAATTCTTCTATCGTGGATCTCTACAGGACGAAGGTCATGGATAACTCGTCAAACCCCATCGTATGTCATATGTCAAGATTTATTCGACTTAAGTTCGTGAGTGGAAAACTCCTTTTCCACTGTACATACTACTCCGACCGAGGATTTACGAACTCAGTCTCATAAATCACATAGGATCTCTCCTAATCTATCAAGGTCGATAGATTCCTTGTAGGTGCATACCCTACTCCTACAGTGAACCTACTGCAGCCAATCTACACTACAAGGACCCATATGACTAGAGACCATGCATACGTGTAGTCAAACTGCAGCAACCTTACTGTGAATAGCCGAAGCACCGCAAGTCCAAGGACTAGTCACACTACTGCAACATCAAGCAAGTCACTAACGAGTGGATAGACAACCAAGTGACTACTTGTCTTGGTCACGCTCAGTACCCTTGTTCTCTAACAAACACCTGCACTATCACTTCAGTGCCCCTAAACTGTGGACTCGAGTCTCGTCTATCCATAAGAAAAGCGATCTGTGCACTGATCTCATCGGATCGATCACCGTCCTCGTGATGATCCATTGATTAGGAGCATTTAGAAATTAATCAACACATGGCTCAAATTCTCAACTCTTGAGAATATGCGTCATCATCTTATTAATTTCTTGGACGATTCATGGACACATAAGAACATGAATGAAAAGAATGCCCAACTTAATAAATTCATAATTAGGTTAAGTACAAATTTATGTCCCAGAATAAAATAATGAGTCAGCCAAATTGTCTTCTGGGGCATACTTCTAACACTGAGTTCGATAAATTTCGAGCCAGGTATTTTGGAAAAAGAGTTTTCCATATCTCGAACTGGAAGTCGTATAAATTTGACATATGACAGACGATGGGGTTTGACGAGATATCCATAACCTTCGTCACGTCGGAATCTATGATAGAGGGATTGTATCATACGCTAACTGCACCAAGAGGTTCAAATATTCCATTCTGCTGGGTTGCCACCACATACTGCTAGGTATCATTAGTGGATTGTGAGACTCGAAGGCATTTACTTGGTGATCAGTGAACCCTAAGAGTAGAACTGAAATCGTTTCAGTCCACTGAAAGGAGTATTAGTGATATTGAGATGGAGATCTCAATATTTCTCACTACCAGTCAAAATAGAACCTACGGAGTCACACACATAGAGGATTTAATTAGTCAGACTATCATAATTGTGATTTGGAATCTGATGACCCAAAGATTGATTCATAAATTGATTTTGATGATCACAAAACCTTGAAGTATAGATACTAATGCTTATGTTGCAAGGAGAAAGATATTTATTTTGCAAGGAACATAGCAAGTTGGGAGAACACAAGAAGGCCTCCAAAGCTCTCAAGTTGGAAGAAAGCTACAATTTATTGGCCCAAAGTTTAAAGTTCAAAGGATTCAAATTGGAGGAGTAAAATCAAAAGAAAAATTCAAAAGAACAGTCTTCGAGTCGACTCCAGTGGAATTCGAGTCGACTCCGGAGAAGTATGAGTCGACTCCGGAGAAGTATGAGTCGACTCCTAGGAGTCACAGGCAGAAAAGTCAGAGAGCAGTTTTCGGGTCTGAGATTCGAGTCGACTCCAGTGGAACGCGAGTCGACTCCGATGGTTGGTAGGTCGACTCCAAAGAAAGCAAGAGTCGACTCTCAGCGGAACACAAGGAAAAAGTCAGAGAGCATTTTTGGGACTCTGAGATTCGAGTCGACTCCCGCATTGCACGAGTCGACTCCGAGACTCCGCGACCATCAACAGACAGAAAACCAAGTTACTGCCTCTGAGATTCGAGTCGACTCCCAGACAGTTCGAGTCGACTCCAAAGACAGCGCAACCCCAAGACAGAAGACGGTATTTTCGTCTCTGAGAGGCGAGTCGACTCCAAGACAAGTCGAGTCGACTCCAAGGCAGCGCGGCTCCAAAATACAGAGGATCAGTTTTCCGACTCTGAGATTCGAGTCGACTCCCAGACAGCTCGAGTCGACTCCAAGGCAGCACTACACTAAGATGGCAGAAGACCAACTTTCGAAAACTGAGAGCCGAGTCGACTCCAAGGAAGTTCGAGTCGACTCCAAGACTGGACGAGCCAAAAGACAGAGGATCGGGAGTTCGGACTCTGGGATTCGAGTCGACTCCCAGGATAGTCGAGTCGACTCGAGTGGACAAAATTCAAATTTGGAACAGTTGCCGAGTCGACTCCGGAAAAGCTTGAGTCGACTCCCGCTACAGCCGAGTCGACTCCTGATCGCGCGAGTCGACTCCGATCCCAACGGTAATATTGTCAGGAGGTGCAGACTGGTTCCAACGGCTATATTTTTGCCTCTAACGGCTATATTCTTGTTTCCACTCCATCTAAAGCTATAAAAACAAGAAGAGAGCTAGGGGAGAACTCATGGAAGTGGGAGAGAACTTTTAGGGAAGAGATTCCAAACAGATTACAAGGGAAATCTCCCAAAAGCACAAAAGGGCCATTCAAAGTGAAATAGAGGGAAGAAGAGCATCCAAGTGAATCCCAAAGCTTCCTCTCCATCCGTGTGCTGCCTCAGTGATCCTCCACTTCGTGCCAAATCAGAAGAGGGTCAAGTAAAGAAGAAGTCGAGCTCCTTCATCTTCCAAACTCGTTTGAGGACTTCACTTTACTCTATTTGCTTATAGTGTTATATTTGCTTGTTTAAGAAGCTTTGATTTATCTTAAACTTTGTTATAATATCTTGTAACTTGATTCAATCACGGGATTGAATCAAGGGGTAAAGGTTTGTTGGTGAGCCAAAGGGAAAACCAACGGTGTAAGGTTTGTTGGTGAGCCAAAGGGAAAACCAACGGGGTTTAGGTTTGTTGGTGAGCCGAGGGTAAAACCAACGTGAAAGGGTTTGATTGTGAGCCCGGGAAAACAATCGGGGTTGGTTCTAGTCGGTGAGCCTGGGAAAACCGACCGAGTTCGTTGTGCGCTCGTAAAACAACAAGTTGGGTTGTGAGCTTGTAAAACAACCGGCTGTAATCGGTAGGATTATAGTGAAATTCCCAAGAGGTCTTGGGGAGTGGATGTAGGTGCTGGGGTGCACCGAACCACTATATGTTTATTGTGTTTGTGATGCTTTTTGTCATTGTCTAACTTGCTTACTTAGATATATTGCTTGCTTAACTCGTATCTACGCATCCCTTAGTTGCAAGCATACTCAATTTACTTAATCAAGTCCCATTTAATAAATCATACTGTTGCTAAGTTTAAATTCCACTGTGCATCTATATAACTTAGCATAGTTAATCAAAAAGTCTTAGAAGTAGTTTAAAAGTTTTAAAAGACCCAATTCACCCCCCCCCTCTTGGGTTGTATCTACTGGGCAACAGAATCATAATAGAAATCAATCATCAATATGATTGGTGATTGAATTAACCCACTAAGTGTTAGTGAGTTAATGGAAGAAGAATTAAGTGGAATTGATTGCAATTGGATTGCAATTGGACTGATTTAATGAGCCAAATCAAATTGGGTTCGACCCAAATTGATTTGGGTTCGTGATTGGATCAATTTGATTAAACCAAGATTTGTGCGGATTTTAAAGGCCACATGTCGTTGTAGGATGAATATGACTTAAGTCATGTTCACACTATGCGGACTTTAAAGTCCACATAGCGTCGTAGGATGCATGCTCCCAAATCAATTAATTCTCTTAATGAGATTAGGAATCCTAATATGATTAGAAAATTAATCAATTGATTAAATAGACACATGTCATGCATCTATGAGCACAAGGATTGGACACTTGGCATTAATCCAAGGGTGGGTTATAGTCCCATACTCCTAATAAGATTAGGAGGAGCCCTAAACCCAATCTATAAAAGGGTAGCAAAGGAGAAGTTATGAATTAATTCTCTCCTCTTCCTCTCCACGCCTTCTCTTCTTTCTTCCTCCTCCACGGCAGCAAGGGGTCTTCATCCTCCTCTTCTTCCACGGTAGAAAGGCAAGGAAGATCCACGTGCAAGGTTCCTCCTTGTGGAGTGATTGATTAAAACCCTATTTGATTTTGATGAGATCAAAGCAATTGAGTATATTTCTTGTTTACTAATGAATTCAATTAAGTGTTTCAGTGAAAATCTTGTCTAAGTGTCTCAAGACTTGGTTCATAATTTTTGGATAAGTTAAGAAGTCAGCGTGAACCAAAGTCTGAGACTCGAGTCGACTCTAGAGTATCACGAGTCGACTCCAAGCGTATCAAGTTCACTGGCACGGGCTCGAGTCGACTCCAGATCTGTACGAGTCGACTCCGACTGAGAACAGACAGAAGAACAGAAAGCTTCAACTCAGAACCTGTCAACGAGTCGACTTCCAAAGTGCGCGAGTCGACTACGATGTTCACCGAGTCGACTCCAGGATAGTAAGAGTCGACTCCAAGAGGAACACAAAGAAAAAGTCAGAGAGCAGTTTTCGGGTCTGAGATTCGAGTCGACTCCAGTGAAACGCGAGTCGACTCCGATGGATGGCAAGTCGACTCCAAAGAAGGTGAGAGTCGACTCTCAGAGGAACACAAGAAAAAGTCAGAGAGCAATTTTCGGACTCTGAGATTCGAGTCGACTCCCGCAATATGCGAGTCGACTCCAAGACTCCGCGACCATCAACAGACAGAAGACCAAGTTACTGCCTCTGAGATTCGAGTCGACTCCCAGACAGCTCGAGTCGACTCCAAGACAGCTTCACACAAAAAGGTAGAAGACCAAGTTTCGAAAACTGAGAGCCGAGTCGACTCCGAGGAAGTTCGAGTCGACTCCAAGACTGGACGAGCCAAAAGACAGAGAATCGGGAGTTCGGGCTCTGAGATTCGAGTCGACTCCCAGGACAGTCGAGTCGACTCGAGTGGATCAAATTCAAAATTGGATCCACGGACTTCAGTGGATGAGCCGACTCCGAAATTGCCAAGTCAGCTCCAGAAGTTGGCGAGTCGACTCCAGGTCAAGATGAGTCGACTCCCAGTCGTGAAGGCAACTTTAATTCAAATTTGGAACAGTTGCCGAGTCGACTCCGGAAAAGCTTGAGTCGACTCCCGCTACAGCCGAGTCGACTCCTGATCGCGCGAGTCGACTCTAACCCACCAACGAACACATTGTCAGGCTGCGCAGAGTGTGCAGAACGGGCAGAAAAAGCTCTCTAACGGCTAGTTTCCGTGGGGGTTGGTTTAAATAGCCACAGAAGACTGTAGCAAGGAAGAGAAGAACCATTCCACTCCAACTAATCAAGCATTCAAGCTCTGCAACGTGTTCTTCAACGAAAAAGAGGAAGATCTGCATTTACTGCATCCACCTACATCTTCCCAGCAATTAAAAGCCTTCTCCTCCTGCATTCAAGTCGACTACTCACTCAAGAGGAGACCAGAAGTTTAAGAAGCCCTTCCTCTTCTCCAACTTAAAAGCGTTTGAGGGCTCTTAACTTCGTTATTGTTCATATTGCCATTTATCTGCTTTTGAGAAGCTGTATTTTTCTGTTTGTCTCTTTTATCTACACCTTTGTCTTTGCTTGGTTCAATCGGGGCATTGAATCAAGAGTATTGAGGTTGGTTGGTGAGCCGAGTGTAAAACCAACGTGTAAGGGTTCGATTGTGATCCCGGAAAAACAATCGGGGTTGGTTCTAGTCGGTGAGCCTGGGAAAACCGACCGAGTTCGTTGTGAGCTCGTAAAACAACAAGTTTGGTTGTGAGCTTGGAAAACAACCGGCTGTAATCCAAGGGGTTATAGTGAATTCCCAAGAGAGACTTGGGGAGTGGACGTAGGAGCAAGGGTTAGCTCCGAACCACTATAAAAGCTTTGTGTTTGTGATTGCTTGTCTCTTACCATTACTCTCATTTCATACACATCACAGCAACTAATTAATCATCTTGTAAAAAGCATTAATTAGTCACCCACAAATGCTTTAATAGTTAAAATTATTTTAAAACCCAATTCACCCCCCCTCTTGGGTTGTCTATCTGGGCAACAAGTGGTATCAGAGCCTAAACTCTTCCACCCAAGAGTAAAAGATCAAAATGACAACCCCATTTGGATCTTCCCACATTGAGGGTCAGTCCACCCAAAGACCCCCTTTCTTTAATGGATCCGACTACTCATACTGGAAGGCTAGGATGAGAATATTCATCCAAGCCCAAGACTATGAGATGTGGACCATTGTAGTAAATGGCCCATACATCCCATCCACATATGTAGAGGGTATCACGGTACCCAAATTAGAAAAGGATTGGGATGAACATGACATGAGAAAGGCACAACTAAATTCTAAAGCTATGAATGTGTTTTACTGTGCCTTAGACAGAAATGAATTCAATAGGGTCTCTACTTGCAACTCTGCAAAAGAGATCTGGGATAGACTTGAAGTGACCCATGAGGGCACAAATCAAGTTAAAGAATCCAAAATTAATATATTGGTTCATAAGTATGAACTATTTAAAATGGATTCTAATGAGACAATCACTAGCATGTTCACTAGGTTTACTGACATTGTCAATGGCCTAAAAAGCCTTGGCAAGAACTATACTAACAGTGAGCTTGTCAGGAAAATCCTTCGGTGTCTACCAAGGTCGTGGGAAGCTAAAGTGACGGCAATCCAAGAAGCCAAGGACTTGAACAAATTACCACTCGAGGAGCTTCTTGGATCCTTAATGACGCACGAGCTAACCATGAAGCAACACAACGAGGAAGAGTCCTCCCACAAGAAAAAGGTAATAGCTCTGAAATCTACTTCATCTAACAAGGAATTATCTTGCAGTAGCAGCAGTGAAGGAGAAGAACATGAGGAAGATGATGGTGAGGCACTTCTTGTGCGCAAGTTCAAAAAATTCATCAACCACAAGAAGGCTTATCATCAAAGGAGAGGCCCCTCAAATTTCTACCGCAAGGACAAAGGTAAGGAAAGGGAAAATGAGGGGATTGGGTGCTATGAGTGCAAAAAGCCGGGACACATCAGAGCTGAGTGTCCCTTACTAAAGAAGGGCAGCAAGTACAAGAAGAAGAAAGCCCTTGTCACCACCCTATCGGACTCCGACACATCATCTTCATCATCGGATGAAGAACAAGAAGAGAAGGCCAATTTCTGCTTCATGGCCAATGAAAATGAGGTAACTTCCGAAACACAGCTTGATTTTACATTTGATGAACTTTATGATGCTTTTAATGAATTAATGATAGAATATAAGGCAATAAATCTTAAGAATAAAGAACTAAAAATAACTAATCAATCATACCTACATAAATACGATAAATTAGTTAAGGATAAGGATTTAATCACCAAAGAAAATATAGAACTTAAGACAAGCAACCAACTTTTAACTCAAAAGACTAATACCTTAACTAAAGATAATGAAAAACTAACTAAAGAATTTTCAGAATTTAAAAACCATAAACAAATCTTAAACAAGGATCTAACAAACAAACTAAATGATCTAAAAACAGAAAATCAAACACTAACTAAAGAACTTAACAAATACAAACCCTTAGTTGAAAAATTTACATATAGTTCTAAAAAGTTAAATATGATACTCAATAGTCAACGAGCAGTATTTAATAAAGCGGGTTTAGGATATAAACCAAGAAATAAACAAAAACTTCTTAGTAACTTCTTTATTAAAGCTGGAAAAACTAAAACTAAGAAAATAACCTGCTTTTGTTGTGGAACTATAGGTCATAAAGCAAATGTGTGTAATTTTAGGAAAGGTAAATCAAGAAGAAAAATTAAAAGGGTATGGGTTCCAAAAGGAACCAACTTGACTAACCATGAAGGACCCAAGAAAATTTGGGTACCTAAGTTGACATGATTTGCTTGTGTAGGAGTGTCTTGCAGCCAAGGTCAACAAAAACTGCTGGTATTTGGATAGTGGCTGCTCAAGGCACATGACGGATGATAAGGATCAATTTTTCACCCTTGAAGCTAAGAAGGGAGGTGCTGTGACTTTTGGAGACAACAACCAAGGTCACATTATTGGTATTGGTAAAGTTCAAATCACCCCTTCAACTTTTATAGATAATGTTAGATATGTTGATGGTCTTAAGCATAACTTGTTAAGCATTAGTCAATTATGTAATAAAGGATATGATGTTATGTTTAAACCATCACTATGCATTATAACAAACCCTAATGACAGTAGTTTAGTTTTTAAAGGGATTAGACGTGGAAATGTATATGTTGTAGACCTTGAAGATCTTGCAAAACATAACCAATGTTTAGTTGTTAATGAAACTAAAGATAATGATGCTAGTTGGTTATGGCACCGTAAGTTAGGTCATGCAAGCATGGACACAATAACTAAACTAGTTAAAAGAGATTCCATGATAGGTTTGCCAAAATTAAAATTTGAAAAGAACAAAATATGTGAAGCATGTCAATTTGGCAAACAATCTAGGAACTCATTTAAATCCATAAAATGTGTCTCTACCTCTAGACCTCTAGAATTATTACACATGGACCTATTCGGACCAACTAGAACAACAAGCCTAGGTGGAAATAAATATGGTCTAGTTATTGTAGATGATTATTCTAGGTACACTTGGGTTATGTTCTTAGCACATAAAGATCAAGCTTTTTCAGTATTTAAAAAGTTTCATAAGGAAGTAACCAATGCTAGAGATACTTCAGTAATAGCCATTAGAAGTGACCATGGTACCGAATTTGAAAATCAGTTATTCAATGAGTTTTGTAGTAAAAAGGGAATAACTCATAATTTTTCTGCACCTAGGACACCACAACAAAATGGAGTTGTGGAAAGGAAAAATAGGACTCTAGAGGAAATGGCTAGAACTATGTTATGTGAAAGTAACCTCCCTAAGTACTTTTGGGGAGAAGCCATTAATACTTCTTGCCATATATTAAATAGAGTTTTATTAAGACCCATCATAAAGAAAACACCTTATGAACTTTGGAAAAACAGAAAACCAAAAGTTAATTACTTTCATGTTTTTGGATGTAGGTGTTTTGTTCATAATAATGGGAAAGATAATCTAGGTAAATTTGACTCTAAATCGGATGAAGGAATATTCTTAGGTTACTCTACAACTAGTAAAGCCTATAGAGTCTTTAATAAAAGAACCTTAGTTATAGAAGAATCTATACATGTTGTATTTGATGACTCTAGTGACATATCCTCTAGTAAGAAAGTTAATTTTGATGATGATGTTGAAATTCTTGAAGAAAAGATAGATGAGATGGCATTACAAGATGATAATCAAAAGTTGAGTGAAGGAGCATCATCAAGCCAAGAGGCTATTGTGGATCATGGGCTAACTAAAGCTTGGAGGTATGCTCACGGGCATCCTAAGGAACTAATTCTAGATGATCCATCTCAACTGGTTAGGACTAGAGCATCCCTTAGAAATTTAAATAACCATCTAGCTTTTGTCTCACACTTTGAGCCCAAACACATAGAAGAGGCCGAAAATGATGTAAATTGGATAAATGCAATGCAAAAAGAATTAAACCAATTTACTAGAAACAAGGTATGGAATCTAATAGAGAGACCTTCTGAATATCCTATTATAGGCACGAAATGGATTTATAAAAATAAACTTGATGAAAATGGAATTGTTATAAGGAATAAGGCTAGACTAGTAGCAAAGGGTTATAATCAAGAAGAAGGTATAGATTTTGATGAAACCTTTGCTCCTGTAGCTAGACTTGAGGCTATTAGACTATTATTAGCATATGCATGCTCTAAGGACTTCAAACTTTTTCAAATGGATGTAAAAAGTGCATTTTTAAATGGGTATATTAATGAGGAGGTATATGTAGAACAACCTCCTGGTTTTGAAAATCATCAATACCCTAATCATGTATATAAACTGAACAAAGCACTTTATGGTTTAAAACAAGCACCTAGAGCATGGTATGAGAGACTTAGCAAATTCCTATTAGAACATGAATTTGAAAGTGAATCCTAGGTTCTTCGGTGTTTAGCATGCTGAATTTTTTTTTTTTGAAAACCATGGCTGAACCTGATCGGGTTGCCTATGTACCCCTTCATAAGGGGGATCAAGCCATACGTAGTTCTTTTTAAGTTTTAAAACGCAGCGGAAAAATCGAATCAAACAATTTAATTCATGCATGCTTACAAGATCAAATCAAGAAATCAGCACCTTAAGAACACATAGGATTATGCCGGAATCGTTTAAACAATTATGCTAAAACTTTTATGCATGATTAACTATCAGATCTGAAACTTAAGAACTCTATTCCAATTAATCTCCGAATATCCATCGAATAGATTCTGGAGATATCTCCGTGAGGAGCCCCAAAAGAGGGTAAAACCTCGGGGAATTGGACCTAGACCTTGACACCATAATAAATGATTAATGCTAGATTAATACCTTTTATGATGGATGAAAGTTGTGAATCTGATTCTTGACTTCGCAGCCACGCACACGAATGGCCTCTACGAGAAGTACACGCGAAGTCCTGAAGGATCTTCTTCCGCAACAGTGCTAGCAGCTGCAGAACACTTGAAAGCTGAAATCTGCCCGCCGGGATTCAATCAACTCTTGATCAATCGTCTTGAAGCAGATAGAGATGAGGTTTGTAAGGGAAGTAGAGGACTCAGATCTGATCTTGAATCTTCTAGATATTCACCCTGAAAACCCTATCTAAAATGGAGAAGAAGAGGAGGAGAAGGCGGGTGAGGAAGAAGGCTGCAATTGATGTGTTTTTGGTGCCCATGTTTGACCCCTTTTAATGGCCTCCGAATTTTCATTCAAAATTCGAAATTTATTTTCAGAAAACCTCTTTTAGTTGGCACATGCAAAGAAATAGGAACAACCCAAATCAGATCTCAACCAAATCTGATTTAAATTCAAATTTTAAACACATGTGCAAGAGGGAAGGAATTTGAAATCCATGCGGCAAGGTAAAACACTTCATAATTTCGAAATCACCTCTTGAAATTCGAATTTAATCCATTCAAAAACTCAGACGCCACCTTGGCTGATGGTTTGAGTGATTAAAATCATTTAACACATTGCTTAATGTTTGAATTTAAATTCAAATAACAAATAATGTCGCCATGTGTCAAGCAATGGGTCCATGTGCCATGCAATAATTTTGGTTTATTTAAAATTCATGAAATCCAATTCCATGTCACCAATAATTGCCACATCATCTGAGCCTAATCCCCTTGGGTTGCACCTAATCAAATTTGGTCAAATCCGAATTAAAACAAAGCAATTTGGTTGAACCCAATCTAATCAGGTCAGACCCTGATTGAGCTCAAATTGAATCCAATTCAATTTTGGCTCATGCAAACTCAATCAAATTGAATTATTACTTTGTGTTGGACCTAATTCAATTAGGTCAATCCCCAATTAAGACCAAATTAATTTAAAATTAATTTGATCAGCTTAAGTCCTTTTTGGTTCTGACCTAATCCAATCAGGTCAAAACCTTGATTCTCCTTCTTCAAACCTCTTACTGACTTGTAGCCCCTGCAACGAATTGCAAATATTAAAAGGACTACCGGTATCTAATACCCAGGTCGAATTATCACAAATAGAAAAATTGCAAGGTGTTATCATATAAGTACCTTGATTGGCAACTGATTGCCCACTTTTCTTAGGCCGGTTCGGATTGAGGGATGCAATGTAAAGAGGACAGTTCCTCTTCCAATGTCCTTGCTTCATGCAGAAGAAGCACTCCGCCTTGCTCTGATCAGCCTTTTTATTCTTTTTCTGACTAGGCTGAGCATGGTGCCCCTGTTTCTTTTGGATTTTATTTTTCTTTTTCCCTTTCTTAAAGGAGCGACCCTTGGATGAACCTTCCACTAAATTCACCGTCTTCTTAAGAAGTTGGTGATCATTCTCAAACGTCTGTAGTAACCCCAACAATTGGTGATAATTCACTACAGGTTTCGTCATACGAAAATGAGTGAGAAAAGGACGGTATGATCCAGGCAATGAGTTTAGTATGGCATCCTTTCCCAATTGATCATGAAGGGGAAAGCCAAGAGAGCTTAGATGCTCGATCAACTCAATCATGTACAGTACATGATCAGTTACCGAGGTCCCATCTTTCATTCGGGTGCTGAAGATGGCACAACTAGTTTTGTGCCTCTCAACGTCGTCAGGAACGCCGAATGATTCATTCAACACTTGAATGATATCTTCCGGCTGCGTATTCTCAAAACGCCTACTAAACTCATCACTCATTGCTGCCAACATGATGCATCGAACAGTGATCCGGTCACTGAGCCACTTCTGATAAGTGTCTCTGGCCGATCTTGATGCATTAGCAGCGGGCTGCTCAGGTGCTTGATCCGTTATCACATAAAGGATCCTCTCATGCTCTAGCACTATTTTCAGTTTCCTATGCCAATTATTGAAATTTGGACCAGTCAACTTGTCATTGTCCAACAATGAGCGAAGTGATAAATTAGTGGCCATTTCTGCATAAAAAGAAAATTTGGCTATTAGTATATGAATTGACTAAACACAGTAGACTTGGACTTTAGTCTAAAGATATTTCTACTATTTTATACAAATTGGTAGCCTCTACCTCTAATTCGAAAAATTACTCCTAATTCTTTAGTGGGCACTAGAACCCAATAGATCCCATATAGGCCCGAGTGTGGCTCGGCCAACCCATATGCACCTATTGGTAGGTTCTTAACCAATTGCTTCACCAAGCAACTTCTAGTGATGATTTTGCCTTAGGTTTTTCGGCAGGCGTGTGGCGCCTCCACCGAATACCCTAGTCAGGTCCAAGCATTAAATGATTGGGTTAAGTCTAATCAACTAATAGACGACCAAGCCCGAGTGTGGCTCGGCTCACCTGACCGCCTATTGAAGGTACACTTAACTCATCATATATTGAATGACAATTCCAATGCTTGATAAGTACCAGGCGTGTGGCGCCTCCAATAATTATCAAAACATTGGACCCATTATCACCCAACTTAATGGGAGGCTATGACCTAGTTATCTCCATAACCATTTCATTTTAAGGACCTAATAATTTTAGAGGATTTCATAATTAGGATAGATGAGAAGATCCGGTTAGTCTAATTTCTCCCACTGACTTCACCAAATCAGATTAGACTCAAACCGGTTAAGGAGACACCTAAATCAGTCATATTGATTTTCCTTAAGGCATGGGCTAACTCGAATCATTAAGTGATCCAATCAAAATGTGATTGACCATGTCGGCCAGGTAAGTGAGATCGGTGGAAGGGATATGCCATTAACTCGACAAAGACGAATCAGTGCGAGTAGCTCCCAATTAAAAACCACCGGTCAAAACTGCCAAACTTACCTTAGACACCGACTGGTTAATCAATTTTGATTTGATTACTCAAATGACTCGGGCTATACCTCTGAGCCTAAATCAAGTTCCATCTTGGTCTAATCAAAGACATGGAATTGATCAATCTACAACTATTATATTTAACCTAGAGTTTTCTTGACCTAATCTAGTTACTACTTAATTAGATTTGATCAATTAACTCTAATTAGACCATGTTTGATTCTAACCTTAGGTCTAACCCAATCCTAAGAACTTGATTCAAGCTAACCCATATGCCCAAAGAATTATGCAATGTCAATTAATTGAGTTACAATTCTATTTCATAACACTTAATTCTCAATTAAGTTTAGACTTATGAAAGTTTTGATCATTGCATATTTCTTTTTAATTACATATTAATTACAATCTTTCAGTTCTTAAAACACATTTTCAGATCTGAGTTTTTGTAATTAATCACATGTAATCAGATTTAATTCATGTTTAAGTCATTATGTTTTATGTTCATGCATCACATATACATAACAACATGAATTAATACAAACAACATACATCTTATGTATTTGTTTTTTCACTTTTATTTTCAGATCTGATTTGTTCATTAAAATCAGAGATCATATGAATCATAAACTTTATTTAGATCTAATCTAAACAATATTATGATTTCAGATTTATTCATGTTACTAATCCTAACACAAACATGCATCATATGCATCCAAAATTTCAGATCTACTTAATCATGCATAATCAGCAATTAAATCAATCATAAAAAGCACTTTAGATCTAATCTAAACATGTTAATGATTTCAGATTTAATTGCAAGAATTAAAACATAAAAGTTTAAACATAAACCTGGCTCTGATACCACTGAAAGTGAATCCTAGGTTCTTCGGTGTTTAGCATGCTGAATTTTTTTTTTTTGAAAACCATGGCTGAACCTGATCGGGTTGCCTACGTACCCCTTCATAAGGGGGATCAAGCCATACGTAGTTCTTTTTAAGTTTTAAAATGCAGCGGAAAAACCGAATCAAACAATTTAATTCATGCATGCTTACAAGATCAAATCAAGAAATCAGCACCTTAAGAACACATAGGATTATGCCGGAATCGTTTAAACAATTATGCTAAAACTTTTATGCATGATTAACTATCAGATCTGAAACTTAAGAACTCTATTCCATTAATCTCCGAATATCCATCGAATAGATTCTGGAGATATCTCCGTGAGGAGCCCCAAAAGAGGGTAAAACCTCGGGGAATTGGACCTAGACCTTGACACCATAATAAATGATTAATGCTAGATTAATACCTTTTATGATGGATGAAAGTTGTGAATCTGATTCTTGACTTCGCAGCCACGCACACGAATGGCCTCTACGAGAAGTACACGCGAAGTCCTGAAGGATCTTCTTCCGCAACAGTGCTAGCAGCTGCAGAACACTTGAAAGCTGAAATCTGCCCGCCGGGATTCAATCAACTCTTGATCAATCGTCTTGAAGCAGATAGAGATGAGGTTTGTAAGGGAAGTAGAGGACTCAGATCTGATCTTGAATCTTCTAGATATTCACCCTGAAAACCCTATCTAAAATGGAGAAGAAGAGGAGGAGGAGGCGGGTGAGGAAGAAGGCTGCAATTGATGTGTTTTTGGTGCCCATGTTTGACCCCTTTTAATGGCCTCCGAATTTTCATTCAAAATTCGAAATTTATTTTCAGAAAACCTCTTTTAGTTGGCACATGCAAAGAAATAGGAACAACCCAAATCAGATCTCAACCAAATCTGATTTAAATTCAAATTTTAAACACATGTGCAAGAGGGAAGGAATTTGAAATCCATGCGGCAAGGTAAAACACTTCATAATTTCGAAATCACCTCTTGAAATTCGAATTTAATCCATTCAAAAACTCAGACGCCACCTTGGCTGATGGTTTGAGTGATTAAAATCATTTAACACATTGCTTAATGTTTGAATTTAAATTCAAATAACAAATAATGTCACCATGTGTCAAGCAATGGGTCCATGTGCCATGCAATAATTTTGGTTTATTTAAAATTCATGAAATCCAATTCCATGTCACCAATAATTGCCACATCATCTGAGCCTAATCCCCTTGGGTTGCACCTAATCAAATTTGGTCAAATCCGAATTAAAATAAAGCAATTTGGTTGAACCCAATCTAATCAGGTCAGACCCTGATTGAGCTCAAATTGAATCCAATTCAATTTTGGCTCATGCAAACTCAATCAAATTGAATTATTACTTTGTGTTGGACCTAATTCAATTAGGTCAATCCCCAATTAAGACCAAATTAATTTAAAATTAATTTGATCAGCTTAAGTCCTTTTTGGTTCTGACCTAATCCAATCAGGTCAAAACCTTGATTGAGCCCAAACTTGAATCTAATTCAATTTGGCTCATCCTTAGCACAATTACTCAATCAAATTGAGTTTATTAGAAATTTAATTACTAATTAATCCTTCAATAATTACTTTAATTATTTTATAAGATAATTTGCCAATCAAATTGACCAAATTACCCCTGAATGATTCTTAATCATTCACCAGCTTTCTTGATCAATCAGGAATCTTCTATGCGTGTGACCTCATAGGTTCGAACCTAAGCCGGTAGTATAGGAACAATTTTTTACACTAATCGATGTGACCATCTAGCAATGGTACCCGACGTCCGGATAGGTCGAATATATGCGAAGCAAATATTCTGGAACCCTGAACTATGGTTACTGTATAATTCAATCCCTTTGACTCCTAATGCCAGGATGACTTAGAGCTCACTGTCAACCCTATAATTAGTACATCCATTATGTGATTAACTTTAGATATCCCGTGACTCCTCACTGGGATTACCCTGGCCAAGGTTTTGCTAAATTAATCACAAGACATTATCTCCTGTTTTCAGGAGGGGTCAATTCCATCTTGACTCACAACTGACTACGCAAGTACTTGACTGCACCCAGTGACCTTCCGTCACTGAATTAGAAATTCAGGTAGTCCGGTACCAAAGTACAGTGAGTTGCTTGCTAGTCACAGGTTGCGGTCTCAGGTCAGAGGGCCAAACTTATACCCATATCCACTCGGAACATCTCTCGACAGTAGAGCGTTCCGGAATTGGTCACGTTTAGTGAAATGTACTTCTACACTTCACTTGTGTGGCATACCAGTGTCTCCACACTCCTTGGTTAAGAGGACAACCAACGTATATGTCACACAACGACCTAATCTCGATAATGTTGTCGTCCTAGTAACAACATATCATTTCGTCGCAAACAAGTTTAAGGACTCAAAGATAAATCCTCCTTTATCATAACATAAGTCCTAAGGACTTCATCATATAAGAGTTCATTTGAAGATGAAATGATGAATAATGCCAAATAACACTTTATTAATTTGTCAATTCATTTACAAAATTCAATCATCAATATGCTGACGATTGACATTTAGGATACAAATTCCAACAGAATTCTCTAGGGGAAATGTAGATACAACCCTATTTCTGAAAAAGCAAAACAAAGATATGTTATTAGTACAGATTTATGTTGATGATATCATTTTCGGTGCTACTAACAATCGCCTCTGCGAAGAATTTGCTGATTTGATGCAGAGTGAGTTTGAGATGAGCATGATGGGAGAGCTGAACTACTTCCTCGGGCTTCAAATCAAACAGTCTGAAGGAGGCATCTTCATCAATCAAGCCAAGTATATCAAGGAGATGCTCAAGAAGTTTGATATGGAGGGAAACAAGTCAATCAGCACCCCCATGAGCTCATCATGCAAATTAGATCAAGATGAATCAGGTAAATCTGTAGATCAAAAACTTTATAGAGGTATGATAGGATCCTTATTGTATCTTACTGCAAGTAGACCTGATATTATGTTTAGTGTTTGCATGTGTGCTAGATATCAGGCTAATCCTAAAGAATCACATCTAGCTGCAGTTAAGAGAATTTTTAAATACTTAATAGGAACTAAGAACATAGGGCTATGGTACTCTAAAGAATCTAGCCTAAACTTAATAGGATACACAGATTCAGACTTCGCTGGATGTAAGCTTGATAGAAAAAGTACCAGTGGGTCGTGTCAATTTCTAGGAGAAAATCTTATCTCATGGTTTAGCAAGAAACAAAACTCGGTTGCATTATCTACTGCTGAAGCTGAATATGTTGCAGCCGGAAGTTGTTGTGCTCAAATCTTGTGGATTAAACAACAATTAGAAGATTATGGCATTAAACAAGATAAAATTCTCATTAATTGTGATAATACAAGTGCCATTAATCTAACTAAAAATCCAATTCAACATTCAAGAACTAAACACATTGAGATAAGACATCACTTCATAAGAGATCATGTATTGAATGGTGATGTGACACTCCAATTTGTTTGTACTGATAATCAATTAGCAGACATTTTTACAAAACCCCTAAGTGAAGAGAGGTTTAGTGTGCTTAGGAGGGGATTAGGAGTGATTGATCCATCCTAGTGGTGGTTTCCACTAGATTCATTGATTTTGATGACTAGATTGTGGTTAAAATAGAGTTTCTTTTCAATAATCATCAAATCAGATCATACTTTAGTGTTTTTCCCTCATTTGGCACGATTATAGCATGATTTTTAGGTGCGTGCCAAGGTTAGAGACGACTCAAGTAAGTTTCAGAGTCGGCTCCTAAGGGGGAGTCGACTCGCGCATTTGCGGGAGTCGACTCGCAAAGATGGCAGCAGAGGGGGAGTCGACTCGCATATAGTCGGGAGTCGACTCGAAGTCTTCAGGCGCATAAGGAGAGTCGACTCGCGCATATTCTGGAGTCGACTCGAGGTCGAGTCGACTCGCGACTCAGTGGAGTCGACTCGCAGTCGGGATCCGACTTTTTAACCCTAGATTTGTCGTTTCGAAAACACTTTTCTCTCAAGCCGCCACTATTCAAAAGCCCTAGAGCCGACTCCTAGGTCGTCCCCGATCGTCTCCAACCCCTTTTCCGTCGATCTTTCACCGGTTCTTAGGTTTTTCATCCCTTCCTAGGTCGCCCCCGGTCGGTCCCAAGCCTCCTCCGTCGACCTTTCTCCGTCCTTTAGGTTTTTCATTCCGTCTAGGTCATAATGCCGCGTAAGACCGTTGTCCGGAAGAGGTCCCGACCCGAGGCCGGTCCCGAGCGGCGCTCCAAGGCGCGGCACGATCCCGCGAGGCAACCACCTCCGGCTCGTTCCCCGCCTAGGGCGGTTCCCGCGAGGCCATTGGCCGGGAAGGCCGTCACCACCGGGAGATATGTCGATTTCGACTATCTCTCCCGGGAAGGGTTCACCATAGGTGATAGGCTTAGGGCACAGGGATTAGAGTACTTCCTCACTTTAGATCTCCCCACTTACCCTGGCCTTGTTAGAGAGTTCTATGGTACCGTCCATCGGGGAGATGGGGGTATCGAGGGCACAGTAGCCGGTGTCCCTCTGTTTTTTACGGAGGATCTTATTGCCCACATCCTCCACCTTCCATTAGTAGGGGTGGCTCCCACACACCCTGAGGACAGGGTTGAGGCCCTTACGGCCGTTCTAGGGCATCCACCCCAGTCACCTCTAGACGAGGTTTCTGCTAGCTCACATCCGATTGAGGTGAGAATCCTTTTGAGTATACTGTCTAGGTCCATCTTCCCTAAGACAGGGAGATTTGATTTTGTAAATGAGAGAGACCTAGCTCTTATGTTTTATATTCTTCAGGACACCCCGATCAACTTCCCCAAACTCATCTATAGGTATATGTGTGAGCCCCTAGATAGACCTAGGCTCACCCTCCCATACGGCATGATATTCACCCTTCTGTTTAGGGAGTACGAGATTCCCATTCCTGAGGGGGAGCCCTTTCGTGCATTGCGATGGACTGATCGCACGCGTGCAGGGACCCTACACAGGATGGGGTTTCGGAAGAGAGAGGGGATCTGGGTTAGGAAGTCGTCCCTCACCTCACAGACCACCAGACCTTCCCCCAGTCCTGAGCCCGATTCAGACTACCCAGACCTTCCAGACCATCCAGATCTTCCATCCACTCCTGCTCCTACCACCTCAGCCGGACCCTCCTCCTCAGCCACTCAGCCTATGGAGGTCCGGATCTCGTCTGAGCAGCTCCGGGAGCTGCGGCAGGAGATAGTCCGAGATCTGCTCCAGGAGCTCCGGGGTGCGGTGCCTACTCCCTCTCCTGCGCCCACATCTTCCGCATTGGTCCCTTCCCTGACAGCCGTGACAGACATGACGGCTGAGGTGCGGCAAGAGATATACAACATGAGGACCTTGATACAGGCCCAGTTCCACAGCATGAGTGAGGTCACGAGCACCACTCGACAGATGCGGGATGACATCGGCCGTGACATGTCCACCACCACCGCAGGGGCCGAGCGCTTGTCGAATGTGCTCATCGACAAGCTGGACGGACTGCAGAAGTCAGTACTCGAGCTGGATACGACACAGAGCAGGGCCATCCAGGCCATCATTCGCCAGCTAGAGAACGTGACCAATGCGATCCAATCACTCGTGGAGCGCATGCCTCGAGGAGATACATCCTCGAGAGGAGGAGCCACATCCTCAAGAGGAGGAGTCACATCCTCGAGAGGAGGAGATACATCCTCGAGAGGAGGACCTACATCCTCGAGGAGACCGTAGCTACTTTTTGTATTTTGCTTTGACATGTATTGCTTTACGTTACTTATTGTATTCTGAAATGTACTTACATACAAATTAATACAATGAGTAGCCGCATTTTTCTTCAATAATGTGCCTTTTGATCTATGTTTGATTGTGTGTTTTGATTACCTCCTTTTTGATATGATGACAAAAAGGGGGAGAAATATGTATAAAATATGTAAACGGGGGAAAAATATGCATAAAATATGTAAAAGGAATCAATGGAAATCAATAAAAAGATAAACTCTTAAAACACACAAATTCGTTCTTAGTGGATTCGGTACCTCGAGGCTCATTATCTCTCTTTTGGGGCTCCTAATGGAGTAATCTCCAGAATCTATTCAAGGGATATTCGGAGATTAGCTGAATCCTACTCAAGAACAAATTGACAGATTTTCCCTCTAAAAACCAAAAGAAAATTCAGTTCAAAAACTTCAAAGCATTAAAAGGAAATTCAAAGAATCAAAACATAGTAGAATACATATGTTGAGGGGGAGAATCTGAATTTTAATCAAGCAAAATCATTAATGACATATAAGCCAAACAATTGATTGTATAATATGAAGGCTTATATAATTCCAAATGAAAGGGGGAGCTTTAACTCCGAAATTTATTGTTTCACTCCTTTCAAGCTTGGATAAATTGAATTACCAGACATTTGAATTCATTTATGGATTTTATTTCATTGTTTATTGTGCAATTCACTTTACATATACTCAGTGTTTTGTCATCATCAAAAAGGGGGAGATTGTGGAGTGATTGATTAAAACCCTATTTGATTTTGATGAGATCAAAGCAATTGAGTATATTTCTTGTTTACTAATGAATTCAATTAAGTGTTTCAGTGAAAATCTTGTCTAAGTGTCTCAAGACTTGGTTCATAATTTTTGGATAAGTTAAGAAGTCAGCTTGAACCAAAGTCTGAGACTCGAGTCGACTCCAGAGTATCACGAGTCGACTCCAAGCATATCAAGTTCACTGGCACAGGCTCGAGTCGACTCCAGATCTGTACGAGTCGACTCCGACTGAGAACAGACAGAAGAACAGAAAGCTTCAACTCAGAACCTGTCAACGAGTCGACTCCCAAAGTGCGCGAGTCGACTCCGATGTTCACCGAGTCGACTCCAGGATAGTAAGAGTCGACTCCAAGAGGAACACAAAGAAAAAGTCAGAGAGCAGTTTTCGGGTCTGAGATTCGAGTCGACTCCAGTAAAACGCGAGTCGACTCCGATGGATGGCAAGTCGACTCCAAAGAAGGTGAGAGTCGACTCTCAGAGGAACACAAGAAAAAGTCAGAGAGCAATTTTCGGACTCTGAGATTCGAGTCGACTCCCGCAATATGCGAGTCGACTCCAAGACTCCGCGACCATCAACAGACAGAAGATCAAGTTACTGCCTCTGAGATTCGAGTCGACTCCCAGACAGCTCGAGTCGACTCCAAGACAGCTTCACATCAAAAAGGCAGAAGACCAAGTTTCGGAAACTGAGAGCCGAGTCGACTCCGAGGAAGTTCGAGTCGACTCCAAGACTGGACGAGCCAAAAGACAGAGAATCGGGAGTTCGGGCTCTGAGATTCGAGTCGACTCCCAGGACAGTCGAGTCGACTCGAGTGGATCAAATTTAAAATTGGATCCACGGACTTCAGTGGATGAGCTGACTCCGAAATTGCCAAGTCAGCTCCAGAAGTTGGCGAGTCGACTCCAGGTCAAGACGAGTCGACTCCCAGTCGTGAAGGCAACTTTAATTCAAATTTGGAACAGTTGCCGAGTCGACTCCGGAAAAGCTTGAGTCGACTTCCGCTACAGCCGAGTCGACTCCTGATCGCGCGAGTCGACTCTAACCCACCAACGGACACATTGTCAGGCTGCGCAGAGTGTGCAGAACGGGCAGAAAAAGCTCTCTAACGGCTAGTTTCCGTGGGGGTTGGTTTAAATAGCCACAGAAGACTGTAGCAAGGAAGAGAAGAACCATTCCACTCCAACTAATCAAGCATTCAAGCTCTGCAACGTGTTCTTCAACGAAAAAGAGGAAGATCTGCATTTACTGCATCCACCTACATCTTCCCAGCAATTAAAAGCCTTCTCCTCCTGCATTCAAGTCGACTACTCACTCAAGAGGAGACCAGAAGTTTAAGAAGCCCTTCCTCTTCTCCAACTTAAAAGCGTTTGAGGGCTCTTAACTTCGTTATTGTTCATATTGCCATTTATCTGCTTTTGAGAAGCTGTATTTTTCTGTTTGTCTCTTTTATCTACACCTTTGTCTTTGCTTGGTTCAATCGGGGCATTGAATCAAGAGTATTGAGGTTGGTTGGTGAGCCGAGTGTAAAACCAACGTGTAAGGGTTCGATTGTGATCCCGAAAAAACAATCGGGGTTGGTTCTAGTCGGTGAGCCTGGAAAAACCGACCGAGTTCGTTGTGAGCTCGTAAAACAACAAGTTTGGTTGTGAGCTTGGAAAACAACCGGCTGTAATCCAAGGAGTTATAGTGAATTTTCAAGAGAGACTTGGGGAGTGGACGTAGGAGCAAGGGTTAGCTCCGAACCACTATAAAAGCTTTGTGTTTGTGATTGCTTGTCTCTTACCATTACTCTCATTTCATACACATCACAGCAACTAATTAATCATCTTGTAAAAAGCATTAATTAGTCACCCACAAACGCTTTAATAGTTAAAATTATTTTAAAACCCAATTCACCCCCCCTCTTGGGTTGTCTATCTGGGCAACACTCCTTCTTCTTCCTCCATCGCGAGCAAGGTTGAAGAAGAAAGGGTTCTTCTTTAAGAAGGTATGTTGCAGATTTTTATCTTCTAATCTATATGATAGTCATGAGAGGTCTTTGCAAGGAGCTAGCACTTCGGTAAGACCCTATCTCAGATAATTAGATCCTCGTGTGGATACCTGTAGAGGCCGGACAATTGTGTGGCTCAAACAAGAACCTAGATAGATCATCAGGCTGCGGTGTTCTTCACCTGCAGAATTTTTGAAGATGAGATCTTCAAATTAATTTCTTTTGATTTTAGTTTCAGTTTTATGAATCTTAATCAACCTTCCTCAGATCCTAATCTTCCCTCCCTAATGAATTCAAAGATCTTCTGGATTTGGATCCAGAAAAATTTTTGAATTCTACGATCCGAGGCGCGTTCATGCGATGAACGACGTCCCGTTCGAATTTCGCTGCGAACATCGCATCGAACGGGGCGTAACTCAGCAGATAAAACTTTGTTTATCAAAAAGAAAAATTCTGATATACTGATTGTTCAAATATATGTTGATGATATTATATTTGGAGCTACTAATGAAAGTTTATGTGAAGAATTTGCTAAGCTCATGCAATGTGAGTTCGAGATGAGTTTGATGGGTGAACTCAACTTCTTCCTTGGACTCCAAATCAAGCAAACAAGAGATGGAATCTTCATCTGCCAAAGCAAATATACAAAGAAAATCTTAAAGAAGTTTGGCATGGAAGATTCAAAATCAATAGGTACTCCTATGAGCATCTCTTATAAATTAGAAAAAAGATTAGCATGGTAAATCCTTTGATTCAAAGCTGTATAGAGGAATGATTGGATCTTTACTTTATCTTACAGCAAGTAGACCTGATATAATGCATAGTATTTGTATGTGTGCAAGATATCAAGTAAATCCTAAAGAATCACACTTAATTGCTGTTAAAAGGATATTAAGATATTTAAAAGGAACACAACACCTAGGTTTATGGTATTCTAAGGCATCTACAATTGACTTGATTGGATACTCAGATGCTGATTTTGCTGGTTGTAGATTAGACAGAAAAAGTACAAGTGGAACTTGTCAATTTTTTGGAACAAACTTAATTTCTTGGTTTAGCAAGAAACAAAACTCCGTAGCACTATCTACAGTTGAGGCTGAATATATTGCTGCTGGAAGTTGTTGTGCCCAAATCCTATGGATTAAGCAACAGCTTGAGGATTATGGCATAAAACGAAATAAAATTCCTGTAAGGTATGACAATACTAGTGCCATAAATTTGACTAAAAATTCCATACAACACTCAAGATCTAAACATATAGAAATCAGTCATTATTTCATAAGAGATCATGCTTAAAATGGAGATATAAAAATGAAATTTATCAATACTGATAAACAAATTGCAGATATTTTCACTAAACCTTTTAGTGAAGAAGTATTTTGTAAATTTAGAGGTGAATTATACATTTGTGATCCATGTTGATGACTGATTATGACTGATAATTTGTATATTTTGATTGACTGTCATTGGTTGAATTTTAGTTGAGGAGTCAACTAAAAGATTTTGTCTCTTGAACCGTCTGATGAGACGATTCATGTAAATGAGGAGTCGGCTTATGAAGTAAGGGATGACTCTTAAGTTAAAAGAGTCGACCCCTAACTCACAAGAGACGATTCTTAAGTTAAAAGAGTCGACTTTTAGTTCATCAGAGATGACTTATGAGTTAGATGAGTCGACTAAAGAGGAAACTATTCGAAACATATTCAAAAAGGCTTTCTTTCTCTCTCTGAAACGTTAAACCTGAAACGTTTCATAACCCTTAGAGCGCCTTTTTGTCTTCAAACTCTTCTTCGAACCAGAAACTCCCAAAAACCCTAGAAAATCTTTCCGAGGTTCTGATTGATCTTCCAATGGTGAGAATCAAGCAAGTGATATTTGGGCCAAAGAGGAAGAATACCACTCCACACACAGAGAGGAGATGAAGGCAAGGGCAGAGAATCCACAGAAGGAAGTAACTCCACCGCCTCAACCCATTACGACTTCTCTGTCACCTCCGTCCTCAGTATCCAGACAAGGACCTCTCTCCATAAGAAATGTATCGACAGGAAGGAGAGTGGATTTCGAATTTCTGGAGAAAGAAAATTTCCCCTTAGGGCAGAATCTTAAGGATATGGGTTGGGAATACCTATGCTCTTTGAATGTGCCAACCTATCCAGACCTGGTATGAGAATTCTACAACAATGCCAGATATGGAGAAGGACAGATCTCGTCCAAGGTAAAAGATGTACCTATTTTAATTTTTGAAGAGATTCTTAGAGATACCCTTCGGATTCCAAATGATGGAGAAAATAGAGATCATCTAGAAAATAGGAATGAAGGGATTAGTATCATTCTGAATAGAGAAGTCATAGGAGATTGGACTGAGATCATTGCCAATCAACTGAATGCAGAGATGCGTCTGCTGCATCACATGATCAACAAGATGTTCTTCCCAAAGACAGGAAAATTTGATCATGTTTTAGAAAGGGATATACTAGTAATGCACCATATCATACAAGGACTCCCACTGAACCTACCATGCCTGATGCTTAGATACATGGTAGCTCAAGGTCAAAGAAAAGGAGCTTCACTTCCTTATGGTATGGTCTTAACTCAAGTCCTCTGTAACTTCAATGTAAATCTAGAAGGGGAAACCAAGAAAGAATTATCATCTTCTGATGTTTACAATGACAAATCACTGAAGAGGATGGGATTTGTCAAATCTGAGGGAAAATGGACTCATAAAGGGAAAGGATCTCAAGATGAAAGTGGTCAAGACACTACTACACTACTAAAAGGCAAAAGAATCCCTACACAAGCACCTCCAACAGAACCATCAGTCAGTCAGCCTCCTCCAATACAAATGCCATCAAATCCTCCACTCAGACTTGAGAAATGACAATTAAAAGCTATTGGGGACGACATTATTAAAGCACTGCTTAATTCTGGAGTCAATTTTAGCAAAGTCCATCATCTCACTAACATGACCCAAGAAGTGAAAGCAGAACAGCAAGGTTTAAGGCAACTTGCAGCTAATCAACAAAGAAGAATGACAACAATTGAAGAGCAACTTAGGATTCAAAGAAACTCTATTCAAGGCACTGTACAAGAATTGAAAGAAGAACACAGCCAGCTCACTAGCTCTATCACTGCACTAAACAGTAAAATTGACAAGCTGATGGAAGAACCAAAGGAAGATCAGTCTGGACCTTCATCTTCAAAACCTTGAACCTAGATTGACCTCAGACTGAAACTACCCTTAGCTTAGACAGACACCCATATTTTTCAAAATATAACCTTATACTAAGCTGAGTTTCATGATTTTTTTTTGGCACACTTGTATACTGTCTGATACAAATTGATCTCAATTGTAATCTTTTCGATTTATTAAGTGTACTTCATTTATCAAATGTAATGAATGCTTACCTTTCTTGAAATGCAGTGAATGTCTTTATTGGTTTGTATGCTGCTCTGATACATATTGAATCAACTCTTAATCCTTAATGTTAGTATCAGAAATTATGTTTAATTTCCTTCCTTTTGTTGATGACAAAAAGGGGGAGAAATATATATAAAAGAATTCTAAAGAGATAAGAAATGTGAAAAGAATTCAGAATACAAATCGGAAGAATTATATGACAAAGAATTCTAATCTGAGTAATCTCTACATTAAAAATAATATATAGGGAAAGATTTAAATTATGATGGTAAACAAAACTTAAGAAAAGATGAAGAACAAGAACTCTGCATAATTCAAATGGTTATAATTGATAGGGGGAGATTTTTCTCCTTAATTTGGTGAAATTATGCATATATCTCTGAATGTCATATTTGCTCTGAACTTCATTATAAAATTCTGATAATTACTGTGAAATTTATTGCAAAATTCTTTTTAACTCAATGGTTTTGTCATCATCAAAAAGGGGGAGATTGTCAACCCTAACGGATGAATTTTGATGATTACAAAACACTTGAGATCATGTTATGTACTAATGACATTGGCTTAATTGTGAAGTTTTATAAGTCAAGAAAAATTAGAAGAATTGAAGCACTGCAAAATCTTAAGTTCTTTGCAAATATCTCATTGGATATGTTCTAAAAGGAATTGATCTTAATCTGTTCCATGGAGATTAGAGAAAAAGTCTAAATTTTTCTATTTGAAAGACTTGAGTCAACTTCCAAGCAAAAGGGATAAGTTTAAGTTGATTTTGATAGGTTTTATTCAAGGAACACAGTCAAAGAGTCGACCCCCGCAAAACATGAGTCGACCCTTGTGTAGTTTAAAGTAAACATAAAGTTTTTATCGTCTGAGAAAAGCTTGAAGAGTCGACCCTTATTCAAAATGAGTCGACCCCCGAAATTGAAGAGTTGACTCCTGCTCAATCTCAGCACCAGCCGAAAAACTAAAGCGTGAGCCGACCCTTGTGTTTAAAGAGGCGACTCCTGATGAAGATGAGCCGACCCTTAAGAATTAAGAGTCGACCCTTTGAGGATGACACAGCAAAAGCTCTCTCCACGATTTGAAGTGCCGATCCAGAAAGAACATAAGTCGACCCCTGTACTACTGGGACCACAACTGAAAGCTGTGAATGATTTTTGTCTTCTTCTGTAATAGAAAAAGATTCTCATCAGAACGAGAAGAAAGAAATTCAAATCCCGCCGAAGAATTTGTCTATAAATACGAGGGAACCTCAGAATGGAAACAACAAGAAAAGGAAAAAGATTCCATTGAAAATAAAAAGTTTTCACTGAGAAAAAGAGAAGAAAAGCTTAACAGTTCATCTTCCTCAGCAGCATTGTAATCAGAAACTTTCTCTTGTGAGGAGATCAGTCGAAGTTTCTCACTGCATCATGAGGAGCTGCTGTTTAGACATTGGAATATCCTTCCACAGCAAACTACTTCATCGGCTTCAGCTTTTGCTTTCATTGATTTATTTTTTATATGCTCTGAAGCTTTAAGTTTTCAGTTACAACATTCTTTTAGTTGAATTAATTGCTGCTGTAACAGTTTCATTGGTTTGAAACTTGTAAAGGCTCTTCCAAGCCTTGATTGGAAGTTGCTGAATCAGGTGTATTCAACAAGGGTGATAGTTTTGGTTGGTTCATCTGAAAACCAACTGGGTTGTTTGTGAGCCCGGAAAAAGAAACGGTGTAAAGTTTTTGGTTGGTTTGTCTGAAAACCAACTGGGTTGTTTGTGATCCCGGAAAACAAAAGGTTTTTGGTTGGTTGCCTGAGAAAATCAACTGGATTTTTGATTGTGAGCCCGAAAAACAATCAGGCTGTAATCTGCTGGGTTATAGTGAAAATCTCAAGCTAGGCTTGAGGAGAGCAAACCACTATAAACCTTGGTGTTTGTGATTGTGGTTCTTCTCTTCCTTTCCTCTGTATATTCCTTACTGCATTCCTAACTTTTATTTACTATCATATTTGTGCAATCTCATTTCCGCTGCTGAATCTATAAGATATTAGTAACTCATACTCTCCATACATTTTAACGTTAATAATTTTTAAAGAGACCCAATTCACCCCCCCTCTTGGGCTGTACCTCTAGGCAACATATTAAATGCATCTCATGCATACAATTCAGATATGAAACTTTTAATCTATTATGCTATTCTCTGAAATACAGATCATGCATTACTTGATTTCAAACATTGTAATCTAATTGCAGTTCTAAAAACAAGTTTGCAAAATCAAAAGAAAAGAAAATCTGCATGCTTGGAAATTTCAGCAACCTGAAATTTCAGCATAGAAAATTTTAGCAAGCATAATCCTTTAAAAATAGATCTAAAATTATATTAATCAATCCTTAAATTCTAGTCATACTCCAAAACCATGGCTCTGAAACCACTGCTGAGTTTTGCCTCGCGCGATGCGACAATCACAGTGGAATACCGCATGGGGCATCGTTCATCATATGAACGTGCCAAGAATCGTAAAGTTCAAAATTTTTTCTGGATCCAAATTTAGAAGATCCTTGAACTCAAGAGGAAGGAAGATTAGGATCTGAAGGAGGTTGATTAATATTCATGTAAATAGAAACAGCATTCAGAGATAACGATTTGAAGATCCCATCTTCAAACCTTGTGCGGTTTTATGAACACCGCAGCCTGATAATCTTTTTAGGTTCCTGATTAAGCCGCACACGTGTCCAGCCTCTACAAGTATCTCCACGAGGATCTAATCATCTGAGAATAGGTCTCACCAGAGTGCTAGCTCCTTGCAAAGACCTCTCATGACTATCACAGTTAGAATAAGAATCTGCAACTTACCTCCTTGAAGAAGAACCCTTTCTTCTTCAACTTTGCTCGCAGTGGAGAAAGAGGAAGGAGGATACTTTGCATGTAGATCTTCCTTGCCTTGCTACCGTGAAAGAAGAGGAGGTTAAAGACCCCTTGCTGCCGTGGAGAAGGAGGAAGAAGAAGGGCTTATGGCGTGAGGAAGAACTCCTTCTTCCTTGCCGCGTAGACTCTCTTCCTTTAGGTCTTCTTCTTCAATTTCCAATGCCTTAGAAGAAGAGGAAGAAGGGTTTCTTTGCCACAGTGGGACAAGAGGAGGATGGCTCCCCTTGCTGCCGTGAAGAAGGAAGAAAGAGAGGGAGAGAGGAGGCATGGGGAGGAAGAGTAGAACCATGCCTATAACGCCTCAAGGGTCCTTTAAATAGATTTGGGTTTAGGGTTTTTTTCCAAAGTCTATCATGAGTAGGAGACAAACTTCTCGAAATAACCCACCCTTGGATTAATGCCAAGTGTCCAATCCATTTGGCCATGGTGCCATCAAATCAATGCATGACATGTGTCTACTTAATCAATTGATTAGAGCCTAATCCAATTAGGTCTAATCCCTATGGCGCCATGATCAAGTCCTAATCCAATTAGGTCTTGATCAATTTCAATTGATCCAATCATGAACCCAAATCAATTTTGGTTGAACCCAATTTAATTTGGCTCATTTAAACAACCCAATTGCAATCCAATTGCAATCAATTTCACTTAATTTTTCTTTCATTAACTCACTAACACTTAGTGGGTTAATTCAATCTCCAATCATATTGATGATTGATTTCTTTTGTGATTCTAAATCACAATTATGATAGTCTGACTAATTAAATCCTCTATGTGTGGGACCCCATAGGTTCTATTCTAACTGGTAGTGAGACATATTGATATCTCTATCTCAATATCACTGAAACTCCTTTTAGTGGACTGAAACGATTTCAATTCTATTCTCAGGATTCACTGTTCACCAAGTGAATGCCTTCAAGTCTCACAATCTACTAGTGACACCTAGCAGTATGTGGTGGCAACCCAGCAGAATGAAATGTCTGAACCTCTAGGTGCAGTTAGCGTATGATACAGTTTCTCTATCATGGATCCCGACGTGACGGAGGTTATGGATAACTCGTCAAACTCTATCGTCCATCATATGTTAAATTTATTTGACTTTCAGTTCAAGATATGAAAAACTCTTTTTTCAAAATATCTGGCCAGAAATTTATCGAACTCAGTCTCATAAATCGTATAGGATCACTCTTAATCTATCAAGGTCAATAGATCACATCTAGGTGCATCCTTATTCCATAATAAACTTACTGCAGCCAATCCGCATTACAAGGATCCGAATGGCTAGGGCCCAAGTTCACATGTTCGTCAAACTATAGGAACCTGTTGGGAATTGTGTCCCAAAGCCAATTTTTAATTGTAAGAAATTGGATTATGTATATATTTTATTAAAATAAATAAAAATTTATTCTGGCAATTTTCTATTCATCACAAGTGTTACATCTTCAAATTGAACTCCTGTGTATTGTGATGAAGTCCTTAGGACTAATTTAGTGGATAAAAGAGGTTTTATCATTTAGTCCTTAAACCAGTTTGCGACCAAATGATGAGCTGTCAATTGGACAATAGCTATGTCAAGTATAGGTCGTTGTGTGTCATTTAGTTGGTTGTCCTCTTAAACCAAGAAGTGTGGAGACACTGTATGGCATACAGGTGAGATGTAGGACTACATCATCACTGAACAGTGACTCACCTGCGTAGCACTCTACTGTCGGGAGTTAGCTCGCAAAGCGTATGGGCATAAGTACCCCTTAGACCTGAGACTGTCACGGTGACTTGCAAGCAACTCACTGTATTTAGGCACTGGATGACCTGAATTTCTAATTCAGGGATCGGAAGGATGCTGGGTGCAGTCAAGTACTCGCGAAGTCTGTGTACGAGTCAAGATGGGATTGACCGCTCCAGATTATAGGAGTTGATGTCTCGCTGTATTTCAATTCAGTAAAACCTTGGCCAGGGTAAACCAAGTGATGGTCACTTGATTTGATTAATTGAAATACACTATGGATGACCGGACCCAGAGTTCGACAGTCCACTCTGAGGTCATCTTGAGCATCGATGGTCATAGGGATGAATTATGCAACAACCATACGTCTAGGTTCTTGAATGTTGCTTTGCATATTCGACCTATCCGGACGTCGGGTATCATTGCTAGATGGTCACCTCGATTAGTGCATGGAGTAGTCCATGTACTACCGGCTTAGTGTTCGAACCTATCGGAGTCACGCACATTAGTCAAGCTAAGTAGGAAGGTCTTGACCCAATTTAATTAAGAATTAAATTGTGGGTCATTTGGAATTTGGTTCTGTCTATGTTCAGCTAGCACTGAACATGAGGTACATGCTAAATTTCATGGATGAACAACTAATTAAGTCTGTATTTCGGGTCAATCAAGTTTTAATTAATATAATTGAACTTGATCAGGACTCAATTGTTGAGATTGGATTTGATTGGGTCTCAATTAGTGTAATTGGGCTCGATCATGATTTAATTGGGATTTAATTTCGTATTTGTTCTGATCTAAGTCGGACTTGGATCGAGCCGAAACTGGACCTAATTGTATCTCTCATGAGTCGGACTCATGTGGAATTTTTTCGGGTCAAAAATCATTCAAATGGGCTGTCAATTTGGTTTAGAACCAAATAGGCTTGCTTTATTTCAAAATGGGCTAACCCATTTCCTATTTGACTAATCCCATTTAAATGGTTACGGCTGACTTGTTTTTAAACTCCCATGGACCCGTGGACCACTCCCCCTCATGGACCCTTAAGGATTTTTTTGTGAACCGCGATGGAGAAAAGCCTGCGAGGAGAAAACAGAGCCTTCTTCCTCCCGGCTTCGTCTCCACACCGTGCCACCATCTGGCCTCCGGCCGCTCTGCCGTCTGGACCGGAATGTCCGGTTTTGAACCGGCTACATTTCGGTTAAATTTGATTTTTGAAATCCGGCTGTTATCGGATGGATTTACTATTTTTTCCCCACGTTTGTTTTTGAAACGAACGTTATGAATTTATAACGTATGGATTCGTAAAGACAGTCATTACTCCTCTTAAATCCTCTCTGCATTGGCCTATAGATAGACCAACGTTTTCCTCTTGAATACAGAACGAATCAGAGAGAAAAAGGTGTGAATCTGTCCGTGAAATTTTGGGAAGAAACTTCACAGACAGAGGCGGCTTCGGTGGGATTTTTCTAAAGGAGAAGAGGAAGAGAGAAGAAGTGGTCCTTCTCTCTCAATCTTCTCCCAGTGGGAAGCATTCAGATCCGGCTTTCTAGTCTCCTCTCTTCTCCTCTGCGATCAGTCCAAAATTGAAGCTCTCGGGTTGGAAACGGGAGAGAAGGAAGAAGAAGAAGGAGAAGAAAAGAAAAGTGTTTCTTCTAGGGTCCTTTTTGCAAAAAGTGGTTTTGCAAAATACAGTTATCGTCCAACCTTCCTACGAAGCTCGACGTGCGTGCGAAGTAGAGGGCTTGCAGATCCAGGCCTTGCAGAGCTACCTTCAGGGATCTAGATTCAGATCCAGATTCAAATTACCTCGACCAACTTCCGCTACGGGCTTGAGGTAATTTTACATAAAAGTTAAATTTAATATTTATAATTGTTATAAATAAAATATAAAAAAAATTAAAACTGATTTTTCATGCCTGGCGTTCGATTTTATCGGACAACTCGGAAATTTTTTTCCTTCAACTGGTATCAGAGCCAGGTTGGCCGATGGAATTGGCCTATAATATCTAGAATTATGCATGATTTAATTTTTAAATTTAGATTAGATCTAGATTTATTGATAAAATATCAATCTTGTGCTGAATTATAAGGTTGTCCTGCTATAAGGTTAACCCCTTATAGTGAAAAGGTTGTCCTAGCACAAAATTGAGATTAATTTGTATCATAAAATAAATAGTTTATTTTTGTGAAATTATGCATAATTGATGTTTATGAAATTTCAGTTTTAAATTTATTATGACCACAAAATTTAAATATAAATTGTTTATATTTGGAATAAATTGACACCTTGAATCCATGATCATAATGCATTTAATAAAGAATTAAATGTTGAATTTAAAATTTAAAATTTGAATTTCAAATAAAGATTTAAAATTCAAAATTTGAAATTCGAATTAAAATTTAAATTTGATCATCGGATTTGGGGCATGGGTTAGCACAATCAGATTAGTTGACTAGGTTAGACCTAATCATGAAATCAAATTGAAATGGACTAACTTAAGAAACATGATTTAATCTAATCAATAGTTGAACTAGACTAAATCAAGGTTTATAAAATGATCAAACTCAATAGTTGTAGTTTATCATATCCAAACATTTCAATTGGATCTGATTGTGGCTTAGTGGTCGAGCCCGAGTTCCCAAGGATAACCTAAATCAACTTGATAAACCAATTGGTGTCTAAGGTAAGTCGGCATTTGATCATGGTTTTTAATTGGGGCTACCTCTTACCTGGCCAACATAGTTGGTGTCTAGGAAAGAGGTTAATGGCGTAACCCTCCCATGATCTCTCTTACCTGGCCAATTTGGTCGATCAAGTTTTGATTAAGGTATCTTGAGACTTGGCACTCACCCATGCCATTAAGAAAAATCAGTGTGACTGATTTAGGTGTCTAATAGACAAATAAGAGCGAGTCCTCTATATGATTTGGTGAAGTCAGTGGGAGGATTTAGAATTATCGGTCAGTGTTACATATCATTTAAAATCCTCTAAATTATTAGGTCCTTAAAATGATAAAGTTATATAGATAACTAGATCATAGCCTCCCATTAAGGTGAATGATAATGGGTCTAATATTACAGTTGAACATGCAGGACGCTTCCGTCTGGTGTTCCTCTGAATACTGGAATTATCCTTCGTTATATGATAGCTTTTTGAGCTATCTAATTGTGATTAGGTTGGCCGAGCCTTCCTCGGGCCTGATCATACATTAGGTAGTGTCATCGAGTTAGTTCATTAATGGTTGGACCTAACCAGGATCTTCAGTGGAGGCCTCCGCCTACTGATTACCACTTGGGGCAAAATTGATTGCTAGAAATTGTTTAGAGAAATAATTGGTAATGTACCTACCCTTAGATGCACATGGGTTGGCCGAGCCTTCCTCGGGCCCGTATGCAGTCTATGCGGATTCTAGTACCCACTAGGGAATTAAAGTAATTCCTCGAATTAAAGGTAGAGGTTATTAATTCGATTAAAATAGTGGGAGAAAACTTTAGACTAAAGTCCAAGTCTTTAGGATTAAATAAATCATATACTGATTAGTTGGGTTTTTCCTTTATTTTTCAGATATGGCTAACTTATTGTCCCTCCGAACACTATTAGACAATGATAAGCTTAATGGACCTAACTTCGATAGCTGGTATCGAAAGATGAAAATAGTATTAGAGCATGAGCGGATCTTGTATGTGATATCGGATCGTGCACCTGAGGAACCTGCAGCCAATGCACCACGTGCAATTAGAGACGCTTATCAAAAGTGGCTCAACGATCGCACTACAGTGCGTTGCATCATGAGGGCCTCGATGAATGACGAGTTTAGTCGTAAATTCGAGGAAGCGCAGCCAGTGGAAATTCTTCAAATGTTGAAGGAGTCTTTCGGCACACCTGATGATGTTGAACGACATAAGACCTCCTGCGCTATATTCAATGCCCGCATGAGGGAAGGGGCATCGGTCACCGATCATGTATTGTACATGGTCGAACAAATCGATCGCCTGAGTAAACTTGGCTTTCTTTTGCACGAGCAATTGGGCAAGGACGCCATTTTGAACTCACTTCCCAAGTCCTACCTGACCTTCCTTAGTCATTATAGAATGACTAAACCTGAAGTATCCTATCATGGTTTGCTAGGTTTACTGCAGACCTATGAGAAGGATCACCAACTCAAAAAGGAAACGGTGAATGTGGTAGGTGGGACTTCTGCAGGACTTTCTTCCTTTAAGAAAGGAAAGAAGAAGAAGGTGCAAAAAGCTCGTGCTGGGGTCTCTAAGCCCAGCCAGACTAAGAAGCGTAAAGCCGATAAGAGCAAGGCAGAGTGCTTCTTCTGTAAGAAGATGGGTCATTGGAAGCGGAACTGTCCGGCTTACATAGCGTCCCTTGATCCAAACAGGCCTAAGAAGAAAAAGCAGCAAACAGTTGCTGCACAAGGTAATTATATGATAACACCTTGTAATTTTTCAATTTATGATTCTACCACTTGGGTATTGGATATTGGAAGTCCAATTAACATTTGCAATTCGTTGCAGGGACTTCAAGTTAGTAGAAGATTCAAGAATGACGAGAGATTCCTGAACGTTGGAGATGGAAGATCAGTTCCAGTCCTAGCTTTAGGAGTCATTGAGCTTGTTTTTGAATCTAGAGTAGTCATATTAGATGATTGTCATTATTGTCCAACATTTTTAATGAATGTCATCTCTGTAGGCCTTTTGGCCAAAAATGGTTATTGCTTATCAATAAAAGAAAATTTTTGTGATATCATTTTGAATGGTATTAAAATTTTTCGTGGACAATTGAAATATGGCATTTATACTCTATCACTGCCTGTGAATGTAATGTATACCTCTAATAAACGCCCTAAGTTAGATAATGTCAATGAAGCCTATTTGTGGCATTGCCGGTTAGGTCACATAAATAAAAACAGGATAAACAGGTTAGCCCAACAGGGCATTTTAGAAATCAATGATTGTGAATCATTGCCAACTTGTGAATCCTGTCTTCTGGGTAAGATGACCAAGTCACCTTTTTCTGGAAAGGGTGAACGAGCCAGCGATGTTCTTGGCCTCATACATACTGATGTATGTGGACCTATGAACGTAAGTGCCAAAGGTGGTTATGCCTACTTCATAACCTTCACAGATGACCTATCCAGGTATGGATATGTCTATCTGATGAAGCATAAGTCGGAATCATTTGAAATGTTCAAACGATTTCGTAATGAAGTAGAAAAACAGACTGGAAAGAGTATTAAGATCCTTCGGTCAGACCGAGGAGGAGAATACCTTTCCGGTGATTTCTTGACTTATCTAGAGGAGAATGGGATTCTCTCACAATGGACCCCTCCAGGAACACCTCAGCACAATGGTATATCCGAAAGGAGGAATCGAACTCTGTTAGACATGGTTCGATCCATGATGGGGTTTACTAGTCTGCCTCTATCTTTTTGGGGTTATACTTTAGAGTCTGCGTGTATAATACTAAATAAGGTTCCAAGTAAGTCTGTTGAGAAGACTCCATATGAGATATGGACTGGGCGTAAGCCGACACTTTCATACCTTAGGGTTTGGGGATGTCCGGCTTATGTTAAACGTTCTCAAACTGACAAACTTGGTCCTAGGTCCGATAAGTGTTATTTTGTAGGGTACCCCAAGGAAACTAGGGGTTATTACTTCTACCTTCCTAATGAACAAAAGGTGTTCGTAGGACTTAAGGCAACCTTTTTGGAAAGGGAATTCTTTAGTGAAGGAATTGTTGCCTCTAAGGTTGAACTTAGTGAAGTTCAGCAGGTAGAAGATTTAACACAATCTACTGAACCCACAGAACCGGATTCAATTAGATCAAACCCGGAGCCCAATGTAGAAGCACCATTAAGGCGATCAGGTAGAGTACTGCGTCAAGTGGATAGATACTATGGTTTCTTGGTCCAAGACGCAGATCCCATTGAGCTCGATGAGAACAATGAGGATCCGATTACCTATATGGATGCTATGCAGAGGTCCGACTCTGAGTTATGGCTTAACGCCATGAGATCCGAAATGGAATCCATGAAAATCAATAGTGTATGGACACTAGTTGATCCACCCGAAGGGATAAAATCCATAGGGTGCAAATGGATCTTCAAAAGAAAGAGAGGCGCAGACGGAAAGGTGGAGACCTATAAAGCTCGTCTGGTTGCCAAGGGGTATCGTCAACGTTATGGTATCGATTATGACGAGACTTTTTCTCCTGTGGCAATGCTAAAATCTATTCGGATCATGCTAGCTATAGCAGCATATATGGATTATGAAATCTGGCAAATGGATGTGAAAACAGCTTTTCTAAATGGAGAGTTGGAAGAAGAGGTGTATATGATACAACCTGAGGGTTTCACATCCATAGACGAGTCCAAAGTATGCAAGCTACAAAAGTCCATTTATGGACTTAAGCAAGCTTCTCGAAGTTGGAACATACGTTTCGATAAAACTATCAAAACATATGGCTTCGTTAAGAACGAAGAAGAACCTTGTGTTTACAAGTGGGTTAACGGTTCAGTGATCACATTTCTTGTGTTGTATGTGGATGACATTCTCTTAATTGGGAATGACATTCCTGCATTACAAAATGTGAAACTTTGGCTGTCATCACAGTTCTCCATGAAGGATCTGGGAGAAGCATCCTACATCCTAGGGATGAAAATCTATAGAGATAGATCTAAGAGGTTGCTTGGATTGTCCCAATCCACGTACATCGACACTATGTTGAAGCGGTTCAACATGGAGAATTCCAAGAAGGGCTATCTTCCGATAGGCCAAGGAATTTCTCTCTCTAAGAAAGATTGTCCGACAACTTCTGAAGAGAGAGAGCGTATGAGTAGAATCCCATATGCTTCTGCAATAGGTTCTATCATGTACGCCATGACATGTACAAGACCGGATGTTGCTTACTCACTAGCAGTAGCGAGTAGGTATCAGTCTGATCCGGGTGAGAACCATTGGAAGGTGGTGAAAACCATCCTTAAGTATTTAAGAAATACTAAGGACCAATGGTTAATCTATGGAGAATCTGACTTAAAACTTGTGGGGTTTACAGACTCTAGTTTTCAGTCAGACCATGACGACAGTAAGAGTATGTCAGGATTTGTGTTTACCCTGAATGGAGGAGCAGTCTGCTGGAAAAGTTCCAAGCAGCATTCAGTAGCCGATTCCGTATGCGAAGCAGAGTATCTTGCTGCATCAGATGCGGCAAAGGAAGCTGTTTGGATCAAGAAGTTTGTAAATCAACTTGGTGTTGCTCCCTCAATCAATGGTCCAGTTCTTTTGTATTGTGACAATACTGGAGCCATTGCACAAGCAAAGGAGCCAAAGTCTCACCATAGAACCAAGCACATTCTGCGTCGCTACCACCTTGTACGAGAGATTGTGGAACGAGGTGACGTCAATCTTCAGAAGATCGATGGAAAGGAGAACCTAGCTGACCCATTCACTAAAGCCCTTTCTGTAAAGGAGTTCGATTATCACAAATCGAAGATGGGTATAAGATACTGTACAAATTGGCTTTAGTCCAAGTGGGAGTTGTTGGAAATTGTGTCCCAAAGCCAATTTTTAATTGTAAGAAATTGGATTATGTATATATTTTATTAAAATAAATAAAAATTTATTCTGGCAATTTTCTATTCATCACAAGTGTTACATCTTCAAATTGAACTCCTGTGTATTGTGATGAAGTCCTTAGGACTAATTTAGTGGATAAAAGAGATTTTATCATTTAGTCCTTAAACCAGTTCGCGACCAAATGATGAGCTGTCAATTGGACAATAGCTATGTCAAGTATAGGTCGTTGTGTGTCATTTAGTTGGTTGTCCTCTTAAACCAAGAAGTGTGGAGACACTGTATGGCATACAGGTGAGATGTAGGAGTACATCATCACTGAACAGTGACTCACCTGTGTAGCACTCTACTGTCGGGAGTTAGCTCGCAAAGCGTATGGGCATAAGTACCCCTTAGACCTGAGACTGTCACGGTGACTTGCAAGCAACTCACTGTACTTAGGCACTGGATGACCTGAATTTCTAATTCAGGGATCGGAAGGATGCTGGGTGCAGTCAAGTACTCGCGAAGTCTGTGTACGAGTCAAGATGGGATTGACCGCTCCAGATTATAGGAGTTGATGTCTCGCTGTATTTCAATTCAGTAAAACCTTGGCCAGGGTAAACCAAGTGATGGTCACTTGATTTGATTAATTGAAATACACTATGGATGACCGGACCCAGAGTTCGACAGTCCACTCTGAGGTCATCTTGAGCATCGATGGTCATAGGGATGAATTATGCAATAACCATACGTCTAGGTTCTTGAATGTTGCTTTGCATATTCGACCTATCCGAAAGTCGGGTATCATTGCTAGATGGTCACCTCGATTAGTGCATGGAGTAGTCCATGTACTACCGGCTTAGTGTTCGAACCTATCGGAGTCATGCACATTAGTCAAGCTAAGTAGGAAGGTCTTGACCCAATTTAATTAAGAATTAAATTGTGGGTCATTTGGAATTTGGTTCTGTCTATGTTCAGCTAGCACTGAACATGAGGTACATGCTAAATTTCATGGATGAACAACTAATTAAGTCTGTATTTCGGGTCAATCAAGTTTTAATTAATATAATTGAACTTGATCAGGACTCAATTGTTGAGATTGGATTTGATTGGGTCTCAATTAGTGTAATTGGGCTCGATCATGATTTAATTGGGATTTAATTTCGTATTTGTTCTGATCTAAGTCGGACTTGGATCGAGCCGAAACTGGACCTAATTGTATCTCTCATGAGTCGGATTCATGTGGAATTTTTTCGGGTCAAAAATCATTCAAATGGGCTGTCAATTTGGTTTAGAACTAAATAGGCTTGCTTTATTTCAAAATGGGCTAACCCATTTCCTATTTGACTAATCCCATTTAAATGGTTACGGCTGACTTGTTTTTAAACTCCCATGGACCCGTGGACCACTCCCCCTCATGGACCCTTAAGGATTTTTTTGTGAATCGCGATGGAGAAAAGCCTGGGAGGAGAAAACAGAGCCTTCTTCCTCCCGGCTTCGTCTCCACACCGTGCCACCGTCTGGCCTCCGGCCGCTCTGCCGTCTGGACCGGAATGTCCGGTTTTGAACCGGCTACATTCCGGTTAAATTTGATTTTTGAAATCCGGCTGTTATCGGATGGATTTACTATTTTTTCCCCACGTTTGTTTTTGAAACGAACGTTATGAATTTATAACGTATGGATTCGTAAAGACAGTCATTACTCCTCTTAAATCCTCTCTGCGTTGGCCTATAGATAGACCAATGTTTTCCTCTTGAATACAGAACGAATCAGAGAGAAAAAGGTGTGAATCTGCCCGTGAAATTTTGGGAAGAAACTTCACAGACAGAGGCGGCTTCGGTGGGATTTTTCTAAAGGAGAAGAGGAAGAGAGAAGAAGTGGTCCTTCTCTCTCAATCTTCTCCCAGTGGGAAGCATTCAGATCCGGCTTTCTAGTCTCCTCTCTTCTCCTCTGCGATCAGTCCAAAATTGAAGCTCTCGGGTTGGAAACGGGAGAGAAGGAAGAAGAAGAAGGAGAAGAAAAGAAAAGTGTTTCTTCTAGGGTCCTTTTTGCAAAAAGTGGTTTTGCAAAATACAGTTATCGTCCAACCTTCCTACGAAGCTCGACGTGCGTGCGAAGTAGAGGGCTTACAGATCCATGCCTTGCAGAGCTACCTTCAGGGATCTAGATCCAGATCTAGATTCAAATTACCTCGACCAACTTCCGCTACGGGCTTGAGGTAATTTTACATAAAAGTTAAATTTAATATTTATAATTGTTATAAATAAAATATAAAAAAAATTAAAACTGATTTTTCATGCCTGGCGTTCGATTTTATCGGACAACTCGGAAATTTTTTCCTTCAGAACCTCATAGTGAATAGCTGAGGCATTGTAGGTCAAAGGACCAGTCATACAACTGCAGCATAAGTAGTCACTGATGAGTGGATAGACATCCATGTGACTACTTTCTTTGGTCATGCTCAGTACCTTGTTCTCTAACAAGTACTCGTATAATCACTCCAGTGTCTCTACACTGTGGATTCGAGACTCAGCCATCTGACTAAGTTATCTGTGCACTAATCTCAGTGGATCGATCACCGTCCCTCATGATGGATCCATCGATTAGGAGCATTTAGAAATTAATTTCTAATGATACATGCCTCAAATTCTCAACTTCTTGAGAATATGTGTCATCATCTATTAATTTCTTGGATGATTCATGGACACCTACAAACATGAATGAAAGACAAATTGCCCAATTTTATTTATTAATAAGAGTCAAATTATAAATTTATGTTCCAGATTACAAATATGCGTCAGCCACATTGGCTTTTAGGGTATACTTCTAAAATCCGCTTGATCACCATAGAAGAGTCTCCCTCTAGGATAAGGTTGTCTGCCCCTAGGCTTCTCCCTGCATAGGTGACTCCCTCCCATGCTTTCCTGAGCTTGGCTCCAATGGCCATCATATCACCGGTACATCGCCCGCCTGCCGCGACTAGTCTGGAAGCATGATCCCAAATCACAAATCCTGTCCCTCCTCTAGCTCCTCCTGCTAAAGCACTGTCGTCAAGTTCACCTTGAGGTAGCCAGGGGATGGGGGTTCCCATGAAATAAGAGTCACTCGAGGTGCTATAGGAGCGAAGTGGGAACCGCAGATGTCCCTAGCCAATCCCGGTGGAGATGGTCGGGCAATGGCGATGATCTCAGTTGCATGACGGGTGGCCCTGTCCACCATGACCCTTGAAAGGGTTCTTCTGTCAGAAGTAGGACCAAACCGAGAGTTAGCAGCATAGACAAGGATGGATTTCTGAATGAGAAATAAAAGTTGCCTATCTTCATAAGAATTAATGGGTGAATGGAAAATTGCTCAAGTGGGCTCATTCGGGTTGCCATTCAACTCTTTGATTCAAAATTGTTCTGTTTCCTTTTTGGGACTCTATTTCATTTCGCAGGTCACTATCTGTTCTTCGATCGCAAGAGGAGCTGATTGAGATTGTTTGAGCAACTTGCGTAATTGTTGACCTCTTTCCAATTGATTCTGAATAGCTTTATGGCTTTCGAACAGCCAAGGCAAAGGGCTAAGGGTGAGGGCAGCTATAGCTGTACCAAGGGAGGAGGACAGTCTATTCGCTTTGGTCTGTCGAGGATCAAAGAGCTAGCCCGATGTCGAAGGTTCCTTTTATCTCAACCCTACGTACTAGGCCTCTTTAGTCGTCTATTTCGGATACAGAATTGGTGATTCTAGACATTTCATTTTCTTCTTCTCTGGTGCGGGTCCGAGTTGTTTTTATGAGTTTCAATGGATCTGTAAGATCCTCACAGCTCTCGAAGGCAAAATACCAGTAAGACGGATACCCAGCCTAACAGGACGACGAGAAGGCAGATGATAGGAGACAAAAGTCAAGCTATTCACTCGAACTTAGAAAATAGGAGCATTAGAATGATGAGTGCCTCCTGTTCTTTATACGGCACCCTCATAAGAGATATGAGGGGGCCAAAGCCGATTGAAGGTGGTTATGCTACCTTGTACGCGGGCATTCCGGTCCAGCCAAATGTGATACGCCATATAAACACATATAATACCTCTCTCCATTGTACCAAGTGAACTTACCAACAAATTCAAGTGGGCCAAAAGATCCTCCGCTGACTCCACATTCGTTGGTAAGAAAACGGGTGCCTACTACCAGATCTGCACAGCACGAGGGCACCCAAGTAGAGCATGGTTGATAGTCTCCTCTAAGTCTGTGCACTCCTCGCACATCGGGGTGACCTTGACTCCCCTACTAGCTAGAACTCTGCAGGTCGGTAGACATTCCCAAGCCACTCGGGGATGCGCCTGCATCCTCCATATCCACCTGCCCTCGATCTGCCGGGCAACCACTCTGCCTATCAGCGCTTGCAGGTCTTCGGTACTCACCCTCGCCCTCCTCATCGGAGTCCACAGCAACCTGTCTCTTGACTCCTCACCTGGAATCAGATAGTCAATATCCTCTCAACCAACTGCTCCTCGAAGACCTCCTGGATCATCGCCTCGTTCCACCCTCCCCCACCTGGACTGATCAAATCACTGACTTTCCATCCAGACAGTCTCGTCGAGTCCACTATCGTCAGTATCCTCCCAAGCGGTTGATCGGTCATCCAAGCATCTCGAAGGACATCGATCGACCGCCCATCACCAACCGCCCATCTGATCGCTGGGAGGACCACCGGAGCATAGATGCATATCTCCTTCCAAATGAAGGAATTATGGCGACCTACCCGAAAATCATCCACCGCTGAACACATACCATACTTGCCTCTCAAGAGGGCACCCCATAAGCTATCTGGCTCCAGAATATACCTAACCGCACGCCTCGCTGCTAGGACCTCCCGCCGTGCCAAGAGAGAGTGCACCCCCAGTCCTCCTGTCCTGACCGGCTGGCATATCACTGCCCACACCATCTCTACCCTGTCGCCTGCCCTATATGAAGTTTCAGAACATTTGCTCCATAGCTCTCATCACCGCCACTGGCACAATAGTGTTCGACATCAAGTATATCGGCATGGAACTGAGGATTGAACACACCAAGGTCACTCTGCCCATTATAAAAAGGGTCTCCACTTGCCAACCCTCTAATCTATGTTAGACCCTCTGCTCAAAGATATGCAAGCTTTAAAGTGCTTGCAAAGTGAAAGATATGCATGTGCATATATAAGCTTAAAGCAATTAATCGAACATGAGAGAAATGCACAACACAGTAAACATAAGATTTTATAATAGTTTGGTGCCAAATTCAATACCTATGTCTACTTCCCAAGACATTTTTCTTAGAAATTTTATTATAATATATTTCAGGATTATAGTTTGATTGTTTTATTCGGGCTCATAATCAAATCCAGTTGATTTTTTCTAGAAATCAACCAAAACCACTCTAATCAAAGCCTTCCTTAGGCTTGATTATGTGTTACAATCCAATTCAAGGTTTGGATGGATCTTTTTTCAAATTTCAAAATCTTTGAAACTTGTTAGAACACAAAAAAGGTAAAGATACAATCAATGTAAGAATAAAAATGAAGCTTCTTGATGAGCAAAATGAATGCCGTTGATGCATGCACACAAAGTAGTGGAGGTCTTTCTCGTATGCTTGGAAGCTTACTTCAATCCACTCACCTTGAATGCTCTCTTGAATTTTACTTAATGGCACTTTTCTCTTATTTTTTCCTTTTTTTCTTGTTTCTTCTTATGTCCTAATTTGTTTTCAATGCATTTACATCTCAAAAAATGGTTGGACCACTGTTTCTGGCCATTGGAAATGTGAAAATAGCCATTGGAAGTGAGAAAATCTGTTCTAGGCTTGCGAAAAGTAGCCATTTGAAGTGTCAGAAGAAGAGGGATCGACATGTATTTTTCAAGGGTCGACTCGTATTCTTTAGGGGTCGACTCGTGATCTTCAGAAGTATACTTTTCTTTTCTTCGGGTCAACTTTGTTGGTGTTGCCCAAGGTGACAAGCCAAGTAGGGGGGTGAATTAGTTTTTCTAAATTTTTGACCCTTTAATTAAATCAATTGATGAGTGAGTGATTTAGTTAATATTGATTGAGTGCGTGTAGTGAAGTTAGAACTATACACAATGCAAATACACAAGAAGTATAGTGGTTCGGTACTCTCCTAAGCACCTACGTCCACTCCCCAAGCGACCTCTTGGAAATTCACTATAATCCCGCGGATTACAGTTGGATTATTTTTCGGGCTTACAATCCAAAAACCTTTACACTTTGGTTTTCTGGGATCACCAAAAATCTATGTTGGTTTTACAGGCTCACCAACAAACCTTCACCGTTGGTTTTATGGGTTCACCAACAAACCTACACCGTTGGTTTTACGGGCTAACCAACAAACCTTACAAAATGATTAAGAAGAAGAAAGTTGAAACTCCTAGATGAGCAAATATAACAATTATGAGCTACAAAGAAGAGTTTAGAATATAGTTATCGCTTTGATAAGGCTCTTTTCTTCTTTTTCAAGATTGCTTCACTCTTTAAGGATTGGTGGAGCCCTTAATGCCTCTTAGAATCTGCTCAACCACTTTCTTTTGGCTCTTTAAATGAAGCACTTGATTGAAGAAGGCTAGGACTTGCTTTTTCTTGAATGAACTTTGATTTATTTGCAAAAGATACTTTGCTCTGATGAATAGTATTACTTTAAATACTTTTCCACATCTTTTGGTCACTCTCCATTGGTCAGATTTGAAAAACTATCCGTTACTAGCCGTTGGGAGGTCAAAAAGTACTTCTGCAGAACTAGCCGTTATGCCTCTGCCCGTGCTGGGGTCGACCCAAACTTTTCTGAGGTCGACTCAACTTATTGTTCATTAGACTTGGGTTCGACTCAACTTTCTCTGGGGTCGATCCAACTTTCTCTGGGGTCGACCCCTGCTATAGTGGGGTCGGTCTTCTCAGAAATCACAGAACCTTGTATTTCCAGCTGTTCTCACTAGGGTCAACTCAAGCTTTCTTGGGGTCGACCCATGCTACAGTGGGGTCGACTTAAACTCCATTGGGGTCGACCCTCTCAGGGATTCCAGAGACAAGGTTTTTGAGCATATATCCTTGGGGTCAGCTCATGTTCAGTTGGGGTCGGCTCCATTGGGGTCGGCTCAAATATTTCTGGGGTCAGCTCTAGCTGGGGTCGGCTCAAGGAAGCTTGGGGTCGGCCCTCTCAGTAAATTTCAGAGAGTTGTTTTCTTGAGGCTTGAAGCTGGGGTCGACTCAAGATTTTTTGGGGTCGACTCCACTCCTGGGATCGACTCAAGCATACATGGGGTCGACTCCACTTACTATTCATCTGTGCCATTTTTGCAAGGGTGTGCCAGATGGTTCCATGGTGTGCCAGGGTTGACTCCACTTATTTCACTTGAAACCTTACTGAATTAGAATTAAGAATTTTCTATCCCTTTTCTATTACAAATTTTATCTCGTTGTTAATCATTGGAAGACATCTTGATCTCATTCTCTTAATGTATCGAGGGTGTCGTATTCATTAATGATGTATCACGTTAAATTGTATTATTAATTTGATATTTCCTCAATGGTTGTGTCAATCATCGAAATAACATTATCATCCTCAATCTTTCCCTTTTTGATCATTACAAAATATTGAGTATGAGCAGATTGATACTTATATTAAAATTAGAAGTTTTGTTTTAGAAAGAGCTCAAGTTGCTGAATTTCAGATTTTCAAATTTGAAAGTGAAGACTTCTCCTTTTTCATCCAAATATTGCCAATTAGAACTTTTGATTTTCTTCCCCTTTCTTTTGTATTTTATTAAGGATGAAACTTCAAAAATTTGAGATAAAGCAAGACTTTCAGGTTATGTATCGAGGCATGAGAAGTATGTGTCAAATTCAGAAATTTTGATCAAAAATTCAGACTTTCTTGTTTTAAAAATTTTCATTGTTACATATTGCTCCCCCTTAAGTGAATTTTATCTCTTCCTATAATTTTCAAACTTATTTCTCCCTCTATATTGCAACTTCTTTCTTCTCTTACTTCTTCCCCTTTTTGTTATCATCAAATGAGTGTATAGCAATAGATAAGTAGAAGCAGTAAATGATAAAAAGTTAAATTTCATTGATCAAAATGGAACATTGTAGTACATTAATGCCAAAAGTACAATATTCTTCAATTAAGGTGCAAAGTACATCAACCAAGTAAAATGCATATGAGAACTAGATAAATCCTAGGCACTAGTTATGATGGACTCCTGTAGTGCTAACATCGGGCCTAGGGGAAATCTTAGGGCTGTGCTCTAGTCCTCATCCTCCTAGCATAAGTGGCGAGGGGAGGTCGAGCCTGATGAGACTGAGTCTGGCGTGGACCTCGGTGAGCTAGGTGACTTTGTGCCGAAACCTCTGACTCAGCTGCTCGAGGCAAAGATGGACCATGAGCCTCTCTCTCTCTCTGTAATGCTCCCACCTGGTCTCTGAGGTCTCTAATCTCAGCAGTCATACTATCCATCCTGTTCATCATCCTATCAAAAAGAGTCCTCACCTGAGCTGACACAAGCTCAGTCATCCTACTCTAAAACTCCTCTGTGCATCTCGTATGTATGGATGACGAAGGTTCAGCCTCTGAAGATGCTATAGGATGATCCGCAGGTATCTCATGCTCAAGGATAGAGTCTCCAATCTCTGGTGCATCACCCTCCGGTGCATGTATCCCTGCATCTCCACGCACTCACTGACCGTCCATCTTCTCAAAACCCATGCGAACTAAGGACCGTGCAGTGTAGGTGTTAGTAAATAGCAGATGCCTGGATATCTCTCCCTCCACAGATATGTGAAAGAATAGATGCCCTACAAGCCAATCGCAATATGTATTGCAAAGGATTTTCTTTTGATTTTCCAAATCATGTACATGACATTTAATTATGAATAAAAGCATTGTGTTTTATCATATGCTGTTGATTATATTTGTGATAAACTCCTTAGATTAGGGCAATGGTTTTGAGGCTATGATGAGATCATACTAGTGAGACCTAAAATTCTAAAATTCTAATCTTAAATATTTTTAGTCATTGGTACATTGAGTCGGGGATCAATGTTTACTGGAAAGACTGGCACATCTTATGTATGCTCGATGCAGAGGGTGATTGATCTCATAATCACTTGTGTGGAGACACTAATACAAAGATGTGGGTGCTCATTAGAGGAATGAGTTCACTGAATTGACCTACAAAGAGAAATCTTATAAAGTCTTACTTACATGTCAAAAGATGTCTCTTAGTGGAAGTTGTGCAACTGATCCTTTGACCTGAGATCACCATAGTATCTTATGCACATAAATCTATATTTTGGTTTCCACTCATTCATGACAATAAGTTGTGTACGAGGTCTTCTGGATATGGTAGATTGTGTATGAAGGTTATGAGTAGGTCAATAAGGAATTAATCACTTCTAGTAAGAGAAGATCGCATCCTATTTATTCTAATCATATGATAATTCAGGGAGCCTTTGATCAAAGCACAATGAAAATTAGAAAGAGTTTCTCATGTTTCATTATTCGAATTATCATTAGAAGATTGAGAAATATATGAATATGAAATTGAGTTTGACATATATTCATACTCATATACATATTCGGGATGCAGTTTGATTAAAGGATTGAATTGCATGGTAACTTGCCACTGAAGGGTATTTTTGGTATTTTCACCAAATTCTATATTTTTCGGGTAGACATGACACGTTGCTAGACGTCAATCTTGTCTTATAGGTTTGATCGAATTAAAGAGTTTAATTCGATCACTAATTAGAAAGGATTCTAATTGTTAAGTTCGGGTTCGCGCAGTTTGGACTTAAATCGATTAGAAAAGTTCTAATCAAGTTGGGTCAACTCGCACTCACACCTATTGCTGGCTAAGTATAGAACCCAATAGATCACACACAAGAAAACTTATCAAGGGTCTAATTGGATTAGATCATGTTTGCAAGATAAACATCCTAGCAGGTGTTGCAAACCCTAGCTCCTGATTCAAATTAAATTTGAATCTGATTCTTAGATTAGGTTGACCTAATATGATTAGATCATGACCTAATATGGGTTAGCCAAGAGTTGGAACCCATTTGGCTTTAATTAGACCTAATTTGATTAGGTTTAATGTTTTCTTTAAGTTGGTTAAACCTAATTGGATTGGGTTTGATAGGGTCTTCACTTCTGGACCATTGATCGCTCCCTGGATGAAGAATCTGGTCCACTGGTTGGCGCCTTCATCTGGACCATTTGATGGCTTCCTGGATGAAGGATCTGGTCTACTGGTTGGCACCTTATTCTGGACCATGGATGGTTCCCTGGATGAATAATCTGGACCATTGGTCAGCACCTGAATCTGGACCACTGGATGGCTCCCTGGATGAAAGATCTGGACCATTGCTCAGCACATGAATCTGGACCACTAGATGGCTCCCAGGATGAAAGATCTGGACCAATGCTCAGCGCATAAATCTGGACCATTGGTGATGGCATCTTGCTTCTGGACCATTGGATGGCACCCTAGATGATGATGCCTTGATCTGGACCATTAGATGGTGCCTAGATCTGGACCATTGGCTTTGGTTCCTTGCATTTGGGCCCTTGGATCATCAGGATTTAAGAGGAAGACGTGAGAAAGAAGCGTATCATTAGGTACGGCTTTTTCTAAAGCTTGATACGCCTCCCTCTCTCTCTTGTTGGCACCCTCTTATCACACCCTTTGATGCATGAAGGGATGGCTAGGATGCATCCCTTCACATCTATAAATAGGGAGCCATTCCACCGTATTCTTCATTCCAACTCCACCGCATTCTCTCTCACTTATCCCTTCTTTCTTACAACCCTTTGTCTCCTTCTAGCATTGCTTCTAGAGTGTCCTAAGCCAAGACAAGGAGGTCTTCTTTAGGATAAAAAATATTAGAAGTGATTTAGAAAAGTAAAAGAAAAATAAGAGAGGAGAGAAAGCAAACCAATTTAAATCCTTTGGAAGGATTCAGCATTAAGGATCAAAAATCTTTGGAGCTAAAGTCTTGATCAAGTTTCCGTGTGGATCACCGTTGGAGGGTGGACACTTGGACGTCTCGTGGAGATTCTACAAACTTGGATTTAGCGTTACAGGTATTCTTTTATTTCAGCATTTATATTTATATTATTTGATTGTTACCATTAAGGTGACTAAGATTATAAGGATTTCATGTTAAGGGATTTTATTAAGAAATTTTTAAAATTTCTAGCTTCCGCTGCCCATCATGACATGATCGGAACCTTTCAGTGATATCAGAGCCGTCCTTAATTGGTTCAATCAAATAATTATGCATGATGTATGATTATTAATTTACTATGAGATAGTAATGTCATATGCTTAGAAGAATGCTGAATTATATGATTCATATATGATATGATATGTAATAAAATTGGTATGACATGAAATTTTTTATATGAAGATATGTTGAAGCATGTTAATTAATTCAATCAATTGCTTATGATTTGTACATGTTATGAGATAGCCATGATGCATGATAGTTTATTGTAGACATGTTAAATATATGTTACAATTAAAGAATATGCTAGAGACTAGTAAGCCCTCAATAAAAATTATATTAAGTCATAGTGTTGAAAAATTTTGGGCTAACCCATTCTAGAATAATTAATCTAATTGGTGTCTAAGAAAAGCACTAAAGGTGGTTCTCTAATTAGGACCTTACTCTCTGAGTAAGGGGAGTCTCCCACCTGCTTACCTGGCCAATTGTTTGATTGCTTATTATGGATAAGCTTAATATTGATATAACACTATTGATAGCCTTCCTTCATGCCTCGACATTATTATGTCAAGATCCATGCTAGTTTGTTGTGCTAACACAAGGCTTGCTATGGGAACTGATTTTATATTGTCTTGGTGCATTAAGATGCTTATGGCATATTTTAATATATTGCTTTGTTGTGCAATCACAAGGGCAATATTATTCGAATATGACTATATGAAAATGAAGGGTTTGACTTAACTAAACCATTATTGTTTGTTGTGCTAACACAAGGCAATAAGTGTTTTAAGAGGACAAGATAAAGTTGAGAATTGCATGAGATGCAATTGGAAAGAGTTTCCTACTTTTGAACTCATAAGAGTTTGTTGTGTAACCACAAGACTTTTTATGATGAATTAGGATCTCAACCCTATTAAGAAAAATTATATTTTCACGTTTATCATAGGAGAGGGCTATGATATTCGATAAAATAGTGGGAGTAATAATTAGATAAAGTTCTAGTCTAATTGTATATTTGTCATCATGATTGGTATGTTTATGTTAGTTTTGTTCTTTATATATGTAGAATAAAATTCTGCATTAATGACATCTTCACTATCACTAAGAGGCATCTTAGATGCCAACAAGTTGACTGGTCCGAACTATGTGGACTGGTTGAGGAATCTTAAAATTGTTCTCACTCAGGAGAAACTTTCTTACATCCTTAAAACTCCTGATCTTGGATCAATAGGGGATGATGCTACTAAAAGTAGTAAGATAAAGAGGAAGAAAGGAAAGAAAATCTCCGGATCAAGTACCTATTTCCATTGCGGTAAAGTTGGCCACTGAAAAAGAAATTGCAAGAGTTTTCTTGCAACTGTAAAGCCTGATGCAAGAGTTGCATCAGAAGGTATGTTTATGTTACATGCCAGTTTGTCATTAAGTTCTTCAAATTCAAATTCATGGGTATTGGATACTGGCTGTAGTTTTCATATATGCAAGTCATTGCATGGACTACAAAAAATTAGAAGTTTGAAGAAAGGTGACTTCGAGCTTTATGGAGCTGGAGGAGAGTCCATCCAGGCTGAAGCTGTTGGAACCTACTTATTGGAGTTGCCGTCAGGCAAGCTCCTGGAGTTAGAAGATTGTTATTACATGCCCAAGATTATTAGAAATATAATTTCTATTCCTTTGTTATTAAAGAAAGGATTTGAGATTAATGGAAAGGGCAATGGTTGCTCTATTTCTTTTTGTAATAAGCAACTTTGCAATGGCATTATGGAAAATGATCTTCTAGTTCTATCCCTTAATGACAATATTTATCATATTGATAAAAGTAATAAAAGAAAGAGAGAAGAGGTGAATAATACCCTCCTTTGGCATTGCCGTCTAGGTCATATTAGTGAGTCAAGAATACACAAGTTATACAAACGAGAGTTCTTTGATCCTTATGATTTTGAATCATTAGGAACTTGTGAATCTTGTCTTATGGATAAAATGACCAAGTCTCCATTCACTGGACATGGAGAAAGGGGAAGTGAGTTATTAGGACTTGTGCATACAGATGTATGTGGTCTTATGACAACTCCAGTTAGAGGTGGATACTTTTACTTTATCACATTTACTGATGATTTATCAAGGTTCGGACATGTGTATTTTATGAAACATAAATTCGAAGCCTTTGATAAGTTTAAAGAGTATCAAAGTGCTGATCCAAAGATTGATTTTGATGATCACAAAATCTTGAAGTATAATTACTAATGTTTGTGTTGCAAGAAGAACGATAATTTGTTTTGCAAGGAACATAGCAAGTTGGAAAAATACAAGAAGGTCTCAAAAGCTCTCAAGAAAAGTTGGAAGAAAGCCACACTTCATTAGCCCAAGTTTCAAGTTCAAAGGATTCAAGTTGGAGTAGCAAATTCAAAGAAAAATTCAAAAGAACAGTCCTCGAGTCGACTCCTAGAAGTTCAGAGTTGACTCTGGCACTCTGGAGTTTCAAGGAACAGTGCTCGAGTCGACTCCTACTATTCTCGAGCTGTCTCTCTCAGTAAGGACAGAAAGTAGTTTTCAGCGCTACAGTTCTCGAGTCGACTCCAGCTACAGTCGGGTCGACTCCTAGCTACAGTGCCGAGTCGATTCCTACTTCATTCGAGCCGTCTCTCTCAGTCAGGGCAGAGAGTAGTTTTGAGCGCTACAGTTCTCGAGTCGACTCTAGTTACAGTCGAGTCGACTCCCAGCTACAGTGTCGGACAGACTCCTATTTACGAGTCGGCTCCTGCTTCAGCCGAGTCGACTTGAGCATGCTGGAAGGCATAACGGCTAGTTTTTTCTCGACTTCAACGGCTCTATTTTTGTCTCTAACGGCTAGATTTTTGTTCCCACACTATCTAAAGCTATAAAATCAAGGGGAGAGCAAGGGGAGACAATAAGAAGTGGGAGAGAACACATAGGGAAGAGATTTCAAAGTAATTTTAAGAGAAACCTCCCAAAAGCACAAAAGGGCCATTCAAAGCAAAAGAGAGAGAAGAAAAGCATCTGAGTGAATCCCAAAGCTTTCTCTCCAACTGTGTGTTGCCTCAGTAATCCTTTATCTCGTGCAAAATCAGAAGAGAGTCAAGTAAAGAAGAAGCCGAGTTCCTTCATTTGCAAAACTTGGTTGAGGGCTTCTCCTCTTTACTCTATTTGTTTATATTGTTATATCTACTTGTTTAAAAAGCTTGTATTTGTTTTAAACTCTTGTTCTAATATCTTATAACTTGATTCAATCAAGGGATTAAATCAAGGGGTTAAGATTTGTTGGTGAGCCAAAGGAAAAACCAACGGTGTAAGGTTGTGGTTAGTAAACCAAGAAAAACCAACTGGGTTTGATTGTCACCCCGAAAAAATAATCGGTTAGTTTTAGTCGGTGAGCCTGTGAAAACCGACCGAGTTCGTTGTGATCTCGTGAAAATAACAAGTTAGGTTGTGAGCTTGTAAAACAACCGGCTGTAATTTGAGGGATTATAGTGAAATTTCCAAGAGATCTTGGGAAGTGGATGTAGGTGCTGGGGTGCACCGAACCACTATACATCTTTGTGTTTGTGAGCCTTATCTCTTGTATTTCATGCCTTACATTCATACTTGATTGTGTAATATCTCTAGCTTTGTTTTCTATTGATTTATAAGTGCTTGTTTAGAACTTGGTTAGCTTCCACTCCATTCTTACCATTCACATAGATTAAAATTGATCATACAACTATAAGTTAATTTTAGATCAATTGCACCCTAAAGTTATAGTATGATTGCTCTAGCTTAATTTTCCACTATTTTACTTGTAATTGCCTAGAGCTTAAGTAAATAACATCTTATCATTCCGCTGCATTCAATTCAAAGTTAATTAGGGAACATAATTTTTAGAAATTCCAATTCACCCCCCCTCTTGGGTGGTCACCTTGGGCAACAAGTGGTATCAGAGCAGGTGCTCTAAGATTAATTATTGATCTCACGATCAAAAGCCAAAGATCATGACAACTCAAATAGATAGTTTTCTAGAAGAGGGACAATTAATTGATACACCTCCACTATTTAATGGCATAAACTACACATATTGGAAAGCACGCATGCGCATTTTCATATAATCACTTGATTATAATTTATGGAGCATTATAGTCAATGGGACACACACAATCACTAATCATAATAAGAAAATGGCTCAACAAAATTCAAAAGCCATGAACCTATTATATTGTGCATTAGATGGGAATGAGTTTAATTGCATATCTTCTTGCATAACTGCTAAAGACATCTGGAATATGCTAGAGGCTAAATATGAAAGCACTAACATTTTTAGTGAATCTGAAATTAGCTCTAAAGAAGAAGAGAGGCAAGGTGATATTGAAAACCTATGCCTTGTGGCACACAAGGACGAGGTATGTATTGAAACGCAAAGTGTCTCCTCTTCTGAATATGAAGTATATGATAAACTTGAAAATAATTTTACACTTGATGAGTTACATGATGCATTTCTTGATCTAATGAAAGAACATAAGAAACTCATTTGTAAGAACAAAAACCTGAAGAATGAAAAGAAAACCCTAGTAAATGAAAAATGAAACTGTCTAATAATTATGAAACACTAATTAAGAAACATACTAATGAAACTGAAATCTTAATTAAAGAAAATAAAGAACTAAATCAGAAAAATCAACTTCTTACTGAAAGCCATGATAAACTTAAGAAGAACAATGAATTGTTTTCAGAAGATAATAGAAAACTAACTAAAGAAGTTAAAAATTTAAAACCTATTGTTGAAAGATTCACTCTCAGCTCTGAAAAATTAAATTCAATGATAGAAAATTCAAGAGCTGGATATGACAAAGTTGGATTGAGATATCAACCATGGTACATCCAAAAATTTTTCAAGAATATGTTTGTTAAATCCTCCATTGCCTATCCTAAAACAGTTATAAATATGATGAACAAAAATTAATTAAAATCTCTTCTGTTCATCCTAAAATAGTTTTTCATAAATTTGATGAACCTAATGAATAAAATCAGAAAATTAAAAATTCATCATCTACTTATGTTAAATTTATGATTGTTAAATTTAACAAGAATATGTAGAAATACACACCTTGTAATCCTAAAATCTGCAAGCCTATGGACAAAATAGCTATTAAGAAAATATGGGTTCCAAAAGGAACAATAATAGCTAACCTGCAAGGACCCAAAAGAGCTTGGATTCCTAAGTTGAAAATATGAATATTTTCTGCAGGTGTGTCTAGCACTCAAGATTCCAACAAAAGATGTTAATTTGGACATTGGGTGCTCTAGACATATATTAAAGAATGAAACTTAAAATATACTTAAGAAAAGTAATTGAAATAAAAAGAATAATAAAATTAGTAATCCTTGCATCTCATCATTCTCTTTGCCTTAGTATCTGATTAAAACATGAATTGCAGGTATTAATCAATTTTGTGATATAGATAATATTTTAAAAATATAATCAAATCACTTTATTTTATAGTATGCCTTACTTACTGTTGGATAAGTTGCTAAATGATTAATCAATTTATTAAAAATAACACTATGAATTCTCTATATGCTTGATTAAGAGTTTTTATCCATGGCATTATCTTTTATTGATCATAGACATGAGAATGTATACTTGGTACGCCTTTGAATATATGTACTATGAATACGAAGATTAAAGAAACCACTTTTGGCATATAAAATCAACTCATGCTAGTATGTACTTAATCTCAAAAGACCTTGTCATTGGCTTAGATTAATTTTTGTAAGGTCAAAGTTTGCTAAGCATGTCATCTAGGAAAACAAACTAGAATCATTTCTAAATATGAAAATATTGTTTCCACCTCTTAGTCTTTGAAAATTCTCCACAAGAACTTATTTGAATCTCTAGGATAGTGAACCTAGGAGATAAGCATCTTGATTTTATAATTGTGGATGATTTCTCAAAGCTAACGTTGGTTTTATTCTTGATACTTAAATTGAAATATTTTCTGCTTTGGCACAAACTTACAAAAGGTTTCAAATGAAAAAGGTTTGCAAACTGTGAAAATTTATTGCACAGCTTTGAAAACCAATTTGTTGATAAGTTTTGTATAGAAAATGGTATTGAATACAATTGTTCTTGCACCAAGAACACTATTGCATATAGGGGTTATAAAAACATAAAAATAGAACCCTTAAAAAATTTATGTAATAACAATGCTTTGTGATAGTAACTTGCTTAATTGATTTTAATCAATGCTATCATCATAGCTTATCATATTATAAGGTTTCTATTAGATCTATTTTTGAAGAAAACCCCTTGTGAACTCAAAAAAAGGGAAAATCAAATGTTGCACACTTTCATATTTTTCAGTTGTACATGTTATGTTCTGAACAATGAAAGATATGCCAAATCTAATAAAACAAGTATTTCTTGTTAGAACCCGCCCATGCCGCAGAAAAATTTTTAAATTTTAGATGCAGCGGAAGAGGCATGTGCGGGATCAACCATTCATCGCATGAACGTTGTTCAAAAACCGTTCGTAGTTAGATAAGGATTAAAAACTTTTGAAACATTAGGAAGATCAGATCTTCACCTTTGTGCGGGTAGATGATCACCGCAAACTAATGATCGTGGTTTTCAAAGAAGGTTCGCTTGAAGTCGTTCAAGTGTCCGGCCTCTACGGGTATCCACACGAAGCAGAGGACCAATCCTAACGCTCCAATCTCCCCAGGGTGCTAGCTTCCTTGCAGAGATATGTTTTGATGGCTGATCACCTCCCTTTCTTTCAACTCTTGAATGCTAGAGGGAGGAGGATGAAGAAGAAGAAGATCAAGAAAGAAGATCACCAAGCCTTGCAGCCTTTTTCCCTTGCTTGTGTTGGAACCCAAAACAAGAGAGGAAGGAGGGGCCGCCAAGAGCTTTCTTTTCCCTTCTTTGCTTGCGGCTGAAGACCAAGGAGAAGTAGGAGGAGGCCATGGCTGGAAGAAGGGGACTTCAATACCCTAGGTCAGCCCCCACGTCTCCTCTTAAATAGCATGTGGAGCTCCTACAAAGTAGGAGCTCCTTGATTAACTTCCAAGAGGGGCGCCGACCCCTCTTGTTGTGCTGCACCAAAGAAGAAAAGGAGGAGGGGCGTGAGCCCCTCCCTCTTGTGTTGCCCTAGTCCTCCTCTAAGGAGGATTAGGATGCCCCTATTTGGTTTAGTCCTAATCCAATTAGGGTTTAACCAAATCATGAATCAATCGGGTTCAATCTATGCTAGTCCTAATCCAATTAGAACTTGAATGAACCATGACTCAATTGAACTCTTCAATCCTAACCCAATTACGAGTCATGTTGATTCATGAGATTAATAATTAATTAGGACTTAAGAAATCCTAATCCAATTAGGACTTATTTAATTTTAGTCATAATCCAATTAGGACTCTAATTTGAATCCGAAGTCCTAATCCGATTAGGACTCTGGAAATCCTACTCCAAGTAGGAATTCAAATTTAATTCAAAACTCCTAATCTAATTAGGATTGTAGGAATCCTACTCCAAGTAGGAATCCCAGTCCTACTCCAAATAGGATTCCCAGTCCTAATCCAATTAGGACTCTAGGAATCCTACTCGAAGTAGAATTTGTGTTTAAGTCCAATTAATTAATTCCATTGTTCCTTCTTCAACTGATTATCAATCGAATTGATTACTTGTGATTTCTAATCACGATTCAACCATCGGATCGGTCAATGCCTCTAGTGTGTGTGACCCCATGGGTTCAATTCTGACTGGTAGTGAGATATATTGTGATCTCTATCACAATATCATTGAAAACTCCTTTTAATGGGTCGGAACAATTCCAACTCTACTCATTAGGATTTATCGATCATAGAGACAATCCTTATGAGTCCCACCATCCACCAGTGACACCTAGCAGCATGTAGTGGCTACCCAGCAGAATAGAATGGTGAACCTCTAGGTGTAGTTATCATGTGATACAGTCCTTCTATCGTGGATCCCTACAGGGCGGAGGTCATGGACAACTCGTCAAACCCCATTGCCTGTCATATGTCAAGATTTATTCGACTTAAGCTCGAGAGTGGAAAACTCTTTCTCCACTATACAATTTACTCCGGCCGAGGTCTTGCGAACTTAGTCTTATAAATCACATAGGATCTCTCCTTATCTATCAAGATCGATAGATTCCTTATAGGTGCATACCCTACTCCTACAGTGAACCTACTGCAGCCAATCTACACTGCATGGACCCATATGGCTAGAGACCATGTATATGTGCAGTCAAACTACAATAACCTCACTATGAGTAGCCGAAGCATCGCAGGTCAAAGGACCAGTCACACTACTGCAACATCAAGCAAGTCACTGACGAGTGGATAGACATCTAAGTGACTTCTTGTCTTGGTCATGCTCAGTACCCTTGTTCTCTAACAAGCACCTGCACTATCACTTCAATGTCCCTACACTGTGGACTCGAGTCTCGTCCATCCGTAATGAAAGTGATGTGTGCACTGATCTTATCGGATCGATCACCGTCCTCGTGATGAACCATCGATCAGGAGCATTTAGAAATTAATCACTAATGATACATAGCTCAAATTTTCAACTTTTGAGAATATGCATCATCATCTTATTAATTCCTTGGACGATTCATAGACACATAAACAATATGAATGAATAAGATGTCTTTTATTTATTCAATAATAAATAGTCAAGTACAAAATTATGTCCCAGAATTAATAATGTGTCAGCCTTATTGGCTTCTAGGGCATATATCTAACAATCTCCCACTTGCACTAAAGCTAATCAGTCATATATCTAAGCCTCATCTTCTCAAGGTGGGCTTCAGTCTTCTGCTGACTCAGCTGCTTAGTGAACGGGTCCGCCACGTTATCCGCAGAGTCTACTCTCTGCACCTCAACATATTTCTTTTCAACGTATTCGCGTATGAGGTGATAACGCCGCTCTATGTGCTTCAACTTCTAATGAGACCTTGGTTCCTTAGCAAGAGCTATGGTGCCATTATTATCGCAGTAGAGTGTTATGGCATCTGATGTCATGACATCCAATTCTGCAATGAATTTCTTGTACCAGAAGCCTTCCTTAGCAGCTTCAGATGCGGCGATGTATTCAGCTTCCATAGTAAAGTCAGCAATGATCGGTTGTTTAGAACTCTTCCAATTCACCGTACCACCATTGCACAAGAACACATATCCGAACGTAGACTTTCTATCATCGACATCTGTCATGAAGTTTGAATCCGTGTATCCTTCTACCTTTAATTCTGATGCTCCTCCAAAGATCAAGAACAAATCTTTAGTTCTTCTTAAGTACTTAAGAATGTTCTTCATAGCAGTCCAGTGCTCCTCGCCTGGATTTGACTGATATCTGCTAGTGACACTCACTGCAAGTGCTATATCAGGTCGTGTACACAGCATAGCATACATGAGGCTTTCTATTGCTGAAGCATATGGAATCTTGCTCATGCGTTGAATCTCCTCAGATGTGTTGGGGCACATCTTCTTTGAGATATGAATTCCATGACTAAGGGGTAAGAGACTCCTCTTGGAGTTTTCCATGCTGAACCTCTTCAGCACCTCCTCTATGTACATCTTCTGTGATAGGCCAAGCATCCTTTTAGATCTATCTCTATAGACCTTAATCCCCAAAATATAGGATGCTTCTCCAAGGTCTTTAATGGAGAACTCTTTTGACAACCAGACCTTGACCGAGGTTAGCATGGGAATATCATTCCCAATTAGGAGAATGTCATCCACGTACAATACGAGAAAAACGACAGCACTCCCACTAACCTTTTTATAAACACACGGTTTCTCTTCGTTTTTGATGAAATCAAACATTTTGATTGCATCATTGAAACGAGTGTTCCAACTCCGAGATGCTTGCTTTAGTCCATAAATGGACCTTTGCAGCTTGCAGACCTTGTGATCTCCATCACTGGAAGTGAATCCCAAAGGTTGTTCCATATAGATATCTTCATCAAGATATCTATTCAAGAAAGCAGTTTTCACATCCATCTGCCAAACTTCATAATCATGAAATGCTGCAATGGCAAGCAGTGTACGGATGGATTTCAGCATGGCTACAGGTGAAAAGGTCTTCCGATAGTCAATGCCTTCGCACTGACTATACCCTTTCGCCACAAGACTTGCCTTATAGGTCTCTACCTTTCCATCCGAACCTATTTTCCTTTTGCATATCCATTTACATCCAATAGGTACAATACCTTCTGGTGGATCTACTAAGGTCCAGACTTGGTTGGAATGCATGGAGTCTAACTCTGACTTCATGGCTTCCAGCCATTTCTCGGAATCGATATATGATATCGCCTCATCGTAGGTTTTGGGATCTTGTATTTGTTCCCTATCTCCCATGAGAAATATTTCCTCAGTATCCTCTTCAAGCATACCTAAGTATCTATCAGGAGGATGGGAGACCCTACTTGATCTACGAGGTGGAGGGGGGACAACGTGTACTGGCTCTATATGAATGGATTCTATAGGATCCATGACTCGTTGCTTTTCAGAGACTTTCTCTTCAAGCTCAATTTTTCTCCTACTGCCTCTATCAAGGATAAACTATTTTTCCAAGAAGATGGCATGTCGGCTCACAAATACATTATGATCCTCTGAGATGTAAAAATTATACCCTAAGGATTCTTTAGGATATCCGATAAAACGAGCATTTATGGTCCTAGCCTCTAACTTGTCTGCCTGCAGTCGCTTGACGTAGGCCGGACATCCCCAAATCTTGAGATGACCAAGACTTGGTTTCTTACCATGCCATATCTCATACGGTGTGGTAGGAACGGATTTAAAGGGAACTCTATTCAATAAATAAATCGCTGTGAGTAAGGCATCTCTCCAAAGAAACATAGGTAAATCAGTGAAGCTCATCATGGACCTGATCATATCCAATAGAGTCTGATTTCTCCTCTCTGACATCCCGTTGAGTTGAGGTGTACCAGAAGGTGTCCGTTGTGAGACTACGCCATTTTCCTTGAGATAGTCCCGAAATTCTCCACTAAGGTATTTTCCTCCTCGATTTGATCGAAGAGCCTTAAGAGATTTTCCAGTTTGTTTTTCTACTTCATTTTTGAATTTTTTGAACTTTTCAAAAGATTCAGACTTGTGTCTTATAAGATACACATACCCATATCGTGAATAATCATCGGTAAAGGTAATGAAGTATGAATAACGTCCCCTAGCTAGCACATCGAATGGGCCACACACATCTGTGTGTACTAGGGTAAGTATTTCAGTGGTCCTCTCCCCATGTCCTACAAAAGGTAATCTAGCCATTTTTTCTTGAAGACAGGACTCACAAACTGGATATGACTCGGAAGTCAATGAGCCAATAAGCCCATCTTTCTCCATTTTGTTCATTCTGTCTTTTCCAATATGGCCAAGCCTGAGGTGCCATAAATACTTTTGGTTTCTCTCATCCCTGGATCTCTTGGATCCTATGGCATTTACTTCTTGCTCAGAAACATTTACAAACTCATCCATATGTAAATGATAGAGACTGTCAATCATAAAACCACGTGCGACTATTTTATTTCTGAAATAAATAGAACAGCAGTCTTTGTCAAAAGTAAAAATATGACCATCCTGTGCTAGACACGAAACAGAAATCAAATTTCTGCTAGCAGCAGATACATAATAATAGTCTCTAAGTAATAAACTAAAACCAGACGGTAGTCGCAGAGGATAGGTGCCCACAGCCATAGCATCAACTTTTGCTCCATTGCCAACCCGAAGGGTTACCGCACCTTCCGCCAGCCTGACCCTGCATGGTAGTGCACAAATGAGCACTAGAACCAGAATCTATAACCCAACTAGAAATAGAAGAAACCGTTAGATTAGTTTCAATTACGAGCAAGTCTATACCTTCTGAAGGTGTGTCTTCCTTCTTGTTCTTCAAGCTCTCAAGATATGAAGAACAGTTTCTTTTTCAGTGGCCATCGACATTGCAGTGGAAACATTTTCCTTTGTCATTAGCCTTTTTCTTTTGAACTTCCTTCTTTGGCTTCTTGTCTTTTCTCTGCTTCTTTGCAGGCTTCTTTTTCTTCCAAGTAGACTTTCTCTTGGAACCAGAAGTCAACTCAACATCAAGGACATTGCCCCTTGAACCTTTCAAGGCTCCCTCAGCAGTTACCAACATGTTTAACAGTTCAGTCTTGGTGCATTCAATCTTATTCATGTGGTAGTTTACTATAAACTGTCCAAATGAATCAGGAAGGGATTGAAGGATCAGATCTACTTGCAATTCCTTGTGCATGTTCATACCGAGCTTCTCAAGCTCTTCTTGGTCCTTGATCATAGCTAGACCGTGATCATGGACAGACTGCCCTTCGCGCATCTTTGCTTTGAAGAGCCTCTTTGACACTTCAAAATGAGCTGTGCGACTCTGCTCACCATACAACTCTTGCAGGTGTGCCAGTATGTCCCTAGCAGTCTTCATATTCTTATGCTGGCATTGGAGTTCATTGGACATGGATGCCATGATGTAAGCACTTGACTCTAACGTCATCATCCGTCCACTTTTGATGCGTCTCACGCTGATCATCAGTAGGACGTGCTGGTAGTCTGGAGATATCTGTTTCGAGTATGTAGCCTAATTTCTCACAGTTCAAAACAATTTTGAGGTTTCTAAGCCAGTCCTTGTAATTGGTTCCAGTCAATCGGTTGGTCTCAAGAATACGGGTCAAAGAATTTGAAGCTGACATTGTGATATGCAGAGAGTAAAAATTCTAGTTAGACTTTGTACCTGATCTAAATTTGTCCTCAGGTCTTTTAGAACAAATATTCCTCCCACTATTTTCTCGAATCCCTTACACTCCCCTGGTAGGAAAATGAAAAACCTTCGCGACTAGGGTTTCTAGTGGGTACTGCGGTCCCATCGATTTACATGGCACCTCACCTAACAGTTATTGGTGACACATAAATAGATGAGTGTACAACTCTTGTACAATGCTTCTCAAGCATGTTACAGTGCTACTTGGTCGCTAAGCCATGAAGATCTCTGTTGGCGATGCCCTGCACCGGAACCCACTCACACCGGTACAACCACCAACGTCGGACAAGCAAAGAGAGAAGCAAACGGATAAGCACTCTCTCGCTCCCTCGACACCGGACTCAAGGATCACCGCTTCGCTTCCGCTACGAAGGGCAAAAGATTACCCCGTGGTTTCAATAGGGTAAAACACTTGAGCACCGCAGCGGATTATCAAACCAAAGGAAGAAGAAATAGGAAGAAAATAGCAAAGCAAACACAAAGATGTAACGAGGTTCGGCTACAAGTAGCCTACGTCCTCTACCGCTCCAAATTGTTGTCAGCGCCCCGCACCGGAACCCACTCACACCAGCGCCGCCACCGACGTCGGACAAGCAAGAGAGATACAAACGGATAAGCACTCTCTCGCTCCCTCGACTCCGGACTCAAGGATCACCTCTTCGCTCCGCCTACGAAGGGCAAAAGATTACCCCGTGGTATCAGTAGGATAAAACACTTGAGCACCGCAATGGATTATCAAAGATCAAAGGAAGAAGAAGGAAGAAAATAGCAAAGCAAACACAAAAATGTAACGAGGTTCGGCTACAAATAGCCTACGTCCTCCACCGCTCCAAATCTCAATAAGGATGAACTGATTACAGAGATAGCACACACCCGAACGATCACAAGCGATCGATCTACAAGAGATTCACACATAATTCCCTTTGCACAAGAAGTAGGATCCCAATCCTCTTCTTCTCTAGAATCCTAGCCTCACAAACAAGAGTCTCTCTCAAATATACGGCCAATAATCTTACCCTAGGGCTCTCATGAGTCCTATATATAGTCTCAAGACCTTCAGATGATCATAGCCGTCGAAACGCCACCAAAAACACCAAAAGAAAATCGTCCGTACGATTTTTCGCGAGCCCGAGTCGACTCGGCTGAAGTCCGAGTCGACTCTGGCACGTCTGAACAACTTCCAGTTTAACTGGCACGATCTCGAGTCGACTCCACTGTATCTCGAGTCGACTCGACGATGCTCCGAGTCGACTCGACTGTAGTTCGAGTCGACTCTGACAGTCCAGACAGAAACATGGTTTTTGCGGCTTTCTCCTCTCGGGTCGACTCGACAGACCTCGAGTCGACTCGACTGTTCCCGAGTCGACTCGACTGAAGCTCGAGTCGACTCCGACAGTCCGCCAGACAGAAAACTATGCAGAATTGATTTTCCTTCAATTCTCTTCATCACCAAAGGTCTCCACATACCCCAACACAAATCTCAATTAGGATGAACAGATTACAGAGATAGCACACACCCGAACGATCACACGCGATCGCTCTACAAGTGATTCACACAGAATTCTCCTTGCACAAGAAGTAGGATCCCAATCCTCTTCTTCTCTAGAACCCTAGCCGCACAAAACAAGAGTCTCTCTCAAAATATCCTTGAATATCTCTACTCCTAGGGCTCTCATGAGTCCTATATATAGTCTCAAGACCTTCAGATGATCATAGCCGTCGAAACGCTACCAAAAAATACCAAAAGAAAATCGTCCGTACGATTTTCCGCGAGCCCGAGTCGACTCGGCTCTGGTTCAAGTCGACTCTGGCACGTCTGGACAAAACTGGCACGATCTAGGGTCGACTCGACTGTAGCTCGAGTCGACTCGACGATGCTTCGAGTCAACTCGACTGTAGCTCGAGTCGACTCTGACAGTCCAGACAGAAACATGGTTTTCTCGGTCTTCTGGTCTTTCTCCTCCCGGGTCGACTCGACTGTTCCTGAGTCGACTCGACTGTAGCTCGAGTCGACTCCGACAGTCCGCCAGACAGAATTATGCAGAATTGATTCTCCTTCAATTCTCTTCATCACCAATGGTCTCCACATACCCCAACAATCTCCCACTTGGAGACCTTGGGTATATCCTCTTGTTACTTGGCTCTCCTCTGTGCTCCCACTGAAATTGAATCATCCTAGTGAGATAGGTACGATGCCTCCTCAACGTCTTCAAGCATAAAGACCAGCAGAAGCTGAACAACTCCTCAGCTTCTCCACCGTGACGACCTTCGTCAACATATCTGCAGGATTCTGACTTGTATGAATCTTCTCCAACTTGACGAGTCCCTGCTCGAGCAATGACCTCACGAAGTGGTACCGTATGTCAATATGCTTCGTCCTTGAATGGAAAGCTGAATTCTTTGCCAGATGAATTGCACTTTGACTATCTGAATATAACATGCAATCCTTCTGCTCCTTCCCAAGCTCCTTCATCAAGCCCTGAAGCCATATTAGTTCCTTGCACGCCTCAGTGGCTGCCACATACTCCGCCTCCGTAGTCGACAATGCAACAACTGGTTGCAATCTGAAAATCCAACTGACGGCTCCACTGCCCAAGGTGAACAAGTACCCTGTCGTGCTCCTCCTGCCGTCCAAGTCTCCTGCCATGTCTGAGTCCACAAAGCCCTGTAACCGGATCTCAGAACCTCCATAGCACAATGACATGTGCTCCGTGCCTCTCAGATACCTCAGTATCCATTTGACCGCACGCCAATGCTCCAAGCCTGGGCAGCTCATAAAGCGACTCACAACTCCCACTGCTTGAGCAATGTCAGGTCTCGTACAGGCCATAGCGTACATCAAGCTCCCCACCGCCGATGCATACGGGATTTTTGACATATTGAGCTCCTCCACCCGCGTCTTCGGACTTTGTCCTTTTGAAAGTTTTAAGTGGGCACCTAGTGGTGTGCCAACAGGTTTGGCACCCTCCATACAGAATCTCTTGAGTACTCGGCTGATGTACTCCGCCTGAGATAGTCTGAGGTTATGTTTAGATCTATCTCTGCTGATCCGCATCCCAAGGATCTGTTTCGCTGCTCCTAGATCCTTCATTGCAAATTTTCTTGACAGCTTCAGCTTCAATTTTGCAATCTCATGCATGCTAGCTCCTGCAACTAACATGTCATCAACATATAATAGCAAGATAATGTAAGATGTACCGAAGTCCCGAAAGTAGCAACAGTGATCCTCCTGACATCTCCTGTATCCTATCTCAAGAATGTAACTATCAAACTTGAGATACCATTGCCTGGGCGCCTGTTTCAAACCATAGAGGCTTTTCTTCAATTTGCAAACCAAGTCACCCGTGCAAGCTGCAACGTATCCCTCCGGCTGCTGCATATATATCTCCTCATCGAGATCTCCGTGAAGAAAAGCTGTCTTCACATCAAGCTGCTCTAAGTGAAGATTCTCTACTGCCACCATGCTCAGCACCGCCCGAATAGAACTCATCTTGACTACAGGAGAAAAGATCTCCGTGAAGTCGATACCTGCTCTCTGCTGAAATCCTTTTACAACCAGCCTGGCCTTGTACCGTTTCTGTTGTCGGCGCCTCGCACCGGAACCCACTCACACCAGCGCCGCCACCGACGTCGGACAAGCAAGAGAGATACAAACGGATAAGCACTCTCTTGCTCCCTCGACTCCGGACTCAAGGATCACCTCTTCGCTCCGCCTACGAAGGGCAAAAGATTACCCCGTGGTATCAGTAGGGTAAAACACTTGAGCACCGCAACGGATTATCAAAGATCAAAGGAAGAAGAAGGAAGAAAATAGCAAAGCAAACACAAAAATGTAACGAGGTTTGGCTACAAATAGCCTACGTCCTCCACCGCTCCAAATCTCAATAAGGATGAACTGATTACAGAGATAGCACACACCCGAACGATCACAAGCGATCGATCTACAAGAGATTCATACAGAATTCCCTTTGCACAAGAAGTAGGATCCCAATCCTCTTCTTCTCTAGAACCCTAGCCTCACAAACAAGAGTCTCTCTCAAATATACGGCCAATAATCTTACCCTAGGGCTCTCATGAGTCCTATATATAGTCTCAAGACCTTCAGATGATCATAGCCGTCGAAACGCCACCAAAAACACCAAAAGAAAATCGTCCGTATGATTTTTCGCGAGCCCGAGTCGACTCGGCTGAAGTCCGAGTCGACTCTGGCACGTCTGAACAACTTCCAGTTTAACTGGCACGATCTCGAGTCGACTCCACTGTATCTCGAGTCGACTCGACGATGCTCCGAGTCGACTCGACTGTAGTTCGAGTCGACTCTGACAGTCCAGACAGAAACATGGTTTTTTGCGGCTTTCTCCTCTCGGGTCGACTCGACAGACCTCGAGTCGACTCGACTGTTCCCGAGTCGACTCGACTGAAGCTCGAGTCGACTCCGACAGTCCGCCAGACAGAAAACTATGCAGAATTGATTTTCCTTCAATTCTCTTCATCACCAAAGGTCTCCACATACCCCAACAATCTCCCACTTGGAGACCTTGGGTATATCCTCTTGTTACTTGGCTCTCCTCTGTGCTCCCACTGAAACTAAATCATCCTAGTGAAATAGGTACGATGCCTCCTCAACGTCTTCAAGCATGAAGACCAGCAGAAGCTGAACAACTCCTCAGCTTCTCCACCGTGACGACCTTCGTCAACATATCTGCAGGATTCTGACTTGTATGAATCTTCTTCAACTTGACGAGTCCCTGCTCGAGCAATGACCTCACGAAGTGGTACCGTATGTCAATATGCTTCGTCCTTGAATGGAAAGCTAAATTCTTTGCCAGATGAATTGCACTTTGACTATCTGAATATAACATGCAATCCTTCTGTTCCTTCCCAAGCTCCTTCATCAAGACTTGAAGCCATATTAGTTCCTTGCACGCCTCTGTGGCTGCCACATACTCCGCCTCCGTAGTCGACAATGCAACAACTGGTTGCAACCTGGAAATCCAACTGACGGCTCCACTGCCCAAGGTGAACAAGTACCCTGTCGTGCTTCTCCTGCCGTCCAAGTCCCCTGCCATGTCTGAGTCCACATAGCCCTGTAACCGGATCTCAGAACCTCCATAGCACAATGACATGTGCTCAGTGCCTTTCAGATACCTCAGTATCCATTTGACTGCGCGCCAATGCTCCAAGCCTGGGCAGCTCATGAAGCGACTCACAACTCCCACTGCTTGAGTAATGTCTGGTCTCGTACACACCATAGCGTACATCAAGCTCCCCACTGCCGATGTATACGGAATTTTTGACATATTGAGCTCCTCCACCCGCGTCTTCGGACTTTGCCATTTTGAGAGCTTAAAATGGGCACCCAGCGGTGTGCCAACAGGTTTGGCACCCTCCATGCAGAATCTCCTGAGTACTCGGCTGATGTACTCCGCCTGAGATAGTCTGAGGATATGTTTGGACCTATCTCTACTGATCCGCATCCCAAGGATCTGTTTTGCTGCTCCTAGATCCTTCATTGCAAATTTTCTTGACAGATTCAGCTTCAATTTTGCAATCTCATGCATGCTAGCTCCTGCAACTAACATGTCATCAACATACAATAGCAAGATAATGTAAGATGTACCGAAGTCCCGGAAGTAGCAACAGTGATCCTCCTGACATCTCCTGTATCCTATCTCAAGCATGTAACTATCGAACTTGAGATACCATTGTCTGGGTGCCTGTTTCAAACCATAGAGGCTTTTCTTTAGTTTGCAGACTAAGTCACCCGTGCCAGCTGCAATGTATCCCTCCGGCTGCTGCATATATATCTCCTCATCGAGATCTCCGTGGAGAAAGGCCGTCTTCACATCAAGCTGCTCTAAGTGAAGATCCTCTACTGCCACCATGCTCAGCACCGCTCGAATAGTACTCATCTTGACTACAGGAGAAAAGATCTCTGTGAAGTCGATACCTGCTCTCTGCTGAAATCCTTTTACAACCAGCCTGGCCTTGTATCGCTTCTTCCCGCCTTGCTCTTCCTTCAGCCTGTAAACCCATTTGTTTGACAGTGCTTTCTTCCCCTTGGGCAGATCCACCAAATCCCACGTTTGATTCTGCTCCAATGACTTCATCTCATCATCCATGGCCAACTCCCACTCCTTCCTGGTATCAACCTCCAATGCCTCCGTGAAGCATTCAGGTTCGCCATTATCTGTGAGCAGCAAATAACTAAGAGTCCCATCATACCTTTGAGGAGGCTTCCCATGAGTACTACGAGTGGACCTTCTTAGTTGTGGAGGGGGTGCCAATGCTTCAGGTTCTTGCTCTGACTGAGTCTTCTGACCAGAATTTGTAGACTCCTCTTCAGGATCCACAAAACACGGCTCAACAGGTTTTGTTTCTGATTCAGTGCTCTGCTGCATTTTCTCATTGAATACCACATCATTACTACGAATGATCTTCTTGTGTTCGGGATCCCAAAGCCGGTACCCAAACTGTTGACCTCCGTATCCAACGAAAATACACTTCTTTGATTTGGCGTCTAGTTTGCTTCTTTGACTGGAATCAACATGGACATAACTGGTACAACCGAATACTCGTAAGTGCGCCAAATCAATCTTCTTCGCTGTCCATGCTTCCTCAGGAATCCCAAATTCAAGTTTCTTTGATGGCCCTCTGTTGATCAAGTAGGCAGCAGTGTTAACTGCTTCCGCCCAAAACTGCTGTGGCAATCCAGCATGTATCCTCATACTCCTAGCACGCTCATTAATTGTTCTGTTCATCCTTTCAGCAACTCCATTTTGTTGTGGTGTTCCTGGAACTGTCCTTTGCCTGACGATCCCAGCATCTGCACAGTAGTCCTCAAACTCCCTGCTACAATACTCACCACCATTGTCCGATCTCAGGCATTTCAACCTCTTTCCTGTCTCGAGTTCTACCATCGCCTGCCATCTCCTGAAGACCCCAAATACCTCTGACTTGTGCTTCAAGAAGAACACCCAAAGCTTCCTGGTAGCATCATCAATAAAAGTAACATAGTACTGAGATCCACCAATGGAAGAAACTGGTGCAGGCCCCCACACGTCCGTGTGCACGAGATCTAGCTTTTCTTGCTTCCGAGGTTTACCTTCTTTGTTGAATGAAACACGCTTCTGCTTTCCGAGAACACAATCCTCACAGAAGTCCATCTCAACACTCCTGAGACCCTGCAGCTTTCCCAACTGGTGCATCACCTCCAGTCCCTGATAACTCATGTGCCCAAGTCTACAATGCCATAACTTGGTGTCCACATCTGCTGCAACAACTCCAATAGAGTTCTCCGTGCCGTTGGTGACATAAAGTGTCCCAACCTTCTTGCCACTAGCCACCGTCAACGAACCTCTGGATATCTTCCACTGATCAGCTGTGAAAGTAGCCTTGTACCCCTGGCTCGCCAACTGTCCAACAGAAATCAGATTCCTCTGCAGTTGAGGTACGTGCCGTACGTCCTCAAGCTCAAGTGAAGATCCAGAAACCAACTTCACTTCCGCGCTTCCCCTTCCTTGTATGGTGCAAGGCTCTCCATCCCCTAGGTAGACTTTGCCAAAGTCTCCCTTCTCATATCCTCCAAGAAGCTTCCGTTGGGATGTAGCATGGAAAGACGCGCCCGAGTCTATCACCCAAGACTCGTCACAGGTAGACAAAGATAGAACGAGGGCATCCATATCACCGTCTTCAGCAAGATTTGCCAGATCCTTGCTGACTCCTTCGGTGTGGTCGCCTTGCTTCCCTTTAGGAGATTTGCAATCCCTCCTAAAGTGCCCCGTCTTCCCGCAGTTCCAGCACTTCGCTCCCTTGTTCTGAGGTGCTCGAGACCTGCTGGATCTCGACTTCGAGTCGCTTCGAAATCGACCGTCCTTCTTTTGTCTTCCCCGGTCAGAGGTGTTTAGTGCACTTCCAGACGACTCCGTAGCTCCAGAAGATTTCCTTCTTGCTTCTTCACTCAGAAGCACTCCCACAACGTCATCAAAAATCAACTTCCCCGTTGCCGAAGAGTTGCTCACCGCCATCACCAGGCCCTCCCAGCTATCAGGCAATCCGGAGAGGATTAGCAATGCCCGAATCTCATCGTCAAAACTAATCTCCACTGACTCCAACTGGGCCGTGAGTCCATTGAACTTGTTGAGGTATTCTGCTACGCTGCCGCCATTTTTCATACGAAGATTAAACAACCTCTTCATGAGAAATACCTTATTTGATGCTGAGGGTTTCTCGTACATCCGCGACAATGTTGCCATCAACTCCATCGTCGTCTTCTCGTTTTTGATGTTGAATGCCACTTGGGATGCAAGTGACAATCTGATGGTGCCGAGCGTCTTCCGATCGAGGACCTCCCAGTCTTCATCGGACATCTTCTCTGGTTTCTTTGCTCTACCTCCAAGAGGTAAATAGAGATCCTTCTGGTAAAGGTAATCTTCTATTTGCATCTTCCAAAACCCGAAGTTCGTGCCATTGAACTTCTCAATTCGCAACTTTCCTTCATCCGCCATTGCAGAATAACCAATAGCTCTGATACCAATTGTTGTCGGCGCCCCGCACCGGAACCCACTCACACCAGCGCCGCCACCGACGTCGGACAAGCAAGAGAGATACAAACGGATAAGCACTCTCTTGCTTCCTCGACTCCGGACTCAAGGATCACCTCTTCGCTCCGCCTACGAGGGGCAAAAGATTACCCCGTGGTATCAGTAGGGTAAAACACTTGAGCACCGCAACGGATTATCAAAGATCAAAGGAAGAAGAAGGAAGAAAATAGCAAAGCAAACACAAAAATATAACGAGGTTCGGCTACAAATAGCCTACGTCCTCCACCGCTCCAAATCTCAATAAGGATGAACTGATTACAGAGATAGCACACACCCGAACGATCACAAGCGATCGATCTACAAGAGATTCACACAGAATTCCCTTTGCACAAGAAGTAGGATCCCAATCCTCTTCTTCTCTAAAACCCTAGCCTCACAAACAAGAGTCTCTCTCAAATATACAGCCAATAATCTTACCCTAGGGCTCTCATGAGTCCTATATATAGTCTCAAGACCTTCAGATGATCATAGCCGTCGAAACGCCACCAAAAACACCAAAAGAAAATCGTCCGTACGATTTTTCGCGAGCCCGAGTCGACTCGGCTGAAGTCCGAGTCGACTCTGGCACGTCTGAACAACTTTCAGTTTAACTGGCACGATCTCGAGTCGACTCCACTGTATCTCGAGTCGACTCGACGATGCTCCGAGTCGACTCGACTGTAGTTCGAGTCGACTCTGACAGTCCAAACAGAAACATGGTTTTTTGCGGCTTTCTCCTCTCGGGTCGACTCGACAGACCTCGAGTCGACTCGACTGTTCCCGAGTCGACTCGACTGAAGCTCGAGTCGACTCCGACAGTCCGCCAGACAGAAAACTATGCAGAATTGATTTTCCTTCAATTCTCTTCATCACCAAAGGTCTCCACATACCCCAACAGTTTCTTCCCATTCTGCTCTTCCTTCAGCCTGTAAACCCATTTGTTTGACAGTGCTTTCTTCCCCTTGGGCAGATCCACCAAATCCCACGTTTGATTCTGCTCCAATGACTCCATCTCATCATCCATGGCCAACTCCCACTCCTTCCTAGTATCAACCTCCAATGCCTCCGTGAAGCATTCAGGTTCGCCATTATCTGTGAGCAGCAAATAACTAAGAGTCCCATCATATCTTTGAGGAGGCTTCCCATGAGTACTACGAGTGGACCTTCTTAGTTGTGGAAAGGGTGCCAATACTTCAGGTTCTTGCTCTGACTGAGTCTTCTGACCAGAATTTGTAGACTCCTCTTCAGGATCCACAAAACACGGCTCAACAGGTTTTGTTTCTGATTCAGTGCTCTGCTGCATTTTCTCATTAAATACCACATCATTACTACGAATGATCTTCCTGTGTTCGGGATCCCAAAACCGATACCCAAACTGTTGACCTCCGTATCCAACGAAAATGCACTTCTTTGATTTGGCGTCTAGTTTGCTTCTTTGACTGGAATCAACATGGGCATAACTGGTACAACCGAATACTCGTAAGTGCGCCAAATCAATCTTCTTCGCTGTCCATGCTTCCTCAGGAATCCCAAATTCATATTTCTTTGATGGCCCTCTGTTGATCAAGTAGGCAGCAGTGTTAACTGCTTCCGCCCAAAACTGCTGTGGCAATCCAGCATGTATCCTCATACTCCTGGCACGCTCATTAATTGTTCTGTTCATCCTTTCAGCAACTCCATTTTGTTGTGGTGTCCCTGGAATTGTCCTCTGCCTGACGATCCCAGCCTCTGCACAGTAGTTCTCAAACTCCCTGCTACAATACTCACCACCGTTGTCTGATCTCAGGCATTTTAACCTCCTTCCTGTCTCGAGTTCTACCATTGCCTGCCATCTCCTGAAGACCCCAAATACCTCTGACTTGTGCTTCAAGAAGAACACCCAAAGCTTCCTGGTAGCATCATCAATAAAAGTAACATAGTACTGAGATCCACCAATGGAAGAAACCGGTGCAGGCCCCCACACGTCCGTGTGCACGAGATCTAGCTTTTCTTGCTTCCGAGGTTTACCTTCTTTGTTGAATGAAACACGCTTCTGCTTTCCGAGAATACAATCCTCACAGAAGTCCATCTCAACACTCCTGAGACTCTGCAGCTTTCCCAACTGGTGCATCACCTCCAGTCCCTGATAACTCATGTGCCCAAGTCTGCAATGCCATAACTTGGCGTCCACATCTGCTGCAGCAACTCCAATAGAGTTCTCCGTGCCGTTGGCGATATAAAGTGTCCCAACCTTCTTGCCACTAGCCACCATCAACGAACCCCTGGATATCTTCCACTGATCAGCTGTGAAAATAGTCCTGTACCCCTGGCTCGCCAACTGTCCAATAGAAATCAGATTCCTCTGCAGTTGAGGCACGTGCCGTACGTCCTCAAGCTCAAGTGAAGATCCAGAAATCAACTTCACTTCCGCGCTTCCCCTTCCTTGTATGGTGCAAGGCTCTCCATCCCCTAAGTAGACTTTGCCGAAGTCTCCCTTCTCATATCCTCCAAGAAGCTTCCGTTGGGATGTAGCATGGAAAGACGCGCCCGAGTCTATCACCCAAGACTCGTCACCGGTAAATAAAGATAGAACGAGGGCATCCATATCACCGTTTTCAGCAAGATTTGCCAGATCCTTGCTGACTCCTTCGGTGTGGTCGCCTTGCTTCCCTTTAGGAGATTTGCAGTCCCTCCTAAAGTGCCCCATCTTCCCGCAGTTCCAGCACTTCGCTCCCTTGTTCTGAGGTGCTCGAGACCTGCTGGATTTCGACTTCGAGTCGCTTCGAAATCGACCGTCCTTCTTTTGTCTTCCCCGGTTAGAGATGTTTAGTGCACTTCCAGACGACTCCGTAGCTCCAGAAGATTTCCTTCTTGCTTCTTCACTCAGAAGCACTCCCACAACGTCATCAAAGATCAACTTCTCCGTCGCCGAAGAGTTGCTCACCGCCATCATCAGGCCCTCCCAGCTATCAGGCAATCCGGAGAGGATTAGCAATGCCCGAATCTCATCGTCAAAACTAATCTCCACTGACTCCAACTGGGCCGTGAGTCCATTGAACTCGTTGAGGTATTCTGCTACGCTGCCGCCATTTTTCATACGAAGATTAAACAACCTCTTCATGAGAAATACCTTGTTTGATGCTGAGGGTTTCTCGTACATCCGCGACAATGTTGCCATCAACTCCATCGTCGTCTTCTCGTTTTTGATGTTGAATGCCACTTGGGATGCAAGTGACAATCTTATGGTGCTGAGCGTCTTCTGATCGAGGACCTCCCAGTCTTCATCGGACATCTTCTCTGGTTTCTTCGCTCTACCTCCAAGAGGTAAATAGAGATCCTTCTGGTAAAGATAATCCTCTATTTGCATCTTCCAAAATCCAAAGTTCGTGCCATTGAACTTCTCAATTCGCAACTTCCCTTCATCCGCCATTGCAGAATACCAATAGCTCTGATACCACTTGTTGGCGACGCCCTGCACCGGAACCCACTCACACCGGTACAACCACCAACGTCGGACAAGCAAAGAGAGAAGCAAACAGATAAGCACTCTCTCGCTCCCTCGACACCGGACTCAAGGATCACCGCTTCGCTTCCGCTACGAAGGGCAAAAGATTACCCCGTGGTTTCAATAGGGTAAAACACTTGAGCACCGCAGCGGATTATCAAACCAAAGGAAGAAGAAATAGGAAGAAAATAGCAAAGCAAACACAAAGATGTAACGAGGTTCGGCTACAAGTAGCCTACGTCCTCTACCGCTCCAAATCTCAATTAGGATGAACAGATTACAGAGATAGCACACACCCGAACGATCACACGCGATCGCTCTACAAGAGATTCACACAGAATTCTCCTTGCACAAGAAGTAGGATCCCAATCCTCTTCTTCTCTAGAACCCTAGCCGCACAAAACAAGAGTCTCTCTCAAAATATCCTTGAATATCTCTACTCCTAGGGCTCTCATGAGTCCTATATATAGTCTCAAGACCTTCAGATGATCATAGCCGTCGAAACGCTACCAAAAAACACCAAAAGAAAATCGTCCGTACGATTTTCCGCGAGCCCGAGTCGACTCGGCTGTGGTTCGAGTCGACTCTGGCACGTCTGGACAAAACTGGCACGATCTAGGGTCGACTCGACTGTAGCTCGAGTCGACTCGACGATGCTTCGAGTCGACTCGACTGTAGCTCGAGTCGACTCTGACAGTCCAGACATAAACATGGTTTTCTCGGTCTTCTGGTCTTTCTCCTCTCGGGTCGACTCGACTGTTCCCGAGTCGACTCGACTGTTTCCGAGTCGACTCGACTGTAGCTCGAGTCGACTCCGACAGTCCGCCAGACAGAATTATGCAGAATTGATTCTCCTTCAATTCTCTTCATCACCAATGGTCTCCACATACCCTAACAACCTCACCTAACAATTATTGGTCCCATTTCTTAGTTAAGTCAGACCCACCGTATAACCGTAGAAATAAAGTCGTCATTGGGTCCTCACCTAACAGTTATTGGTGCTCAACCCCATCTTTATCCTACAACATCTCATGTTTATAGCGAGGTCCAGCCTTCCGATGCAACTTGCCTACTGTGTCCAGCCGAGACAAATCAACATCAGAAAGACCTTAGCAGCTCTACTACAGTGGAAGACCTATTGACTTAATATTGGTTAATCAGGTCTTAGTGTTTGCAACTTCAGCTCTTCATAAGAAGTAATCGAATAATTGGCCAGGTAAGCAGGTGGGAGGCTCCCCTTACTCAGAGAGTAAGGTCCTAATTAAGTAACCACCTTTCATGCTTTTCCTAGACACCAATTAGATCAATTAATCTAATATGACTCGCTCATGTTGGTTCACTCTTGACTTGATTGAGGAGGTTTTAGTTTAGGTCTTATTGGGTTTGCTACATCACATGTAAACCTATCTACCTCACTCTCATTCACATCACATGCAAACGGCACATCGCAGGCAGTTATAATTGCAGCAATAAATAAAGCTAAACTTTAAATAGGTGATGATCATGGATTCTAATTAGGTCATATTACAAGCACATGCACGTCAATCGATCAACTGGTTTTCAACTCTTGAATTGGTTCCAAGCCTTCTTGATTTGATCCTTGATCAACTCTTGATCCAATCGCCATCAACCACTCAGATCGCCGTTCATCTCATGCACTGTCTTCGACTTGATCGTTGACGTACATCACATCATAAAAATACAACTAGATATAAAATAAAAATAATAATAAATTACATCCTCTTTTAGGAGGCACGCAGGCCTCTCAAAACATCAAATAAGATGTATGCAAGCATCTGAAAAATTACATGATATTACAGATCACATCGCAGGTCATTACATTTGATACCAAAAGGGTTTGAATCCTATGATCATCACCACATGCAGCAATTATACTTTTTAGATCTGAAACTTTATTGATTATGTTATGACATAGGTTGCTGATCATGCTAATCATGATTCTAAATTATGTAATCCCATTAACAATGCAATTAGAATCATCAATTTATCACATAAAAATCAGCATGCAAAAATCAGCAACCCTGAAAAATCTGCATGTAGAAAATTTTCAGCACGCATAACCTTTTAAATTTCAGATCTAAGATGCCTTTAGATAATTAATCCTTACCTTAATCTATGATGCCTAGGCTCTGATACCACTGTTAGAACCCGCCCATGCCGCAGAAAAATTTTTAAATTTCAGACGTAGCGGAAGAGGCATGTGCGAGATCAACCGTTCATCGCATGAACGTTGTTCAAAAACCATTCGTAGTTAGATAAGGATTAAAAACTTTTGAAACATTAGGAAGATCAGATCTTCACCTTTGTGCGGGTAGATGATCACCGCAAACTGATGATCGTGGTTTTGGAAGAAGGTTCGCTTGAAGCCGTTCAAGTGTCCGGCCTCTAGGGTATCCACACGAAACAGAGGACCAATCCTAACGCTTCAATCTCCTCGGGGTGCTAGCTCCCTTGCGGAGATATGTTTTGATGGCTGATCACCTCCCTTTCTTTCAACTCTTGAATGCTAGAGGGAGGAGGATGAAGGAGAAGAAGATCAAGGAAGAAGATCACCAAGCCTTGCAGCCTTTTTCCCTTGCTTGTGTTGGAACCCAAAACAAGAGAGGAAGGAGGGGCCGCCAAGAGCTTTCTTTTCCCTTCTTTGCTTGCGGCTGAAGACCAAGGAGAAGTAGGAGGAGGCCACGGTTGGAAGAAGGGGACTTCAATACCCTAGGTCAGCCCCCACATCTCCTCTTAAATAGCATGTGGAGCTCCTGCTTTGTAGGAGCTCCTTGATTAACTTCCAAGAGGGGCGCTGGCCCCTCTTGTTGTGCCGCACCAAAGAAGAAAAGGAGGAGGGGCGTGAGCCCCTCCCTCTTGTGTTGCCCTAGTCCTCCTCTAAGGAGGATTAGGATGCCCCTATTTGGTTTAGTCCTAATCCAATTAGGGTTTAACCAAATCATGAATCAATCGGGTTCAATCTATGCTAGTCCTAATCCAATTAGAACTTGAATGAACCATGACTCAATTGAACTCTTCAATCCTAACCCAATTAGGAGTCATGTTGATTCATGAGATTAATAATTAATTAGGACTTAAGAAACCCTAATCCAATTAGGACTTATTTAATTTTAGTCCTAATCCAATTAGGACTCTAATTTGAATCCGAAGTCCTAATCCGATTAGGACTCTGGAAATCCTACTCCAAGTAGAAATTCAAATTTAATTCAAAACTCCTAATCTAATTAGGATTGTAGGAATCCTACTCCAAGTAGGAATCCCAGTCCTACTCCAAATAGAATTTTCAGTCCTAATCCAATTAGGACTCTAGAAATTCTACTCGAAGTAGGATTTGTGTTTAAGTCCAATTAATTAATTCCATTGTTCCTTCTTCAACTGATTATCAATCGAATTGATTACTTGTGATTCCTAATCATGATTCAACCATCGGATCGGTTAATGCCTCTAGTGTGTGTGACCCCATAGGTTCAATTCTGACTGGTAGTGAGATATATTATGATCTCTATCACAATATCATTGAAAACTCCTTTCAATGGGTCGGAACGATTCCAACTCTACTCATTAGGATTTATCGATCATAGAGACAATCCTTATGAGTCCCACCATCCACCAGTGACACCTAGCAGCATGTAGTGGCTACCCAGCAGAATAAAATGGTGAACCTCTAGGTGCAGTTATCGTGTGATACAGTCCTTCTATCGTAGATTCCTATAGGGCGGAGGTCATGGACAACTCGTCAAACCCCATTGCCTATCATATATCAAGATTTATTCGACTTAAGCTCGAGAGTGGAAAACTCTTTCTCCACTATACAATTTGCCCCGGCCGAGGTCTTACGAACTCAGTCTTATAAATCACATAGGATCTCTCCTTATCTATCAAGATCGATAGATTCCTTATAGGTGCATACCCTACTCCTACAGTGAACCTACTGCAGCCAATCTACACTGCATGGACCCATATGGCTAGAGACCATGTATATGTGCAGTCAAACTACAATAACCTCACTGTGAGTAGCCGAAGCATCGCAGGTCAAAGGACCAGTCACACTACTACAACATCAAGCAAGTCACTGACGAGTGGATAGATATCCAAGTGACTTCTTGTCTTGGTCATGCTCAGTACCCTTATTCTTTAACAAGCACCTTGTTGACCCCCTAATGGATTTTGATGAATACAAAACACTAGAGTATAATTCCATTTATCTTAATAATTTACTTGAGGATTTCATGTGTTTAATTAAGAATATTGTTAAGAAATGTCTAGGCAAGTTCCCATAATTTTTATGAATTTATTGAAGAATTTTTGAGATGAAGAAAACAGATCAGGGACAGCCGAGACGTCTTCGGTTTGTTCCAGAGACGTCTCTGGCACAAACAGGAAGAACTGGCACGTTTGGAGACGTCCTTGGCACCTGGCGAGGCGTCTCGCAGGGTCGGAGTCGACTCTCTCAGAAGCGGAGTCGACTCTCTTAGTGGCGGCAGAAAGGCCGATTTCAAGAGATGCGCGCGAGCCGTCTCCACAGTACGCGGAGTCGTCCCCGCAAGTAAAAGCTGAGTTTCCTAGTCGTCCCCAGAGAGTGCGGAGTCGACTCTCTCAGGGTATTCCAGAGGATGTCTTTTTCGGTGATAAGGCAGCAGAGACGTCCCCTGAAAGAGCGGAGTCGACTTTCTCAGAGAATTCCAGAAGACTTGTTTTTCGGAGATATAACGGCGGAGTCGTCCCCAAGGCAGCGGAGTCGTCCCCATGCAAAAAGCGCAAACAAGCCGAGACGTCCCCGTAAAGTGCCGAGGCGACCCTCTCAGAAAAACAGAAAAACAAGGATTCAAACCGTTCATCATCGGAGTCGTCCCCGTAAAGCACCGAGTCGACCCCAAACAACGTCAAAAGTAAAATCTTACAGCCGAGACGTCTCGCGTTGAAGCGGAGACGTCTCCGAAGCGCCTGGGACGCGACTGACAACTTTTTCAGGTTTGGTTTGAATTTCAAACTCCCTTAACTTTATCTCTAACGGCTATATTTGCTTTTTGGGCTATAAAAGGGAGCTCTTAAGTGCTTTCCAACAACTTCTCACCAACCCAACACAAGATCATTCAAGAGAGAAGAAAGAAAAAGAGGTTCAAGGGAGTTAGTGCATTCAAGTGAAGAAATCAAGTGCCTTCAAGCTTCCCAAGTGATTTCGTGCTCGACTACTCTCTTCCGCTAGGCATTCAAAGCTCACATTCAAGCCAACGCGATCCACATCGGAAGAACCACCATTTTCCACGCTTCCAACGGCTAAAAGGGTTCTTCCGGGTTCTATTATTTCTCACTGTTTTATTTGCTTCTTGAGAGCTTTTAAATCCTTGTAAAACTTTTTCAATGTTGTGCTTGTTCCAGTCAAGGGACTTGGAACAAGGGAAAGGCGTCCCAAGCCTAGGTGAAATTGGGGGTTATAGGGTTCGTTGTTAGCCCGGTGTAAAACAACGAGTTGGGTAGTGCACTCGCAAAACTACCGGACTGTAATCTTGGATTATAGTGGAAATTCCCAAAGGTGCTTTGGGGAGTGGATGTAGGAGCAGTGGAAGCTCCGAATCACTATAAAACCTTGTGTTTGCGATTGATTGTTCTCATACCTCTATCTTTACTTTAGTTCATACATTTGTGTGTTTTATTTTTAATTAGGCAAAAAGTTTTAAAACACCCAATTCACCCCCCTCTTGGGTGACCATCTCTGGGCAACAAGTGGTATCAGAGCGGGTGCTCTGTGTATTTCTTGAAAGACCTAACCGTCTTAGCCAAAGATCTACATGGCAACACCCTTTAACAATGTTCCTGCTGAGGGGCAGGCAACCAATAGACCTCCACTCTTCAATGGGACAAATTATACTTATTGGAAGACTAGAATGAGGATTTTTATTCAAGCACAAGATTATGCCTTGTGGAGGGTCATAATCAAGGGACCACACGAACCATCTCACATGGTTAATGGCATTCAAGTTCCCAAACCTGAGGAGGATTGGGATGAGAATGACAGTAAGATGGTTCAACTCAATTCTAGAGCCATGAACTCATTATTCTGTGCTCTAGATGTAAATGAGTTCAATAGAGTCTCCACCTGTAGTTCCGCCAAGGAAATATGGGATAGGCTTGAAGTTACCCACGAGGGTACGAATCAAGTCAAAGAGTCTAAAGTGAACATTCTAGTTCACAAATATGAGTTGTTTAAGATGGAACCCAATGAAACCATCACATGCATGTTTACACGCTTCACCGATATAATTAATGGTCTAAAGAGTTTGGGTAAATCCTATACTAATCCGGAACTTGTGAGTAAAATTCTCAGGTCTTTGCCGAAAGCATGGGAAGCAAAGGTCACGGCGATCATAGAAGCCAAAGATCTCAACACTTTGGGACTAGAACAACTATTGGGCTCATTGATGACGCATGAGCTCACAATGAAGCAACATGAAGAAGAGTTGCCAAAGAAGAAGACAATTGCACTCAAGGCTACTTCGAGTGTGTGTGAAGAAGAAAGTAGTGAGAGTGAATAAGAAAGCGAAGATGAGGACTTGGGTTTAATAGTAAGGAAGTTTAAGAAATTCATGAGATATAAAACTAACAAGCAACAAAAGTATCTAAAGAATTTCTTTGTGAAAGCAAAAGATGTCAAAACTGAAAAACCTACATGCTTTCATTGTGGAAAAAGTGGACATAAAGCCTACTCTTGTATTCATTGAGTTAAGAGTTCAGAAGCTGAATTTCTAATCCTTAGAGAGTTATAATTCTAATTAGAATTTTGTACTTGATCTCTATTTATTTTAGGGCCTTTTAAAACAAATACACCTCCCACTATTTTCTCGAATCTCTCACATTCTTCTGATAGAGAAACGGAAATCTTACGACTCTAGGTTTCAAGTGGGGTTCTACGGTCCCACCAATTTACATGCCATCTTACCTAATAGTTATTGGTGACACATAAACGCTGAGTGTACAACTCTTGTACAATGCATCTCAAGCAAGTTGTAGCGATATCCGATCTCTAAGTAATGAAGACCTCACCTAACAGTTATTGGCCTCATTCCTTAGTTAAGTCAGACCCACCGTATAACCGCAGAAGCAAAGCCGTCATTGGGTCCCTCACCTAACAGTTATTGGGCCCAACCCCATCTTTACCCCTACAGCATCTCATGCCTAATAGAGAGATCCAGTCCCCGATGCAACTTGCCCACTGTATCCAGCCGAGACAAATCAACGCCGGAAAGACCTTAGTAGCTCTACTACGGTGGAAGACCGCTAGACTTAATATTTTTGAGGAGATTTAATTTAGATCTCTTTCATTTAATTATCTACATCTCATGCAAATAATTATCTACCCGCTATGCATAGACATAAACATAAACAATAAGGCATAATCACAAAATAACTGGTGATGATCATGGATCCAGGATGGGGTCATAGTACAAGCACATGCACGTCAATTGGTTAGATCGTCTTCAACTCTTGACTCGATCTTGAGCACCCTTGGTCCAATTGCGATCAACTCCTTGATCCATCTCTAATCAACCCTTGATCTCGATCTGCGCAAATCGTGCTTGTAGAGGCATGCACCGATCAACTATTGACATGCAAACACATCACAGATTACATCCCAGATAACTTTAAAAATAAATAAAATTAAATAATACTTACAATCCTTTTTCATGAGACACGCAGGTCTCTAATACGTCAATATAAGATGCACGCAGGCATCTGAAAATCTGATTTACATGTCATCACATAACAACACAGAACATCTCAGATATTGCAAAACATTTCAGCACAATTAAAGGGTCCATCCATGATCATCACCAAATACATCTCACGCATTAATTATAATTTATAGATATGAATATTTAACTGATTATGTCATCTTATGAGTTGTTGATCATGCAAGATATGATTCTAAATATTTGTAATCTCATTAACAAATCAATAGAATCATTAATCTAATCACATAGAAAATCAGCATGCAGAAAAATCAGCAAGCTGAAAATTCTGCATGCAGAAAAATTCAGCAAGCATAATCTTTAAATTTTTAGATCTATTATGCCTTAATTATTTAATCCTAATCTTAATCTACGCAACCTGGCTCTGATACCACTGTTGGGATCCCTCGCTCACCGCAAAAAATTTCAAAAAATTTTTGCGCGCAGCGGAAGAGGCATGCGCGAGATCCCATTCATCGCATGAATATATTTTAAAACCGATGCTTGTAGATAGATTTGGATTAAATACTTTTTGCATGATTAGGAAGATCATATCTTCACCTTGTGCGGGTAGATGATTACCGTAAACTGATGATCGTGGTATTTTATGAAGGTTCGCTTGAAGCCGCACACGCGTCCGGCCTTTACGGGTATCCATACGAGGCAGAGGACCGTTTGAAGCTTTTGTATCTCCCCGGGGTGCTAGCTCCCTTACAGAGAAGACTTTGGATGGATGAATCTCTTTCTTCTTGCAGCAAACAACTCTTTGATTGCTCTCCCTTGAGCAAGAAGGATTGGAGAAAGAAGAATAAAAAGGGAGCAACAAGTTGCAGCCTTTTTATTTTGGTGGAAGAAGGAAGGGAGAAAGGAGAGCCAACGCCTCCTCCTTTTTTTTCTTTTGTTGGCGGCTGCTAACAGGGATTAGAGAGGGTCTTTTCACGGCTGAAAGGGGGTTGAAAATCCCTCCTTTGGTGTGGGCCCCTTTCCCTCTTTTAATTAGCCGTGTGGAGCTCCTAAAAAATAGGAGCTCCATGTTTATCTTTTAGAAAAGAGGAGGGGCGTCCGCCCCTCCCTCTTTTCTTCACGTAAAAGGCATTGGAGGGGTGTGGGCCCCTCCCTCTTAGTCCCTCTTTAATCACACCCCACTTAATCATATTAAGTGGGGTGGTGTAGCCCACATAGATAGGGTCAAATCCTCTTCTAAAGAGGATTAGGTGAACCCAATTCCTTCTTTCATTCAAATCCTAATCTAATTAGGATTCAATTGAACCATGACTCAATTGAACTCTTCAATCCTAATCCAATTAGGAGCCATCTTAATTTATTAGATTAAAATTAATTAGGACTTAAGAACTCCTAATTCAATTAGGACTTATTCAAATTTTGTCCTAATCCAATTAGGACTTTAGAAATCCTACTTCAAGTAGGACTCTAATTTAATTTGAAATCCTAATCCAAGTAGGACTCATGATCAAGTCCAATTAATTAAATCCAATTAATTAAATTAAATTGCAATCTGATTGCAATTATTCTTCTTCAACTCACTAACTCTTAGCGGGTTAACCAATTATCAGTCAAATTGATTATTTGTGATTCCTAATCACAATTCAACCATCGGATCGCTCAGTTCCTCTAATGTGTGTGACCTCATAGGTTCTATTTTGTCTGGTAGTAAGATATATTGCGATCTCTATCACAATATCATTGAAAACTTCTTTCAATTGGTTAGAACAATTTCAACTCAACTCACCAGGGATCATCGATCATTAAGATGGTTCCCATAAATCTCACCATCCACCAGTGACACCTAGCAGCATGTAGTGGCTACCCAGCAGAATGGAATAATGAACCTCTAGGTGCAGTTATCGTATGATACAATCCTTCTATCGTGGATCTCTACAGGACGAAGGTCATGGATAACTCGTCAAACCCCATCGTATGTCATATGTCAAGATTTATTCGACTTAAGTTCGTGAGTGGAAAACTCCTTTTCCACTGTACATACTACGCCGACCGAGGATTTACGAACTCAGTCTCATAAATCACATAGGATCTCTCCTAATCTATCAAGGTCGATAGATTCCTTGTAGGTGCATACCCTACTCCTACAGTGAACCTACTGCAGCCAATCTACACTACAAGGACCCATATGACTAGAGACTATGCATACGTGTAGTCAAACTGCAGCAACCTCACTGTGAATAGCCGAAGCACCGCAAGTCCAAGGACTAGTCACACTACTGCAACATCAAGCAAGTCACTAACGAGTGGATAGACAACCAAGTGACTACTTGTTTAGGTCACGCTCAGTACCCTTGTTCTCTAACAAACACCTGCACTATCACTTCAGTGCCCCTAAACTGTGGACTCGAGTCTCGTCTATCCATAAGAAAAGCGATCTGTGCACTGATCTCATCGGATCGATCACCGTCCTCGTGATGATCCATTGATTAGGAGCATTTATAAATTAATCAACACATGGCTCAAATTCTCAACTCTTGAGAATATGCGTCATCATCTTATTAATTTCTTGGACGATTCATGGACACATAAGAACATGAATAAAAAGAATGCCCAACTTAATAAATTCATAATTAGGTTAAGTACAAATTTATGTCCCAGAATAAAATAATGAGTCAGCCAAATTGTCTTCTAGGGCATACTTCTAACACTGAGTTCGATAAATTTCGAGCCAGGTATTTTGGAAAAAGAGTTTTCCATATCTCGAACTGGAAGTCGTATAAATTTGACATATGACAGACGATGGGGTTTGACGAGATATCCATAACCTCCGTCACGTCGGAATCTATGATAGAGGGACTGTATCATACGCTAACTGCACCAAGAGGTTCAAATATTCCATTCTGCTGGGTTGCCACCACATACTGCTAGGTATCATTAGTGGATTGTGAGACTCGAAGGCATTCACTTGGTGATCAGTGAACCCTAAGAGTAGAACTGAAATCGTTTCAGTCCACTGAAAGGAGTATTAGTGATATTGAGATGGAGATCTCAATATTTCTCACTACCAGTCAAAATAGAACCTACGGAGTCACACACATAGAGGATTTAATTAGTCAGACTATCATAATTGTGATTTGGAATCATAATAGAAATCAATCATCAATATGATTGGTGATTGAATTAACCCACTAAGTATTAGTGAGTTAATGGAAGAAGAATTAAGTGGAATTGATTGCAATTGGATTGCAATTGGACTGATTTAATGAGCCAAATCAAATTGGGTTCGACCCAAATTGATTTGGATTCGTGATTGGATCAATTTGATTAAACCAAGATTTGTGCAGATTTTAAAGGCCACATGTCGTTGTAGGATGAATATGACTTAAGTCATGTTCACACTATGTGATGACCCAAAGATTGATTCAAAGATTGATTTTGATGATCACAAAACCTTGAAGTATAGATACTAATGTTTATGTTGCAAGGAGAAAGATATTTATTTTGCAAGGAACATAGCAAGTTGGAAGAACACAAGAAGGCCTCCAAAGCTCTCAAGAAAAGTTGGAAGAAAGCTACAATTTATTGGCCCAAGTTTAAAGTTCAAAGGATTCAAATTGGAGGAGCAAATTCAAAGAAAAATTCAAAAGAATAGTCTTCGAGTCGACTCCAGAGTAGAACGAGTCGACTCCAGGGAGTAACAGACAGAAAGACAGAGAAGCTATTTTGGATCCTGAGAGGCGAGTCGACTCCTGAAGAACTCGAGTCGACTCCAATAGCTGGCAAGTCAACACCTAAGGAAAACAAGGCAAAAGTCAGAGAGCGATTTTCGACCCTGAGATTCGAGTCGACTCCTGTGGAACGCGAGTCGACTCCAATGGTTGGCAGGTCGACTCCAAAGAAAGCGAGAGTTGACTCTCAGTGGAACACAAGGAAAAAGTCAGAGAGCAGTTTTCGGACTCTGAGATCCGAGTCGACTCCCAGACAACTCGAGTCGACTCCAAGGCAGCGCTACACCAAAATGGCAGAAGGCTGTGTTTCGGAAACTGAGAGCCGAGTCGACTCCGGAACAGTTTGAGTCGACTCCAAGACCAGACAAGCCAAAAATGCAGAGGATCAGTTTTCGGGCTCTGAGAGCCGAGTCGACTCCAAGAGAATCCGAGTCGACTCAAGGAAGAAAATCAGAAAGAATGTCCTCTAAATTCATGGGATGAGCCAACTCTGAAAATGCCAAGTCAGCTCCAGATGTTGGCGAGTCGACTCCGGGTTAAGTCGAGTCGACTCCCAGTCGAGGATGCACAATAATTCAAATTTGGAACAGTGGCCGAGTCGTCTCCAGTAAAGCACGAGTCGACTCCTGCAACAGACGAGTCGACTCCTGATCACGCGAGTCGACTCCGATCCCAACGGTAATATTGTCAGGAAGTGCAGACTGTGTCCAACGGCTCTATTTTTGTCTCTAACGGCTATATTCTTGTTTCCACGCCATCAAAAGCTATAAAAACAAGAGGAGAGCTAGGGGAGAAGTGATGGAAGTGGGAGAGATCATTTAGGAAAGAGATTCCAAAGAGATTACAAGGAAAATCTTCCATAAGCACAAAAGGGCCATTCAAAGTGAAATAGAGAGAAGAAGAGCATCCAAGAGAATCCCAAAGCTTCCTCTCCATCCGTGTGCTGCCTCAGTGATCCTCTACCTCGTGCCAAATCAGAAGAGGGTCAAGTAAAGAAGAAGCCGAGCTCCTCCATCTTCAAAACTCGTTTGAGGGCTTCTCTTTACTCTATTTGTTTATATTGTTATATTTGCTTGCTTAAGAAGCTTTGTTTTGCTTTATACTTTGTCTTCAATATCTTGTAACTTGATTCAATCAAGGGATTGAATCAAGGGGTTAAGGTTTGTTGGTGAGCCAAAGGGAAAAGCAACGGTGTTAGGTTTGTTGGTGAGCCAAAGGGAAAACCAACGGTGTTAGGTTTGTTGGTGAGCCGAGGGTAAAACCAACGTGTAAGGGTTTGATTGTGATCCCGGGAAAACAATCGGAGTGGTTCTAGTCGGTGAGCCTGGGAAAACCGACCGAGTTCGTTGTGACCTCGTAAAACAACAAGTTGGGTTGTGAGCTTGTAAAACAACCGGCTGTAATCGGTAGGATTATAGTGAAATTCCCAAGAGGTCTTGGGGAGTGGATGTAGGTGCTGGGGTGCACCGAACCACTATATGTCCTGTGTGTTTGTAATGCCTCTAGTTATTGTCTAACTAACACACTTACTTACTTAGATAAATTGCTTGCTTAATTCTTATCCGCACATCCTTTAGTTGCAAGCATATTTAATCAAGTCGAAGTCTATACATCAAACCCTTGCTAAGCTTAACTTTCACTGTGCATCTATACAACTTAGCATAGTTAATCAAAAAGTTTTAGAAGTAGCATAAAAGTTTTGAAAGACCCAATTCACCCCCCCTCTTGGCTTGTATCTACTGGGCAACAAGTGGTATCAGAGCAGGTGCTCTAAGTTTAATTATTGATCTCACGATCAAGAGCCAAAGATCATGACAAGTCAAATAGATAGTTTTCTAGGAGAAGGACAATCAATTGATACACCTCCACTATTTAATGGCATAAACTATACACATTGGAAAATACGCATGCGCATTTTTATTCAATCACAAAACTATTATTTATGGAAAATCATAACAAATGACCTTCACACACTCTCACAAACTATTAATGAAAAGGACTTAGCACAATTGAACGCTAATGCTATGAACATGTTATATTGTGCTATTCAAGAAACGAAGTTTAATGAAATTTCTGCATGCTTATCTGCTAAGGAGATCTGGGATACTTTAGAAAATATTTATGATAAATCTCAGACTAGCTCACATGTGCTTCAAATATATACTAACAATGAGACTGCAGAAAAGGGTGTTGAATCTCCCTCAGTCGAGTCGACTCCAAGTATCTCAGAGTCGACTCTCAAGTTCACCGAGTCGACTCCAATAAGGTCCGAGTCGACTCCGAGGCAAATCAGCTTCCTAAAGACAAAGAAGAAAAGGGAGCAAGAAGAAAGGAAGAAAGAGATAAAAAGGAAGAAAGCCTTGACCAAGAAAGAGTCAAGCCAGAAAATAAAAGTTAGGAGCGACAATGATGATATTAGCTCCAAGAAACTACAAGAGGTAACTGACTTGTGCTTTATGGCACAAGAAGACAAGGTAAAAACTGAATCTACTCTTACATCAAATAATTTTCAAGAAGAATTTTCTTATGATGAATTATTAAATGCTTTTCATGATTTGTATGGTGAATGTAGAAAATTAGCTGTAAACAATAAAAATCTTAAGAAACTAAATCTGAAAATTTCAAAAGAAAGAAATTCTAATGATGAAATACAAGAGAAACTAAATTCTGAAAATGAATGCTTAAGGTCATTTTCTGAAGAATTGATTCAGAAAAATCATAGCTTAATTAAAGAAAATCAAAACTTAAGCGAAGAAATTAATCAATTAAAATCTTGCATTAACAAATTCACCGTAAGCTCAGAAAGATTAAAAATGATGTTTGAAAGCCAACATGCTGATTTTGATAAATCAAAATTTAGCTTGACTCCTTCACTTAGCCATAAATCTCTAGAGAAAAAGGTTATCAATTTACCAAGCAAACCATTAAATAAGATAACTTATTTCAAAAATGAAAAGGATGGGAATAACAACTTTACCTATCGTTCTAGTATAATTAAATCAAATGGTAAAGTTATTACTATTAAACAGATATGGGTTCCAAAAGGAACCATATGTCCTAACTCTCAAGGACTCAAGCAAGCTTGGGTACCCAAAATGAGAAAATGAGGATGTACACATAGGTGTACCAAGGTACCCATGGAACATAAAGAAACTTAAAAAGTTATTAACAAAAAAAATAATAATGAAATCAGTAATTCTTGCATCTCATCATTATTTGTGCTTTAGTATTTGATATGATTTGCTAGTAGTGATCAATTTTGTGATATAGAAAATACTTTTGGAAATATAATCAAATCATTTCATTTTACTCACTAGTGGATAAGGTGCTAAATGATTAATCAACTTATTAAGAATAACTCTATGAATTCTCTATATGCTTGATTGAGAGTTTTTATCTATGGCATTATTGTTTATTGATCATTGATATGATAATGTGTACTTGGTATGCTTTTGAATATATGCACTATGAATACCAAGATTAAAGAAACCATATTTGGCATATGAAATCAGCTCATGCTAGTATGTACTTAATCTCAAAAGACCTTGCCATAGGCTTACTTAGATTATCCTCTTAAAGGTCAAAGTTTTACTATGCATGCTAACTAAGGAAACAAACAAAAATAATTTCTAAATCTAGAGATGTTGTTTCCAACACTAATTTTTTTTTCAAAAGCTTACATTAGCCTTGTTCTTGGCACTCAAATTAAAATATTTTCTGCATTGGCACAAACTCACAAGAAGCGATCAAATGATAAAGGTTTGCAAACTATGAAATCATGGCATAGTGATTGAAAACCAATTTTGTGTTAAGTTGTGCACAGAAAAATAATATTTTCAGCACCAAGGACACCTTAAGTAAAATAGGATTAATAGAATTCTTGAAGAAATGAAAAAGACAATTGTGTATGATATCATCTACTGAAATGATTTTTTTTTAAAAAAAAGCTATCATCACTGCTTGTCATACATATGATTTCTATTAGATCTATTTTTGATGAAAACTCCCTTTGATCTTCTGAAAAATGGAAAATGAACCATTGCATATCTTTCATATTTTTCAGTCGTACATGTTATGCTTGATATGTTCTTATGAAAAATAATGCCAAATCTGATAGAGATATGTCTATCCTTGGATATCATTCATCAAGCAATGCATATAGAATATTCAATGAAAAGATTTTAGTTGCAAAAATATCAAGTCGTCTTATTCTCTATGAGACTAATGATTTATTGTCAAGATACTAAGATCAAATTATATATGGTTAATCTTTTACATATAACAATCTGAAAATTTGTTAATAATTATAACAAAATTGAGTTTTTCAGAAATGCACTTAATGAAGAAAAATTGATAACTACTAAAAGACTGAATCAAGAAAAGATGAAATAGATCTTGATTCTTTCATGATTAAAAGTAAAGATCACCACTATCATTTGCTTGACTCATGAGCTTTATATTCTGTCAAATGAATGTGTAGAATTCACTCCTATGTAGTTATTTCATTAAAAAGTAGATCTATGTTAAATAACCACCATATTTAAAAATTACACATTACATATATGATAAAGCAATATGTGATTTAAAACAAGCATCAAAAGCTTGATATATAAAAGCTTAGGTAACCTTGTTGATAGAAAGTAATAGTGATAAATCTATGCATCAAAAAGAAGAATCTATGATATCTTGCTTGCTCATAGCACACATTGATGGCATCATTTTTGTTCTACCAATGAAAATTTATATTGCAAGGTGAGTTTGAAATATGATGAATGAATTAACATCTTCTCTCAAACTCCAAATTAAGACAAACAGGAAAGGAGATCTTCATTGACCAACGTTAGTCCACAAGAAAACTCTTATAGAAGATTGGCGTGAAGAAGGTATATCTATGACCCCATCTTGTAGAAATTGTAAAGGATGAGCAAAGTAGATCTATTGTTTAAAGCTGTATTGAAGCATGATAGAATAATTATTTTATCATACAGCTAGTAGACCAGATTGTATGCTCATTATGTGACCTTGTGCAAGACTTCAATCTAACTTTAATTAATCATATTTTATTGATAACAAATACGTCATAATCTGAATTTTGATAGAAACAAACGTTTAAGATAAGTTGATTAAAACTTAGTTAACACATCTTATTGATAATTATCTTAAGCAAATAGAATCTAAACTAAATTGATTTGACCTTGATAAATCTGTCTATTGCCTCACATGCTTGTCCTTGAACTATCTTGGTTAATGAATCTATCTCTTTAGTTCAAGTGATATGTGCTTGCTTATATTTAGAAAATCTCTTGAGTAAAGTGACTCAACATGCAACTATTGTCATATCTCATATTGAGTCATCTAATTAAAAAATTATATATATGTTGGATGAATGCTTTGTATCTTAAAGAAACTAATGACCTTCCTTCAAGAAAGAAAAATGAGAAATTTCAACTTGAAGGATATCTTCATGTAAGATACACTAAACATTCACATGCAAACAAGAGAGAGGATCTTCTTCAGCCAAAAGTTCACACATAAGAAATCTAGTTTGGCTTGAAGAACATATAATGAATAGGTAATTTTAGATACCTTTCTCACAAATTAATTGAGCAAAGTCAATAACTTAAATCCTATTATGGCATGATTAAATTCTTTAATTATTAATTTTTGATATCATGTCTATATGTGTATTGACTGACTTATACTTTTAGAAATTGTTTCATGGTTTGCTCAATCTAAAATATTTCTATGGCTGTATCATAACCATGAAATACACAAGTATATGATTAAAACTCTGATTTAGAATGACTTGTGAGAAGCTACGAATTCTTGGGCATAATGAAAATAGTGTTTGCATGATATACCTCTATACGATACATTTCATTATTTCTTTATTCTGCTCTTTCATGTAGATTACTTGAGAATAACAAAAAGAGAGAGAGATAAAGAAAAGAAAATGGACATTGTTCAAGAGATGAAAAATCTGAGCAAAGGCAAGTACTTCAATCTTAAGGAAAAGCAAAACAAGCATAATATATTCGGCACATTTGGAAGGGATAAAATCTATAATTAATTACACTCAAACAGGGAGAGTTTGAAGTAAACATTTTAACCTTTCTATATTGCTCATCATAGGGATGGTGCCAATGGGGAGGCTAGTGGTAGTACCCGGCACTATTTGACCCAACTATTCGGTGTAGGGCATATTAGGGACGGCACAAGAGGGAGGCTAGTGGTAGTACCTCGTGCCCCTTCCCAACTCCACCGGATAGGGAGCAAATAGAGTATAGAGCTTAAGAAAGTTAAAAGAAAGACAAAGTAAATGAAAGTATACAAGAAAGAATCAATTCAAATTTTTAGTCACATGGAAACACACTTTAAGGATGAAATCAGTGCAAAATTATATTTAAATAGGGGGAGTTTATTTGAAAAGAATTGATTTTGATACTTGACATGCTTGTTCTTAATATTTTAATGTATGACTTAACACACACTATATTTTGCATGTGGCATGATATTTTAAATTATGGGTTCTCAATATCTTTTGTAGTACCCCATACTTGGACAATTTGATTGAATGTTTGAAATGCTACATAACATCTTTTGTTTGGTTTTATTGAAAAAAAAATTCAGATTTGTTATTCACAATCATCGTTAAAATCTGAAAGTTAAATAAATTTGTAAAAAAAGGAGAAGAGAAGGATATCTCTATTTAGGCAAAATGAATTGAGTTTGTCTTATCCATCAACTTGCTTAACTTTGGTATATAATGTGCTAACTCATACCAAAATTCAATATAAATACAAATATTCTGAATATGCTTGAAATATGTGTTTTCAATCGTAATGATTTAAGATAAGCTACAATGTGGAAGATCCATATCTCAAATTATGACTTTGAAAGCCTCTTTTGAAAATCTTTATGAAATTCAGAATCTGATTTCGTATAAAAGCTTAAACTCAATATGATTTCTAAATAAAATCTTAATTTAAGAAAAACAGAATTAATTTTGATGCCTTGGTTGATTGCTCCGATACGCATCCGAAACATATCTTTTCTTATCGTTAAAATGTACTAATATTGGTCCAAATGATGTGTCTTTCGATGATCTTGATTGCAAACAAAAATTTCTAAATATATGATCTTATTTTGATATTAAAAAGATTTATTGTGTTTCATGAATACATTGGTGAAAAACTATGATTAAGAAATTGAGTTCTATAAATATATATACCTCAATGATCATCTATATGTTTTTCTCTCCTACATTCTTAAAGATTTCCATCAGAATATCAATAGAGTGAATGATCTTAAAACTAGAAATATTTCAGTTCACTCAAATGACTCTAAAAGAAAGAAAATGTAAATGCTTTTGAAAAAAATTGAGCTTCAATTGAATCATTTTCTGATTAATACTTTTATACATTTTCTCTAAGATTAGGAGAAAGCATAACTTGTTCTTAAAGGATTAGAAAGAGTGATTACTATAAATTCTGAATAATTCTAGATCACTCTACATTCTTGATATTACAGAATTTCAGTGTTATTCACGTTTATCAGTAAAATCTGAAATTCAACAATTTAAAATGATTAAAGAAGAATGCATCTTTTGAGGGGGAGCTTTAGATATTCAGTATCCTATCCCAAAGACACTTTATTTTGATGCATACCTTGATTTTTATGGATTGATTTTGATGAACCTCCTTATATTACAATACTTGCTTTAATTATAAGTTTATACCTTGAGATGAGTTCTATAAAGGTTGTCTTGTCTCAAACCTTGAGTCTTATGAAGATAAGCTGAAATATATTTTTGAGATTGACAATCTTATTGAACATTATCTTAGGATTCTAAACTCTTAAATGGAATGATCAATTGAGGAGGAGAAAGAAAATTTCAGAAGGAGAGGTCTTATGGAACTTAATTACATAAATCTATAGGAGAGGGAAAGAATACTAAATGAAAAGTGATCCTAATACTCTCCAATATGTATCATCTGAAATTTAAATCTGAAAATCTTTATGATACACCTTGAGGCGTGTTATTTGGTTAGTATATCTTATGCATCACTCATGAACCAAATTACAAATCTTAAGAGCCTCTAATTTAATAAAACAGGGGGAGAACAATGTATTACATTTTCTTGAGTATCTCTTAGAAAATCTATTTTGAACCTCACTAATGAGTTTTAATTGGCTTGCTCTTTAGAACTTCTATTTTGTGCCAATTCATTATTTTATGTATCAAATTATGCTTATTTTCTAAAGGAATAAAAGAAAGTCTTTAAAAGAGCTCAAAGATGTATCAAAAATTGCATAAACTCATATTTTGGTATTTGTGCCCCAATGCTCTTATTATCATATAAGAACTTTGAAGTCATTAAGAATTAATGATCCAATATGATGATATGTTTTTTCAAATATATAAGTTTTGATCTTTTACTCTGAAAATTAATTAAATTGCTCTCATGTTGATAAAATACTTAATAGATTGGGCAAAAGGTCTTAAATGAACAAGCTTTCATACTTAATGAAGAGAGGTTAGATTTCCACTCATATTTCTCCTTGAATATCATTTGTGGTACTTCTTGAATTAACCTAAGGAAGATTCCACCTACACTTGATTAGAAAACTATCTGTGGTATCAAATTAAAAAACCTCTTGAATTCACACTCGATGTGTTCTGCTCTGATCTTTGTACTTAATGTTTCACTATCTTTTTGATGTTGTCAAAAAGGGAGAGAAATATCTAAGTATATGCTATATACTCAGAATGCTTTATTACTTTGAAGTGAATATAAATCAGCTTAAAATTTAAATATGTTGATTGTGTTAAGCTGATTAAATCTAAAGCATTATCATGAAGTATGTTTTTAAATATATATGTTTTCCACTTCATGCAACTTAGCTATGTATTACTTTTAGAAATCAATATCTTTTATATTGCATATACTCCAAGTTTTGTCATCATCAAAAAGGGGGAGACTGATGACCCAAAGATTGATTCAAAGATTGATTTTGATGATCACAAAACCTTGAAGTATAGATACTAATGTTTATGTTGCAAGGAGAAAGATATTTATTTTGCAAGGAACATAGCAAGTTGGAAGAACACAAGAAGGCCTCCAAAGCTCTCAAGAAAAGTTGGAAGAAAGCTACAATTTATTGGCCCAAGTTTAAAGTTCAAAGGATTCAAATTGGAGGAGCAAATTCAAAGGAAAATTCAAAAGAATAGTCTTCGAGTCGACTCCAGAGTAGAACGAGTCGACTCCAGGGAGTAACAGACAGAAAGACAGAGAAGCTATTTTGGATCCTGAGAGGCGAGTCGACTCCTGAAGAACTCGAGTCGACTCCAATAGCTGGCAAGTCAACACCTAAGGAAAACAAGGCAAAAGTCAGAGAGCGATTTTCGACCCTGAGATTCGAGTCGACTCCTGTGGAACGCGAGTCGACTCCAATGGTTGGCAGGTCGACTCCAAAGAAAGCGAGAGTCGACTCTCAGTGGAACACAAGGAAAAAGTCAGAGAGTAGTTTTCGGACTCTGAGATCCGAGTCGACTCCCAGACAACTCGAGTCGACTCCAAGGCAGCGCTACACCAAAATGGCAGAAGGCTGTGTTTCGGAAACTGAGAGCCGAGTCGACTCCGGAACAGTTTGAGTCGACTCCAAGACCAGACAAGCCAAAAATGCAGAGGATCAGTTTTCGGGCTCTGAGAGCCGAGTCGACTCCAAGAGAATCCGAGTCGACTCAAGGAAGAAAATCAGAAAGAATGTCCTCTGAATTCATTGGATGAGCCGACTCTGAAAATGCCAAGTCAGCTCCAGATGTTGGCGAGTCGACTCCGGGTTAAGTCGAGTCGACTCCCAGTCGAGGATGCACAATAATTCAAATTTGGAACAGTGGCCGAGTCGTCTCCAGTAAAGCACGAGTCGACTCCTGCAACAGACGATTCGACTCCTGATCGCGCGAGTCGACTCCGATCCCAACGGTAATATTGTCAGGAAGTGCAGACTGTGTCCAACGGCTCTATTTTTGTCTCTAACGGCTATATTCTTGTTTCCATGCCATCAAAAGCTATAAAAACAAGAGGAGAGCTAGGGGAGAAGTGATGGAAGTGGGAGAGATCATTTAGGAAAGAGATTTCAAAGAGATTACAAGGGAAATCTCCCATAAGCACAAAAGGGCCATTCAAAGTGAAATAGAGAGAAGAAGAGCATCCAAGAGAATCCCAAAGCTTCCTCTCCATCCGTGTGCTGCCTCAGTGATCCTCTACCTCGTGCCAAATCAGAAGAGGGTCAAGTAAAGAAGAAGCCGAGCTCCTCCATTTTCAAAACTCGTTTGAGGGCTTCTCTTTACTCTATTTGTTTATATTGTTATATTTGCTTGCTTAAGAAGCTTTGTTTTGCTTTATACTTTGTCTTCAATATCTTGTAACTTGATTCAATCAAGGGATTGAATCAAGGGGTTAAGGTTTGTTGGTGAGCCAAAGGGAAAACCAACGGTGTTAGGTTTGTTGGTGAGCCAAAGGGAAAACCAACGGTGTTAGGTTTGTTGGTGAGCCGAGGGTAAAACCAACGTGTAAGGGTTTGATTGTGATCCCGGGAAAACAATCGGAGTGGTTCTAGTCGGTGAGCCTGGGAAAACCGACCGAGTTCGTTGTGACCTCGTAAAACAACAAGTTGGGTTGTGAGCTTGTAAAACAACCGGCTGTAATCGGTAGGATTATAGTGAAATTCCCAAGAGGTCTTGGGGAGTGGATGTAGGTGCTGGGGTGCACCGAACCACTATATGTCCTGTGTGTTTGTAATGCCTCTAGTTATTGTCTAACTAACACACTTACTTACTTAGATAAATTGCTTGCTTAATTCTTATCCGCACATCCTTTAGTTGCAAGCATATTTAATCAAGTCGAAGTCTATACATCAAACCCTTGCTAAGCTTAACTTTCACTGTGCATCTATACAACTTAGCATAGTTAATCAAAAAGTTTTAGAAGTAGCATAAAAGTTTTGAAAGACCCAATTCACCCCCCCTCTTGGCTTGTATCTACTGGGCAACACTATGCGGACTTTAAAGTCCACATAGCGTCGTAGGATGCATGCTCCCAAATCAATTAATTCTCTTAATGAGATTAGGAATCCTAATATGATTAGAAAATTAATCAATTGATTAAATAGACACATGTCATGCATCTATGAGCACAAGGATTGGACACTTGGCATTAATCCAAGGGTGGGTTATAGTCCCATACTCCTAATAAGATTAGGAGGAGCCCTAAACCCAATCTATAAAAGGGTAGCAAAGGAGAAGTTATGAATTAATTCTCTCCTCTTCCTCTCCACGCCTTCTCTTCTTTCTTCCTTCTCCACGGCAGCAAGGGGTCTTCATCCTCCTCTTCTTCCATGGTAGAAAGGCAAGGAAGATCCACGTGCAAGGTTCCTCCTTCTTCTTCCTCCATCGCGAGCAAGGTTGAAGAAGAAAGGGTTCTTCTTTAAGAAGGTATGTTGCAGATTTTTATCTTCTAATCTATATGATAGTCATGAGAGGTCTTTGCAAGGAGCTAGCACTTCGGTAAGACCCTATCTCAGATAATTAGATCCTCGTGTGGATACCTGTAGAGGCCGGACAATTGTGTGGCTCAAACAAGAACCTAGATAGATCATCAGGCTGCGGTGTTCTTCACCTGCAGAATTTTTGAAGATGAGATCTTCAAATTAATTTCTTCTGATTTTAGTTTTAGTTTTATGAATCTTAATCAACCTTCCTCAGATCCTAATCTTCCCTCCCTAATGAATTCAAAGATCTTCTGGATTTGGATCCAGAAAAATTTTTGAATTCTACGATCCGAGGCGCGTTCATGCGATGAACGACGTCCCGTTCGAATTTCGCTGTGAATGTCGCATCGAACGGGGCGTAACTCAGCAGATAAAACTTTGTTTATCAAAAAGAAAAATTCTGATATACTGATTGTTCAAATATATGTTGATGATATTATATTTGGAGCTACTAATGAAAGTTTATGTGAAGAATTTGCTAAGCTCATGCAATGTGAGTTCGAGATGAGTTTGATGGGTGAACTCAACTTCTTCCTTGGACTCCAAATCAAGCAAACAAGAGATGGAATCTTCATCTGCCAAAGCAAATACACAAAGAAAATCTTAAAGAAGTTTGGCATGGAAGATTCAAAATCAATAGGTACTCCTATGAGCATCTCTTATAAATTAGAAAAAAGATTAGCATGGTAAATCCTTTGATTCAAAGCTGTATAGAGGAATGATTGGATCTTTACTTTATCTTACAGCAAGTAGACCTGATATAATGCATAGTATTTGTATGTGTGCAAGATATCAAGTAAATCCTAAAGAATCACACTTAATTGCTGTTAAAAGGATATTAAGATATTTAAAAGGAACACAACACCTAGGTTTATGGTATTCTAAGGCATCTACAATTGACTTGATTGGATACTCAGATGCTGATTTTGCTGGTTGTAGATTAGACAGAAAAAGTACAAGTGGAACTTGTCAATTTTTTGGAACAAACTTAATTTCTTGGTTTAGCAAGAAACAAAACTCCGTAGCACTATCTACAGTTGAGGCTGAATATATTGCTGCTGGAAGTTGTTGTGCCCAAATCCTATGGATTAAGCAACAGCTTGAGGATTATGGCATAAAACGAAATAAAATTCCTGTAAGGTATGACAATACTAGTGCCATAAATTTGACTAAAAATTCCATACAACACTCAAGATCTAAACATATAGAAATCAGTCATTATTTCATAAGAGATCATGCTTAAAATGGAGATATAAAAATGAAATTTATCAATACTGATAAACAAATTGCAGATATTTTCACTAAACCTTTTAGTGAAGAAGTATTTTGTAAATTTAGAGGTGAATTATACATTTGTGATCCATGTTGATGACTGATTATGACTGATAATTTGTATATTTTGATTGACTGTCATTGGTTGAATTTTAGTTGATTTGATCCGTGGTTTGCAATTAAGTTTTAAATGTTATTCAAAAAGATTTTGTCTCTTGAACTGTCTGATGAGACGATTCATGTAAATGAGGAGTCGGCTTATGAAGTAAGGGATGACTCTTAAGTTAAAAGAGTCGACCCCTAACTCACAAGAGACGATTCTTAAGTTAAAAGAGTCGACTTTTAGTTCATCAGAGATGACTTATGAGTTAGATGAGTCGACTAAAGAGGAAACTATTCGAAACATATTCAAAAAGGCTTTCTCTCTCTCTCTGAAACGTTAAACCTGAAACGTTTCATAACCCTTAGAGCGCCTTTTTGTCTTCAAACTCTTCTTCAAACCAGAAACTCCCAAAAACCCTAGAAAATCTTTCCGAGGTTCTGATTGATCTTCCAATGGTGAGAATCAAGCAAGTGATATTTGGGCCAAAGAGGAAGAATACCACTCCACACACAGAGAGGAGATGAAGGCAAGGGCAGAGAATCCACAGAAGGAAGTAACTCCACCGCCTCAACCCATTACGACTTCTCTGTCACCTCCGTCCTCAGTATCCAGACAAGGACCTCTCTCCATAAGAAATGTATCGACAGGAAGGAGAGTGGATTTCGAATTTCTGGAGAAAAAAAATTTCCCCTTAGGGCAGAATCTTAAGGATATGGGTTGGGAATACCTATGCTCTTTGAATGTGCCAACCTATCCAGACCTGGTATGAGAATTCTACAACAATGCCAGATATGGAGAAGGACAGATCTCGTCCAAGGTAAAAGATGTACCTATTTTAATTTTTGAAGAGATTCTTAGAGATACCCTTCGGATTCCAAATGATGGAGAAAATAGAGATCATCTAGAAAATAGGAATGAAGGGATTAGTATCATTCTGAATAGAGAAGTCATAGGAGATTGGACTGAGATCATTGCCAATCAATTGAATGCAGAGATGCGTCTGCTGCATCACATGATCAACAAGATGTTCTTCCCAAAGACAGAAAAATTTGATCATGTTTTAGAAAGGGATATACTAGTAATGCACCATATCATACAAGGACTCCCACTGAACCTACCATGCCTGATGCTTAGATACATGGTAGCTCAAGGTCAAAGAAAAGGAGCTTCACTTCCTTATGGTATGGTCTTAACTCAAGTCCTCTGTAACTTCAATGTAAATCTAGAAGGGGAAACCAAGAAAGAATTATCATCTTCTGATGTTTACAATGACAAATCACTGAAGAGGATGGGATTTGTCAAATCTGAGGGAAAATGGACTCATAAAGGGAAAGGATCTCAAGATGAAAGTGGTCAAGACACTACTACACTACTAAAAGGCAAAAGAATCCCTACACAAGCACCTCCAACAGAACCATCAGTCAGTCAGCCTCCTCCAATACAAAGGCCATCAGATCCTCCACTCAGACTTGAGAAATGACAATTAAAAGCTATTGGGGACGACATTATTAAAGCACTGCTTAATTCTGGAGTCAATTTTAGCAAAGTCCATCATCTCACTAACATGACCCAAGAAGTGAAAGCAGAACAGCAAGGTTTAAGGCAACTTGTAGCTAATCAACAAAGAAGAATGACAACAATTGAAGAGCAACTTAGGATTCAAAGAAACTCTATTCAAGGCACTGTACAAGAATTGAAAGAAGAACACAGCCAGCTCACTAGCTCTATCACTGCACTAAACAGTAAAATTGACAAGCTGATGGAAGAACCAAAGGAAGATCAGTCTGGACCTTCATCTTCAAAACCTTGAACCTAGACTGACCTCAGACTGAAACTACCCTTAGCTTAGACAGACACCCATATTTTTCAAAACATAACCTTATACTAAGCTGAGTTTCATGATTTTTTTTTGGCACACTTGTATACTGTCTGATACAAATTGATCTCAATTGTAATCTTTTCGATTTATTAAGTATACTTCATTTATCAAATGTAATGAATGCTTACCTTTCTTGAAATGCAGTGAATGTCTTTATTGGTTTGTATGCTGCTCTGATACATATTGAATCAACTCTTAACCCTTAATGTTAGTATCAGAAATTATGTTTAATTTCCTTCCTTTTGTTGATGACAAAAAGGGGGAGAAATATATATAAAAGAATTCTAAAGAGATAAGAAATGTGAAAAGAATTCAGAATACAAATCGGAAGAATTATATGACAAAGAATTCTAATCTGAGTAATCTCTACATTAAAAATAATATATAGGGAAAGATTTAAATTATGATGGTAAACAAAACTTAAGAAAAGATGAAGAACAAGAACTCTGCATAATTCAAATGGTTATAATTGATAGGGGGAGATTTTTCTCCTTAATTTGGTGAAATTATGCATATATCTCTGAATGTCATATTTGCTCTGAACTTCATTATAAAATTCTGATAATTACAGTGAAATTTATTGCAAAATTCTTTTTAACTCAATGGTTTTGTCATCATCAAAAAGGGGGAGATTGTCAACCCTAACGGATGAATTTTGATGATTACAAAACACTTGAGATCATGTTATGTACTAATGACATTGGCTTAATTGTGAAGTTTTATAAGTCAAGAAAAATTAGAAGAATTGAAGCACTGCAAAATCTTAAGTTCTTTGCAAATATCTCATTGGATATGTTCTAAAAGGAATTGATCTTAATCTGTTCCATGGAGATTAGAGAAAAAGTCTAAATTTTTCTATTTGAAAGACTTGAGTCAACTTCCAAGCAAAAGGGATAAGTTTAAGTTGATTTTGATATGTTTTATTCAAGGAACACAGTCAAAGAGTCGACCCCCGCAAAATATGAGTCGACCCTTGTGTAGTTTAAAGTAAACATAAAGTTTTTATCGTCTGAGAAAAGCTTGAAGAGTCGACCCTTATTCAAAATGAGTCGACCCCCGAAATTGAAGAGTCGACTCCTGCTCAATCTCAGCACCAGCCGAAAAACTAAAGCGTGAGCCGACCCTTGTGTTTAAAGAGGCGACTCCTGATGAAGATGAGCCGACCCTTAAGAATTAAGAGTCGACCCTTTGAGGATGACACAACAAAAGCTCTCTCCACGATTTGAAGTGCCGATCCAGAAAGAACGTAAGTCGACCCCTGTACTACTGGGACCACAACGGAAAGCTGTGAATGATTTTTGTCTTCTTCTGTAATAGAAAAAGATTCTCATCAGAACGAGAAGAAAGAAATTCAAATCCCGCCGAAGAATTTGTCTATAAATACGAGGGAACCTCAGAATGAAAACAACAAGAAAAGAAAAAAGATTCCATTGAAAATAAAAAGTTTCCACTGAGAAAAAGAGAAGAAAAGCAAGCATAACAGTTTATCTTCCTCAGCAGCATTGTAATCAGAAACTTTCTCTTGTGAGGAGATCAGTCGAAGTTTCTCACTGCATCATGAGGAGCTGCTGTTTAGACATTGGAATATCCTTCCACAGCAAACTACTTCATCGGCTTCAGCTTTTGCTTTCATTGATTTATTTTTTAAATGCTCTGAAGCTTTAAGTTTTCAGTTACAACATTCTTTTAGTTGAATTAATTGCTGCTGTAACAGTTTCATTGGTTTGAAACTTGTAAAGGCTCTTCCAAGCCTTGATTGGAAGTTGCTGAATCAGGTGTATTCAACAAGGGTGATAGTTTTGGTTGGTTCATCTGAAAACCAACTGGGTTGTTTGTGAGCCCGGAAAAAGAAACGGTGTAAAGTTTTTGGTTGGTTTGTCTGAAAACCAACTGGGTTGTTTGTGATCCCGGAAAACAAAAGGTTTTTGGTTGGTTGCCTGAGAAAATCAACTGGATTTTTGATTGTGAGCCCGAAAAACAATCAGGCTGTAATCTGCTGGGTTATAGTGAAAATCTCAAGCTAGGCTTGAGGAGAGCAAACCACTATAAACCTTGGTGTTTGTGATTGTGGTTCTTCTCTTCCTTTCCTCTGCATATTCCTTACTGCATTCCTAACTTTTATTTACTATCATATTTGCGCAATCTCATTTCCGCTGCTGAATCTATAAGATATTAGTAACTCATACTCTCCATACATTTTAACGTTAATAATTTTTAAAGAGACCCAATTCACCCCCCCTCTTGGGCTGTACCTCTAGGCAACATATTAAATGCATCTCATGCATACAATTCAGATATGAAACTTTTAATCTATTATGCTATTCTCTGAAATACAGACCATGCATTACTTGATTTCAAACATTGTAATCTAATTGCAGTTCTAAAAACAAGTTTGCAAAATCAAAAGAAAAGAAAATCTGCATGCTTGGAAATTTCAGCAACCTGAAATTTCAGCATAGAAAATTTTAGCAAGCATAATCCTTTAAAAACAGATCTAAAATTATATTAATCAATCCTTAAATTCTAGTCATACTCCAAAACCATGGCTCTGAAACCACTGCTGAGTTTTGCCTCGCGCGATGCGACAATCACAGTGGAATACCGCATGGGGCATCGTTCATCATATGAACGTGCCAAGAATCGTAGAGTTCAAAATTTTTTCTGGATCCAAATTCAGAAGATCCTTAAACTCAAGAGGGAGGAAGATTAGGATCTGAAGGAGGTTGATTAATATTCATGTAAATAGAAACAGCATTCAGAGATAACGATTTGAAGATCCCATCTTCAAACCTTGTGCGGTTTTATGAACACCGCAGCCTGATGATCTTTTTAGGTTCCTGATTAAGCCGCACACGTGTCCGGCCTCTACAAGTATCTCCACGAGGATCTAATCATCTGAGAATAGGTCTCACCAGAGTGCTAGCTCCTTGCAAAGACCTCTCATGACTATCACAGTTAGAATAAGAATCTGCAACTTACCTCCTTGAAGAAGAACCCTTTCTTCTTCAACTTTGCTCGCAGTGGAGAAAGAGGAAGGAGGATACTTTGCATGTAGATCTTCCTTGCCTTGCTACCGTGAAAGAAGAGGAGGTTAAAGACCCCTTGCTGCCATGGAGAAGGAGGAAGAAGAAGGGCTTATGGCGTGAGGAAGAACTCCTTCTTCCTTGCCGCGTAGACTCTCTTCCTTTAGGTCTTCTTCTTCAATTTCCAATGCCTTAGAAGAAGAGGAAGAAGGGTTTCTTTGCTGCAGTGGGACAAGAGGAGGATGGCTCCCCTTGCTGCCGTGAAGAAGGAAGAAAGAGAGGGAGAGAGGAGGCATGGGGAGGAAGAGTAGAACCATGCCTATAACGCCTCAAGGGTCCTTTAAATAGATTTGGGTTTAGGGTTTTTTTCCAAAGTCTATCATGAGTAGGAGACAAACTTCTCGAAATAACCCACCCTTGGATTAATGCCAAGTGTCCAATCCATGTGGCCATGGTGCCATCAAATCAATGCATGACATGTGTCTACTTAATCAATTGATTAGAGCCTAATCCAATTAGGTCTAATCCCTATGGCGCCATGATCAAGTCCTAATCCAATTAGGTCTTGATCAATTTCAATTGATCCAATCATGAACCCAAATCAATTTTGGTTGAACCCAATTTAATTTGGCTCATTTAAACAACCCAATTGCAATCCAATTGCAATCAATTTCACTTAATTTTTCTTTCATTAACTCACTAACACTTAGTGGGTTAATTCAATCTCCAATCATATTGATGATTGATTTCTTTTGTGATTCTAAATCACAATTATGATAGTCTGACTAATTAAATCCTCTATGTGTGGGACCCCATGGTTCTATTCTAACTGGTAGTGAGACATATTGATATCTCTATCTCAATATCACTGAAACTCCTTTTAGTAGACTGAAACGATTTCAATTCTACTCTCAGGATTCACTGTTCACCAAGTGAATGCCTTCAAGTCTCACAATCTACTAGTGACACCTAGCAGTATGTGGTGGCAACCCAGCAGAATGGAATGTCTGAACCTCTAGGTGCAGTTAGCGTATGATACAGTTTCTCTATCATGGATCCCGACGTGACGGAGGTTATGGATAACTCGTCAAACTCTATCGTCCATCATATGTTAAATTTATTTGACTTCCAGTTCAAGATATGAAAAACTCTTTTTTCAAAATATCTGGCCAGAAATTTATCGAACTCAGTCTCATAAATCGTATAGGATCACTCTTAATCTATCAAGGTCAATAGATCCCATCTAGGTGCATCCTTATTCCATAATAAACTTACTGCAGCCAATCCGCATTACAAGGATCCGAATGGCTAGGGCCCAAGTTCACATGTTCGTCAAACTATAGGAACCTCATAGTGAATAGCTGAGGCATTGTAGGTCAAAGGACCAGTCATACAACTGCAGCATAAGTAGTCACTGATGAGTGGATAGACATCCATGTGACTACTTTCTTTGGTCATGCTCAGTACCTTGTTCTCTAACAAGTACTCGTATAATCACTCCAGTGTCTCTACACTGTGGATTCGAGACTCAGCCATCTGACTAAGTTATCTGTGCACTAATCTCAGTGGATCGATCACCGTCCCTCATGATGGATCCATCGATTAGGAGCATTTAGAAATTAATTTCTAATGATACATGCCTCAAATTCTCAACTTCTTGAGAATATGTGTCATCATCTATTAATTTCTTGGATGATTCATGGACACCTACAAACATGAATGAAAGACAAATTGCCCAATTTTATTTATTAATAAGAGTCAAATTATAAATTTATGTTCCAGATTACAAATATGCGTCAGCCACATTGGCTTTTAGGGTATACTTCTAAAATCCGCTTGATCACCATAGAAGAGTCTCCCTCTAGGATAAGGTTGTCTGCCCCTAGGCTTCTCCCTGCATAGGTGACTCCCTCCCATGCTTTCCTGAGCTTGGCTCCAATGGCCATCATATCACCGGTACATCGCCCGCCTGCCGCGACTAGTCTGGAAGCATGATCCCGAATCACAAATCCTGTCCCTCCTCTAGCTCCTCCTGCTAAAGCACTGTCGTCAAGTTCACCTTGAGGTAGCCAGGGGATGGGGGTTCCCATGAAATAAGAGTCACTCGAGGTGCTATAGGAGCGAAGTGGGAACCGCAGATGTCCCTAGCCAATCCCGGTGGAGATGGTCGGGCAATGGCGATGATCTCAGTTGCATGACGGGTGGCCCTGTCCACCATGACCCTTGAAAGGGTTCTTCTGTTAGAAGTAGGACCAAATCGAGAGTTAGCAGCATAGACAAGGATGGATTTCTGAATGAGAAATAAAAGTTGCCTATCTTCATAAGAATTAATGGGTGAATGGAAAATTGCTCAAGTGGGCTCATTCGGGTTGCCATTCAACTCTTTGATTCAAAATTGTTCTGTTTCCTTTTTGGGACTCTATTTCATTTCGCAGGTCACTATCTGTTCTTCGATCGCAAGAGGAGCTGATTGAGATTGTTTGAGCAACTTGCGTAATTGTTGACCTCTTTCCAATTGATTCTGAATAGCTTTATGGCTTTCGAACAGCCAAGGCAAAGGGCTAAGGGTGAGGGCAGCTATAGCTGTACCAAGGGAGGAGGACAGTCTATTCGCTTTGGTCTGTCGAGGATCAAAGAGCCAGCCCGATGTCGAAGGTTCTTTTTATCTCGACCCTGCGTACTGGGCCCCTTTAGTCGTCTATTTCGGATACAGAATTGGTGATTCTAGACATTTCTTTTTCTTCTTCTCTGGTGCGGGTCCGAGTTGTTTTTATGAGTTTCAATGGATCTGTAAGATCCTCACAGCTCTCGAAGGCAAAATACCAGTAAGACGGATACCCAGCCTAACAGGACGACGAGAAGGCAGATGATAGGAGACAAAAGTCAAGCTATTCACTCGAACTTAGAAAATAGGAGCATTAGAATGATGAGTGCCTCCGGTTCTTTATACGGCACCCTCATAAGAGATATGAGGGGGCCAAAGCCGATTGAAGGTGGTTATGCTACCTTGTACGCGGGCATTCCGGTCCAGCCAAATGTGATACGCCATATAAACACATATAATACCTCTCTCCATTGTACCAAGTGAACTTACCAACAAATTCAAGTGGGCCAAAAGATCCTCCGCTGACTCCACATTCGTCGGTAAGAAAACGGGTGCCCACTACCAGATCTGCACAGCACGAGGGCACCCAAGTAGAGCATGGTTGATAGTCTCCTCTAAGTCTGTGCACTCCTCGCACATCGGGGTGACCTTGACTCCCCTACTAGCTAGAACTCTGCAGGTCGGTAGACATTCCCAAGCCACTCGGGCATGCGCCTGCATCCTCCATATCCACCTGCCCTCGATCTGCCGGGCAACCACTCTGCCTATCAGCGCTTGCAGGTCTTCGGTACTCACCCTCGCCCTCCTCGTCGGAGTCCACAGCAACCTGTCTCTTGACTCCTCACCTGGAATCAGATAGTCAATATCCTCTCAACCAACTGCTCCTCGAAGACCTCCTGGATCATCGCCTCATTCCACCCTCCCCCACCTGGACTGATCAAATCACTGACTTTCCATCCAGACAGTCTCGTCGAGTCCACTATCGTCAGTATCCTCCCAAGCGGTTGATCGGTCATCCAAGCATCTCGAAGGACATCGATCGACCGCCCATCACCAACCGCCCATCTGATCGCTGGGAGGACCACCGGAGTATAGATGCATATCTCCTTCCAAATGAAGGAATTATGGCGACCTACCCGAAAATCATCCACCGCTGAACACATACCATACTTGCCTCTCAAGAGGGCACCCCATAAGCTATCTGGCTCCAGAATATACCTAACCGCACGCCTCGCTGCTAGGACCTCCCGCCGTGCAAAGAGAGAGTGCACCCCCAGTCCTCCTGTCCTGACCGGCTGGCATATCACTGCCCACACCATCTCTACCCTGTCGCCTGCCCTATATGAAGTTTCAGAACATTTGCTCCATAGCTCTCATCACCGCCACTGGCACAATAGTGTTCGACATCAAGTATATCGGCATGGAACTGAGGATTGAACACACCAAGGTCACTCTGCCCATTATAAAAAGGGTCTCCACTTGCCAACCCTCTAATCTATGTTAGACCCTCTGCTCAAAGATATGCAAGCTTTAAAGTGCTTGCAAAGTGAAAGATATGCATGTGCATATATAAGCTTAAAGCAATTAATCGAACATGAGAGAAATGCACAACACAGTAAACATAAGATTTTATAATAGTTCGGTGCCAAATTCAATACCTATGTCTACTTCCCAAGACATTTTTCTTAGAAATTTTATTATAATATATTTCAGGATTATAGTTTGATTGTTTTATTCGGGCTCATAATCAAATCCAGTTGATTTTTTCTAGAAATCAACCAAAACCACTCTAATCAAAGCCTTCCTTAGGCTTGATTATGTGTTACAATCCAATTCAAGGTTTGGATGGATCTTTTTTCAAATTTCAAAATCTTTGAAACTTGTTAGAACACAAAAAAGGTAAAGATACAATCAATGTAAGAATAAAAATGAAGCTTCTTGATGAGCAAAATGAATGCCGTTGATGCATGCACACAAAGTAGTGGAGGTCTTTCTCGTATGCTTGGAAGCTTACTTCAATCCACTCACCTTGAATGCTCTCTTGAATTTTACTTAATGGCACTTTTCTCTTATTTTTTCCTTTTTTTCTTGTTTCTTCTTATGTCCTAATTTGTTTTCAATGCATTTACATCTCAAAAAATGGTTGGACCACTGTTTCTGGCCATTGGAAATGTGAAAATAGCCATTGGAAGTGAGAAAATCTATTCTAGGCTTGCGAAAAGTAGCCATTTGAAGTGTCAGAAGAAGAGGGATCGACATGTATTTTTCAAGGGTCGACTCGTATTCTTTAGGGGTCGACTCGTGATCTTCAGAAGTATACTTTTCTTTTCTTCGGGTCAACTTTGTTGGTGTTGCCCAAGGTGACAAGCCAAGTAGGGGGGTGAATTAGTTTTTCTAAATTTTTGACCCTTTAATTAAATCAATTGATGAGTGAGTGATTTAGTTAATATTGATTGAGTGCGTGTAGTGAAGTTAGAACTATACACAATGCAAATACACAAAAAGTATAGTGGTTCGGTACTCTCCTAAGCACCTACGTCCACTCCCCAAGCGACCTCTTGGGAATTCACTATAATCCCGCGGATTACAGTTGGATTATTTTTCGGGCTTACAATCCAAAAACCTTTACACTTTGGTTTTCTGGGATCACCAAAAATCTATGTTGATTTTACAGGCTCACCAACAAACCTTCACCGTTGGTTTTATGGGTTCACCAACAAACCTACACCGTTGGTTTTACGGGCTCACCAACAAACCTTACAAAATGATTAAGAAGAAGAAAGTTGAAACTCCTAGATGAGCAAATATAACAATTATGAGCTACAAAGAAGAGTTTAGAATATAGTTATCGCTTTGATAAGGCTCTTTTCTTCTTTTTCAAGATTGCTTCACTCTTTAAGGGTTGGTGGAGCCCTTAATGCCTCTTAGAATCTGCTCAACCACTTTCTTTTGGCTCTTTAAATGAAGCACTTGATTGAAGAAGGCTAGGACTTGCTTTTTCTTGAATGAACTTTGATTTATTTGCAAAAGATACTTTGCTCTGATGAATAGTGTTACTTTAAATACTTTTCCACATCTTTTGGTCACTCTCTATTGGTCAGATTTGAAAAACTATCCGTTACTAGCCGTTGGGAGGTCAAAAAGTACTTCTGCAGAACTAGCCGTTATGCCTCTGCCCGTGCTGGGGTCGACCCAAACTTTTCTGAGGTCGACTCAACTTATTGTTCATTAGACTTGGGTTCGACTCAACTTTCTCTGGGGTCGATCCAACTTTCTCTGGGGTCGACCCCTGCTATAGTGGGGTCGGTCTTCTCAGAAATCACAGAACCTTGTATTTCTAGCTGTTCTCACTAGGGTCAACTCAAGCTTTCTTGGGGTCGACCCATGCTACAGTGGGGTCGACTTAAACTCTATTAGGGTCGACCCTCTCAGGGATTCCAGAGACAAGGTTTTTGAGCATATATCCTTGGGGTCGGCTCATGTTCAGTTGGGGTCGGCTCCATTGGGGTCGGCTCAAATATTTCTGGGGTCAGCTCTAGCTGGGGTCGGCTCAAGGAAGCTTGGGGTCGGCCCTCTCAGTAAATTTCAGAGAGTTGTTTTCTTGAGGCTTGAAGCTGGGGTCGACTCAAGGTTTTTTGGGGTCGACTCCACTCCTGGGATCGACTCAAGCATACATGGGGTCGACTCCACTTACTATTCATCTGTGCCATTTTTGCAAGGGTGTGCCAGATGGTTCCATGGTGTGCCAGGGTTGACTCCACTTATTTCACTTGAAACCTTACTGAATTAGAATTAAGAATTTTCTATCCCTTTTCTATTACAAATTTTATCTCGTTGTTAATCATTGGAAGACATCTTGATCTCATTCTCTTAATGTATCGAGGGTGTCGTATTCATTAATGATGTATCACGTTAAATTGTATTATTAATTTGATATTTCCTCAATGGTTGTGTTAATCATCGAAATAACATTATCATCCTCAATCTTTCCCTTTTTGATCATTACAAAATATTGAGTATGAGCAGATTGATACTTATATTAAAATTAGAAGTTTTGTTTTAGAAAGAGCTCAAGTTGCTGAATTTCAGATTTTCAAATTTGAAAGTGAAGACTTCTCCTTTTTCATCCAAATATTGCCAATTAGAACTTTTGATTTTCTTCCCCTTTCTTTTGTATTTTATTAAGGATGAAACTTCAAAAATTTGAGATAAAGCAAGACTTTCAGGTTATGTATCGAGGCATGAGAAGTATGTGTCAAATTCAGAAATTTTGATCGAAAATTCAGACTTTCTTGTTTTAAAAATTTTCATTGTTACATATTGCTCCCCCTTAAGTGAATTTTATCTCTTCCTATAATTTTCAAACTTATTTCTCCCTCTATATTGCAACTTCTTTCTTCTCTTACTTCTTTCCCTTTTTGTTATCATCAAATGAGTGTATAGCAATAGATAAGTAGAAGCAGTAAATGATAAAAAGTTAAATTTCATTGATCAAAATGGAACATTGTAGTACATTAATGCCAAAAGTACAATATTCTTCAATTAAGGTGCAAAGTACATCAACCAAGTAAAATGCATATGAGAACTAGATAAATCCTAGGCACTAGTTATGATGGACTCCTGTAGTGCTAACATCGGGCCTAGGGGAAATCTTAGGGCTGTGCTCTAGTCCTCATCCTCTTAGCATAAGTGGCGAGGGGAGGTCGAGCCTGATGAGACTGAGTCTGGCGTGGACCTCGGTGAGCTGGGTGACTCTGTGCCGAAACCTCTGACTCAGCTGCTCGGGGCAAAGATGGACCATGAGACTCTCTCTCTCTGTAATGCTCCCACCTGGTCTCTGAGGTCTCTAATCTCAGCAGTCATACTATCCATCCTGTTCATCATCCTATCAAAAAGAGTCCTCACCTGAGCTGACACAAGCTCAGTCATCCTACTCTAAAACTCCTTTGTGCATCTTGTATGTATGGATGATGAAGGTTCAGCCTCTGAAGATGCTATAGGATGATCCGCAGGTATCTCATGCTCAAGGATAGAGTCTCCAATCTCTGGTGCATCACCCTCCGGTGCATGTATCCCTGCATCTCCACGCACTCACTGACCGTCCATCTTCTCAAAACCCATGCGAACTAAGGACCGTGCAGTGTAGGTGTTAGTAAATAGCAGATGCCTGGATATCTCTCCCTCCACAGATATGTGAAAGAATAGATGCCCTACAAGCCAATCGCAATATGTATTGCAAAGGATTTTTTTTTGATTTTCCAAATCATGTACATGACATTTAATTATGAATAAAAGCATTGTGTTTTATCATATACTGTTGATTATATTTGTGATAAACCCCTTAGATTAGGGCAATGGTTTTGAGGCTATGATGAGATCATACTAGTGAGACCTAAAATTCTAAAATTCTAATCTTAAATATTTTTAGTCATTGGTACATTGAGTCGGGGATCAATGTTTACCGGAAAGACTGGCACATCTTATGTATGCTCGATGCAGAGGGTGATTGATCTCATAATCACTTGTGTGGAGACACTAATACAAAGATGTGGGTGCTCATTAGAGGAATGAGTTCACTGAATTGACCTACAAAGAGAAATATTATAAAGTCTTACTTACATGTCAAAAGATGTCTCTTAGTGGAAGTTGTGCAACTGATCCTTTGACCTGAGATCACCATAGTATCTTGTGCACATAAATCTATATTTTGGTTTCCACTCATTCATGACAATAAGTTGTGTACGAGGTCTTCTGGCTATGGTAGATTGTGTATGAAGGTTATGAGTAGGTCAATAAGGAATTAATCACTTCTAGTAAGAGAAGATCGCATCCTATTTATTCTAATCATATGATAATTCAGGGAGCCTTTGATCAAAGCACAATGAAAATTAGAAAGAGTTTCTCATGTTTCATTATTCGAATTATCATTAGAAGATTGAGAAATATATGAATATGAAATTGAGTTTGACATATATTCATACTCATATACATATTCGGGATGCAGTTTGATTAAAGGATTGAATTGCATGGTAACTTGCCACTGAAGGGTATTTTTGGTATTTTCACCAAATTCTATATTTTTCGGGTAGACATGACACGTTGCTAGACGTCAATCTTGTCTTATAGGTTTGATCGAATTAAAGAGTTTAATTCGATCACTAATTAGAAAGGATTCTAATTGTTAAATTCGGGTTCGCGCAGTTTGGACTTAAATCGATTAGAAAAGTTCTAATCAAGTTGGGTCAACTCGCACTCACACCTATTGCTGGCTAAGTATAGAACCCAATGGATCACACACAAGAAAACTTATCAAGGGTCTAATTGGATTAGATCATGTTTGCAAGATAAACATCCTAGCAGGTGTTGCAAACCCTAGCTCCTGATTCAAATTAAATTCGAATCTGATTCTTAGATTAGGTTGACCTAATATGATTAGATCATGACCTAATATGGGTTAGCCAAGAGTTGGAACCCATTTGGCTTTAATTAGACCTAATTTGATTAGGTTTAATGTTTTCTTTAAGTTGGTTAAACCTAATTGGATTGGGTTTGATAGGGTCTTCACTTCTGGACCATTGATCGCTCCCTGGATGAAGAATCTGGTCCACTGGTTGGCGCCTTCATCTGGACCATTTGATGGCTTCCTGGATGAAGGATCTGGTCTACTGGTTGGCACCTTATTCTGGACCATGGATGGTTCCCTGGATGAATAATCTGGACCATTGGTCAGCACCTGAATCTGGACCACTGGATGGCTCCCTGGATGAAAGATCTGGACCATTGCTCAGCACATGAATCTGGACCACTAGATGGCTCCCAGGATGAAAGATCTGGACCATTGCTCTGTTAGATGTATGCCCTAGAAGCCAATTTGGCTGACACATTGTTGATTCTAGGGACATAATTTTGTACTTGACTGTTTATTATTGAATAAATAAAAGGCATCTTTTTATTCATATTATTTATGTGTCTATGAATCGTCCAAGAAATTAATAAGATGATGGTACATATTCTCAAGAGTTGAGAATTTGAGCCATGTATCATTGGTGATTAATTTCTAAATGCTCCTGATCAAAGGATCATCACGAGGACGGTGATCGATCCGATCAGTGCACAGATCACTTTCCTTCTGGATGGACGAGACTTGAGTCCACAGTGTAGGGACACTGAAGTGATAGTGCAGGTGCTTGTTAGAGAACAAGGGTACTGAGCGTGACCAAGACAAGAAGTCACTTGGATGTCTATCCACTCGTCAGTGACTTGCTTGATGTTGCAGTAGTGTGACTGGTCCTTTGACCTGCGGTGCTTCGGCTACTCACAGTGAGGTTATTGTAGTTTGACTGCACACATACATGGTCTCTAGCCATATGGGTCCATGCAGTGTAGATTGGCTACAGTAGGTTCACTGTAGGAGTAGGGTATGCACCTATAAGGAATCTATCGACTTTGATAGAAGAGGAGTGATCCTATGTGATTTGTTAGACTGAGTTCTAAGACCTTGGCCAGGGCAGTAATATAAAGTGGAAAAAGAGTTTTCCACTATCGAACTCAAGTCGAATAAATCTTGACATATGACAGACGATGGGGTTTGACGAGTTGTCCATGACCTCCGTCCTGTAGGGATCCACGATAGTAGGACTGTATCACATGTTAACTGCACCTAGAGGTTCATCATTCCATTCTGCTGGGTAGCCACTACATGCTGCTAGGTGTCACTGGTGGATGGTGGGACTCATAGGGATTATCTTGATGATCGATAAACCCTAATGAGTTGAGTTGGAATCGTTCCAACCCATTGAAAGGAGTTTTCAATGATATTGAGATAGAGATCACAATATATCTCACTACCAGTCAGAATAGAACCTATGGGGTCACACACACTAGAAGTATTGACCGATCCGATGGTTGAAATCGTGATTAGGAATCACAAGTAATCAATTTGATTGATAAGAAGTTGAAGAAAGGAACAAAGGGAATTAATTAATTGGACTTGAAACAAGAGTCCTACTTCGGGTAGGATTCCTAGAGTCCTAATTGGATTAGGACTGGGAATCCTAGTTGGAGTAGGACTGGGATTCCTACTTGAAATAGGATTCCTACAATCCTAATGAGATTAGGAATTTTGAATTAAAATTGGATTCCTACTTGGAGTAGGATTCCTAGAAATCCTAATTGGATTAGGACTTCGGATTCAAATAGAGTCCTAATTGGATTAGGACTAAAATTAAATACATCCTAATTGGATTAGGATTCCTTAAGTCTAAATTAATTATTAATCTAATGAATCAACATGACTCCTAATTGGATTAGGATTGAAGAGTTCAATTGAGTCATGGTTCATTCAAGTCCTAATTGGATTAGGACTAGCATAGATTGGACCCAAAATTGGCTAATCCTAATTAGATTAGGATTAAACCATGAGAGAGGCACCTAATCCTCTTTGGAAGAGGATTAGGCCAACCAAGTAAGAGGGGCATCAGCCCCTCTCCAATTGGTTAGGGCGACAAGAAGAGAGAAGGGGCCGGCGCTCCAAAGAAAGAAGGTTGTCAAGGGCTCCTAACTTGTAGGAGCCCTTGATGCTTATAAAAAGGGACCTAGGGCCGGCGCCCTAGGTGTGTGCTCTCTTCCCCCTCTTGCTGCTGCCACCAGCCCCTCTCCTCTCTTAGTTCAGCCGCAAGCAAGGGAAAAGGATCTCCAAGTGTTGGCGGCCTCCTCCCCTTCCCTTCCTTCATCCAACGCAAGGAACAAAAGAAGGCTGCGTGGGGTTCTTTCTTCTTCCTCATCTTCATCCTTCTTCTTCCTCCTCTCAAGCACAATTAAGGGTTGATTGAAAGAGAGGAGATCAGCCATCAAAAGAAGTCTTTGCAAGGGAGCTAGCACCCCGGGAAGACAAGAAAGATTTGATCGGTCCTCTACTTCGTGTGGATACCCGTAGAGGCCGGACGTTTGAACGGCTTCAAGCGAACCCTCTTCCAAAAAACACGAATTCAGATTTGCGGTGATCATCTACCCGCGCAAGGTGAAGATTTGATCTTCCTAATAGTTTTAAAAGTTTTTAATTCTTACCTAATTACGAAAGGTCTCGAAACAACGTTCATGCGATGAACGTCGATCCCGCACATGCCGATTCCGCTGCCATCTGATTTAATTTTTGAAATATCTGCGGCATGGGCGTTTTCCCAACAGTGGTATCAGAGCCTAGGCTTCGTAGATTAAGGTAAGAATTAAATATCTAAAGGCATATTAGATCTAAAAATTGAATGATCATGCATGCTGAAAAATTCTGCATGCAGATTTTTCAGGGGTGCTGATTTTTTGCATGCTGATTTTTATGTGATAAAAAGATGATTCTAAATGCATTGTTAATGGGATTACAAAGTTTAGAGTCATGATTAGCATGATCAGCGACCTATGTCATGATACAATCAGTTAGTTTTCAGATCTGAAAATTATAATTGTTGCATACGGTGATGATCATAGGATTCAAACCCTTTTGGTATCAAATGTAATGACCTGCGATGTGATCTGCGATGTCATGTAATTTTTCAGATGCTTGCATGCATCTTATTTGATGTTTTGAGAGGCCTGCGTGCCTCCTAAAAGGAGATGTAATTTATTTTTATTTTTATTTTACATCTGGTTGTATTTCTGTGATGTGATGTACATCAACGATCGAGTTGAAGCAAAGGCATGAGATGAAAGGTGATCTAAGCGGTTGATGGCGATGGGATCAAGAGTTGATCAAGGATCGAATCAAGAAGGCTTAGAACCAATTCAAGAGTTGAAGACCACTTGATCGATTGATGTACATGTGCTTGTAATACGACCTAATTAGAATCCATGATCATCACCTATTTAAAGTTTAACTTTATTTGATGCTGCGATTATAACTGCCTGTGATGTACCGTTTGCATGAGATGTGAATGCGAGTCGGGTAGATAGGTTTACATGTGATGTAGCAAACCCAATTGAGACCTAAATCAAAACCTCCTCAATCAAGTCGAGAGTGAACCGACATGAGCAAGTCATATTAGATTAATTGATCTAATTGGTGTCTAGAAAAGCATGAAAGGTGGTTACTTAATTAGGACCTTACTCTCTGAGTAAGGGGAGCCTCCCACCTGCTTACCTGGCCAATTGTTCGATTACCTCTTATGAAGGGCTCAAGTTGCAAACTCTAAGACCTGATTAACCAATATTAAGTCAATAGGTCTTCCACTGTAGTAGAGCTGCTAAGGCCTTTCTGATGTTGATTTGTCTCGGCTGGACACAGTGGTCAAGTTGCATCGGGGGGCTGGACCTCTCTATAGACATGAGATGTTGTAGGGTAAAGGTGGGGTTGGGCACCAATAACTGTTAGGTGAGGACCCAATGACGACTTTATTCCTACGGTTATACGGTGGGTCTGACTTAACTAAGAAATGGGACCAATAACTGTTAGGTGAGGTCTTCATGGCTTAGAGACCAAGTTACACTGCAACATGCTTGAGAAGCATTGTACAAGAGTTGTACACTCATCCATCTATGTGTCACCAATAACTGTTAGGTGAGGTGGCATGTAAATTGGTGGGACCGCAGTACCCACTAGAAACCCTAGTCGTGTGGGATTTCCGTTTTCCTACCAGGGGAGTGTGAGGGATTCGAGAAAATAGTGGGAGTTACATTTGTTCTAAAAGACCTTAGAACAGATTAGGATCAAGTACAAAAGTCTAACTAGAATTTTTACTCTCTGCAGATACAATGTCAGCTTCAAACCCTCTGACCCGTATTCTTGAGACCAACCGACTGACCGGAACCAATTACAAAGACTGGCTTAGAAATCTCAAAATTGTTTTGGACTGTGAGAAGATAGGCTACATACTTGATTCAGATATCCCCACACTGCCAGCACGTCCTACTGATGTTCAGCGTGAGTTGCATAAAAAATGGTTGGATGATGACATTAGAGTAAAATGCTATATGATGGCATCCATGTCTAATGAACTCCAATGCCAGCATGAAAATATGAAGACTGCTAGGGAAATACTGGCACACCTGCAAGAGTTGTATGGTGAGCAAAGTCGCACAGCTCATTTTGAAGTGTCCAAGAGACTTTTCAAAGCGAAAATGCGCGAAGGGCAGTCTGTCCATGATCACGGTCTGACCATGATCAAGGACCTAAAGGAGCTTGAGAAGCTTGGTATGGACATGCACAAGGAATTACAAGTGGATTTGATCCTACAGTCACTTCCTGATTCATTTGGTCAGTTTATAGTAAACTACCACATGAATAAGATTGAATGCACTAAGACTGAACTCATAAACATGTTGGTAACTGCTGAGGGAGCCTTGAAAGGTTCAAGGGGCAATGTCCTTGCTGCTGAGTTGACTTCTGGTTCTAAGAGAAAGTCTACTTGGGAGAAAAAGAAGCCTGCTAAGAAGCAGAAGAAAGACAAGAAGCCAAAGAAGAAAGTTCAAAAGAAAAAGGCTGACGACAAAGGAAAATGTTTCCACTGCAATGTCGAAGGCCACTGGAAGAGAAACTGTCCTTCATACCTTGGAGAGGACAGAATGAACAAAAATGGATAAAGATGGGCTTTTAGGCTCATTGACTTCCGAGTCATATCCAGTTTGTGAGTCCTGTCTTCAAGGAAAAATGGCTAGACTGCCCTTTGTAGGACATGGGGAGAGGACCACTGAAATACTTACCCTAATACATACAGATGTATGTGGCCCATTCGATGTGCTAGCCAGGGGACGTTATTCTTACTTCATTACCTTTACCGATGATTATTCACGGTATGGGTATGTGTATCTTATGAGACACAAGTCTGACTCTTTTGAAAAGTTCAAAGAGTTCAAGAATGAAGTAGAAAAACAAACTGGAAAACCTCTTAAAGCTCTTCGATCAGATCGAGGAGGAGAATACCTTAGTGGGGAATTCCGGGACTATCTCAAAGAAAACGGCATAGCCTCACAATGGACACCTCCGGGTACACCTCAACTCAACGGGGTGTCAGAGAGGAGGAATCGGACCCTATTGGATATGGTCAGGTCCATGATGAGCTTCACTGATCTACCTATGTTCCTTTGGGGAGATGCCTTACTCACAGCGATTTATTTATTGAATAGAGTTCCCTCTAAATCCGTTCCTACCACACCGTATGAGATATGGCATGGTAAGAAACCAAGTCTGGGTCATCTCAAGATTTGGGGATGTCCGGCCCACGTCAAGAGACTACAGGCGGACAAGTTAGAGGCTAGGACCATAAGTGCTCGTTTTATAGGATATCCTAAAGAGTCATTAGGATACAATTTTTACATCTCAGAGGATCACAATGTATTTGTGAGCCGTCATGCCATCTTCTTGGAAAATCAGTTTATCCTTGATAGAGGCAGTGGGAGGAAAATTGAGCTTGAAGAGAAAGTCTCTGAAAAGCAACGAGTCATGGATCCTATAGAACCCATTCATAAAGAGCCAGTACACGATGTCCCTCGACCACCTCGTAGATCTAGTAGGGTCTCCCATCCTCCCGATAGATACTTAGGTATACTAGAAGAGGATACCGAGGAAATGTTCCTAGTGGGAGATAGGGATCACATACAGGATTCCAAAACCTACAACGAGGCGATATCTGATATCGATTCCGAGAAATGGCTGGAAGCAATGAAGTCAGAGTTAGACTCCATGCGTTCCAACCAAGTCTGGACCTTAGTAGACCCACCAGAAGGTATTGTACCTATTGGATGCAAATGGATCTACAAAAGGAAAATAGATTCGGATGGAGAGGTAGAGACCTATAAGGCAAGGCTTGTGGCGAAAGGGTATAGTCAGCGCGAAGGCATTGACTATCAGGAGACCTTTTCACCTGTAGCCATGCTAAAATCCATCCGAACATTGCTTGCCATTGCAGCATTTCATGATTATGAAATCTGGCAGATGGATGTGAAAACTGCTTTCCTGAATGGATATCTTGATGAAGATATCTATATGGAACAGCCTTTGGGTTTCACTTCCAGTGATGGAGATCACAAAGTCTGCAAGCTGCAAAGGTCCATCTATGGACTAAAGCAAGCATCTCGGAGTTGGAACACTCGTTTCGATGACGCAATCAAAACGTTTGATTTCATCAAAAACGAAGAGGAACCATGTGTTTTCAAAAAGGTTAGTGGGAGTGCTGTCGTTTTTCTCATACTGTACGTAGATGACATTCTCCTGATTGGAAATGATATTCCCATGCTAACCTCGGTCAAGGTCTGGTTGTCAAAAAGAATTCTCCATGAAAGACCTTGGGGAAGCATCCTATATTTTGGAAATAAAGGTCTATAGAGATAGATCTAAAAGAATGCTTGGCCTTTCACAGAAGATGTACATAGAGGAGGTGCTGAAGAGATTCAACACATGAGCAAGATTCCCCATGCATCGGCAATGGGAAGCCTCATGCATGCCATGCTGTGTACATAACCTGATATAGCTCTTGCTGTGAGTGTCACAAGCAGATATCAGTCGGATCCAGGCAAGAAGCACTGGATAGCTGTGAAGAATAGTCTTAAGTACTTGAGAAGAACTAAGGACATGTTCTTGGTCTTTGGGAGAAGATCAGAGTTGAAGGTAGAAGGATGCACACATATTGATGATAGAAAGTCTACATCAGAATATGTGCAATTGTGGTTCAGTAAATTGGAAGAGTTCCAAACAACCGATCATTATAGATTCTACCTTAGAAGCTGAATGTTAAGCCGTATCCAAGGGTGCAGTGGAAACCTTCTGATTAAAAGTTAATTGCAGAGTTAGGTGTAATGTCATTAGATGCCATAATACTTTACTGCGATAACATTGGCACCATAGCACTAGCTATGGAGCCATGGTCTCATCAGAAGTCCAAGCATATAGAGCGGCGCTTCCATTTCATACGCGACTATGATGTAGAGGTGCAGAGAGTAGACTCCGCGGATAACGTGGCAGACCCGTTCACTAAGCAGCTGAGTCAGCAAAAGACGGAAGCCCACCTTGAGAAGATGGGCCTAAGATATATGACCAATTGGCTTTAGTGCAAGTGGAAGATTGTTAGATGTATGCCCTAGAAGCCAATTTGGCTGACACATTGTTGATTCTAGGGACATAATTTTGTACTTGACTGTTTATTATTGAATAAATAAAAGGCATCTTTTCATTCATATTATTTATGTGTCTATGAATCGTCCAAGGAATTAATAAGATGATGATACATATTCTCAAGAGTTGAGAATTTGAGCCATGTATCATTGGTGATTAATTTCTAAATGCTCCTGATCAAAGGATCATCACGAGGACGGTGATCGATCCAATCAGTGCACAGATCACTTTCCTTCTGGATGGACGAGACTTGAGTCCACAGTGTAGGGACACTGAAGTGATAGTGCAGGTGCTTGTTAGAGAACAAGGGTACTGAGCGTGACCAAGACAAGAAGTCACTTGGATGTCTATCCACTCGTCAGTGACTTGCTTGATGTTGCAGTAGTGTGACTGGTCCTTTGACCTGCGGTGCTTCGGCTACTCACAGTGAGGTTATTGTAGTTTGACTGCACACATACATGGTCTCTAGCCATATGGGTCCATGCAGTGTAGATTGGCTGCAGTAGGTTCACTGTAGGAGTAGGGTATGCACCTATAAGGAATCTATCGACCTTGATAGAAGAGGAGTGATCCTATGTGATTTGTTAGACTGAGTTCTAAGACCTTGGCCAGGGCAGTAATATAAAGTGGAAAAAGAGTTTTCCACTATCGAACTCAAGTCGAATAAATCTTGACATATGACAGACGATGGGGTTTGACGAGTTGTCCATGACCTCCGTCCTGTAGGGATCCACGATAGTAGGACTGTATCACAAGTTAACTGCACCTAGAGGTTCATCATTCCATTCTATTGGGTAGCCACTACATGCTGCTAGGTGTCACTGGTGGATGGTGGGACTCATAGGGATTATCTTGATGATCGATAAACCCTAATGAGTTGAGTTGGAATCGTTCCAACCCATTGAAAGGAGTTTTCAATGATATTGAGATAGAGATCACAATATATCTCACTACCAGTCAGAATAGAACCTATGGGGTCACACACACTAGAAGTATTGACCGATCCGATGGTTGAAATCATGATTAGGAATCACAAGTAATCAATTTGATTGATAAGAAGTTGAAGAAAGGAACAAAGGGAATTAATTAATTGGACTTGAAACAAGAGTCCTACTTCGGGTAGGATTCCTAGAGTCCTAATTGGATTAGGACTGGGAATCCTAGTTGGAGTAGGACTGGGATTCCTACTTGGAATAGGATTCCTACAATCCTAATGAGATTAGGAATTTTGAATTAAAATTGGATTCCTACTTGGAGTAGGATTCCTAGAAATCCTAATTGGATTAGGACTTCGGATTCAAATAGAGTCCTAATTGGATTAGGACTAAAATTAAATACATCCTAATTGGATTAGGATTCCTTAAGTCTAAATTAATTATTAATCTAATGAATCAACATGACTCCTAATTGGATTAGGATTGAAGAGTTCAATTGAGTCATGGTTCATTCAAGTCCTAATTGGATTAGGACTAACATAGATTGAACCCAAAATTGGCTAATCCTAATTAGATTAGGATTAAACCATGAGAGAGGCACCTAATCCTCTTTGGAAGACGATTAGGGCCAACCAAGTAAGAGGGGCATCAGCCCCTCTCCAATTGGTTAGGGCGACAAGAAGAGAGAAGGGGCCGGCGCTCCAAAGAAAGAAGGTTGTCAAGGGCTCCTAACTTGTAGGAGCCCTTGATGCTTATAAAAAGGGACCTAGGGCCGGCGCCCTAGGTGTGTGCTCTCTTCCCCCTCTTGCTGCTGCCACCAGCCCCTCTCCTCTCTTAGTTCAGCCGCAAGCAAGGGAAAAGGATCTCCAAGTGTTGGCGGCCTCCTCCCCTTCCCTTCCTTCATCCAACGCAAGGAACAAAAGAAGGCTGCGTGGGGTTCTTTCTTCTTCCTCATCTTCATCCTTCTTCTTCCTCCTCTCAAGCACAATTAAGGGTTGATTGAAAGAGAGGAGATCAGCCATCAAAAGAAGTCTTTGCAAGGGAGCTAGCACCCCGGGAAGATAAGAAAGATTTGATCGGTCCTCTACTTCGTGTGGATACCCGTAGAGGCCGGACGTTTGAACGGCTTCAAGCGAACCCTCTTCCAAAAAACACGAATTCAGATTTGCGGTGATCATCTACCCGCGCAAGGTGAAGAATTTGATCTTCCTAATAGTTTTAAAAGTTTTTAATTCTTACCTAATTACGAATGGTCTCGAAACAACGTTCATGCGATGAACGTCGATCCCGCACATGCCGATTCCGCTGCCATCTGATTTAATTTTTGAAATATCTGCGGCATGGGCGTTTTCCCAACATGCTCAGCGCATGAATCTGGACCATTGGTGATGGCATCTTGCTTCTGGACCATTGGATGGCACCCTAGATGATGATGCCTTGATCTGGACCATTAGATGGTGCCTAGATCTGGACCATTGGCTTTGGTTCCTTGCATTTGGGCCCTTGGATCATCAGGATTTAAGAGGAAGACGTGAGAAAGAAGCATATCATTAGGTACGGCTTTTTCTAAAGCTTGATACGCCTCCCTCTCTCTCTTGTTGGCACCCTCTTATCACACCCTTTGATGCATGAAGGGATGGCTAGGATGCATCCTTCACATCTATAAATCGGGAGCCATTCCACCGTATTCTTCATTCCAACTCCACCGCATTCTCTCTCACTTATCCCTTCTTTCTTACAACCCTTTGTCTCCTTCTAGCATTGCTTCTAGAGTGTCCTAAGCCAAGACAAGGAGGTCTTCTTTAGGATAAAAAATATTAGAAGTGATTTAGAAAAGTAAAAGAAAAATAAGAGAGGAGAGAAAGCAAACCAATTTAAATCCTTTGGAAGGATTCAGCATTAAGGATCAAAAATCTTTGGAGCTAAAGTCTTGATCAAGTTTCCGTGTGGATCACCGTTGGAGGGTGGACACTTGGACGTCTCGTGGAGATTCTACAAACTTGGATTTAGCGTTACAGGTATTCTTTTATTTCAGCATTTATATTTATATTATTTGATTGTTACCATTAAGGTGACTAAGCTTATAAGGATTTCATGTTAAGGGATTTTATTAAGAAATTTTTAAAATTTCTAGCTTCCGCTGCCCATCATGACATGATCGGAATCTTTCAGTGATATCAGAGCCGTCCTTAATTGGTTCAATCAAATAATTATGCATGATGTATGATTATTAATTTACTATGAGATAGTAATGTCATATGCTTAGAAGAATGCTGAATTATATGATTCATATATGATATGATATGTAATAAAATTGGTATGACATGAAATTTTTTATATGAAGATATGTTGAAGCATGTTAATTAATTCAATCAATTGCTTATGATTTGTACATGTTATGAGATAGCCATGATGCATGATAGTTTATTGTAGACATGTTAAATATATGTACAATTAAAGAATATGCTAGAGACTAGTAAGCCCTCAATAAAAATTATATTAAGTCATAGTGTTGAAAAATTTTGGGCTAACCCATTCTAGAATAATTTAATCTAATTGGTGTCTAAGAAAAGCACTAAAGGTGGTTCTCTAATTAGGACCTTACTCTGTGAGTAAGGGGAGTCTCCCACCTGCTTACCTGGCCAATTGTTTGATTGCTTATTATGGATAAGCTTAATATTGATATAACACTATTGATAGCCTTCCTTCATGCCTCGACATTATTATGTCAAGATCCATGCTAGTTTGTTGTGCTAACACAAGGCTTGCTATGGGAACTGATTTTATATTGTCTTGGTGCATTAAGATGCTTATGGCATATTTTAATATATTGCTTTGTTGTGCAATCACAAGGGCAATATTATTCGAATATGACTATATGAAAATGAAGGGTTTGACTTAACTAAACCATTATTGTTTGTTGTGCTAACACAAGGCAATAAGTGTTTTAAGAGGACAAGATAAAGTTGAGAATTGCATGAGATGCAATTGGAAAGAGTTTTCTACTTTTGAACTCATAAGAGTTTGTTGTGTAACCACAAGACTTTTTATGATGAATTAGGATCTCAACCCTATTAAGAAAAATTATATTTTTCACGTTTATCATAGGAGAGGGCTATGATATTCGATAAAATAGTGGGAGTAATAATTAGATAAAGTTCTAGTCTAATTGTATATTTGTCATCATGATTGGTATGTTTATGTTAGTTTTGTTCTTTATATATGTAGAATAAAATTTTGCATTAATGACATCTTCACTATCACTAAGAGGCATCTTAGATGCCAACAAGTTGACTGGTCCGAACTATGTGGACTGGTTGAGGAATCTTAAAATTGTTCTCACTCAGGAGAAACTTTCTTACATCCTTAAAACTCCTGATCTTGGATCAATAGGGGATGATGCTACTAAAAGTAGTAAGATAAAGAGGAAGAAAGGAAAGAAAATCTCCGGATCAAGTACCTATTTCCATTGCGGTAAAGTTGGCCACTGAAAAGAAATTGCAAGAGTTTTCTTGCAACTGTAAAGCCTGATGCAAGAGTTGCATCAGAAGGTATGTTTATGTTACATGCCAGTTTGTCATTAAGTTCTTCAAATTCAAATTCATGGGTATTGGATACTGGCTGTAGTTTTCATATATGCAAGTCATTGCATGGACTACAGAAAATTAGAAGTTTGAAGAAAGGTGACTTCGAGCTTTATGGAGCTGGAGGAGAGTCCATCCAGGCTGAAGCTGTTGGAACTACTTATTGAGTTGCCGTCAGGCAAGCTCCTGGAGTTAGAAGATTGTTATTACATGCCCAAGATTATTAGAAATATAATTTCTATTCCTTTGTTATTAAAGAAAGGATTTGAGATTAATGGAAAGGGCAATGGTTGCTCTATTTCTTTTTGTAATAAGCATCTTTGCAATGGCATTATGGAAAATGATCTTCTAGTTCTATCCCTTAATGACATTTTATCATATTGATAAAAGTAATAAAAGAAAGAGAGAAAGAGGTGAATAATACCCTCCTTTGGCATTGCCGTCTAGGTCATATTAGTGAGTCAAGAATACACAAGTTATACAAACGAGAGTTTTTGATCCTTATGATTTTGAATCATTAGGAACTTGTAAATCTTGTCTTATGGATAAAATGACCAAGTCTCCATTCACTGGAACATGGAGAAAGGGCAAGTGAGTTATTAGGACTTGTGCATACAGATGTATGTGGTCTTATGACAACTCCAGTTAGAGGGTGGATACTTTTACTTTATCACATTCACTGATGATTTATCAAGGTTCGGACATGTGTATTTTATGAAACATAATTCGAAGCCTTTGATAAGTTTAAAGAGTATCAAAGTGCTGATCCAAAGATTGATTTTGATTATCACAAATCTTTGAAGTATAATTACTAATGTTGTGTTGCAAGAAGAACGATAATTTGTTTTGCAAGGAACATAGCAAGTTGGAAAAATACAAGAAGGTTCTCAAAAGCTCTCAAGAAAAGTTGGAAGAAAGCCACACTTCATTGGCCCAAGTTTCAAGTTCAAAGGATTCAAGTTGGAAGTAGCAAATTCAAAGAAAAATTCAACAAGAACAGTCCTCGAGTTCGACTCCTGGAAGTTCAGAGTTTGACTCTGGCACTCTGGAGTTTCAAGGAACAGTGCTCGAGTCGACTCCTACTATTTCTCGAGCTGTCTCTCTCAGTAAAGGACAGAAAGTAGTTTTCAGCGCTACAGTTCTCGAGTCGACTCCAGCTACAGTCGGGTCGACTCCTAGCTACAGTTGCCGAGTCGATTCGCTACTTCATTCGAGCCGTCTCTCTCAGTCAGAGGCAGAGAGTAGTTTGAGCGCTACAGTTCTCGAGTCGACTCTAGTTACAGTCGAGTCGACTCCCAGCTACAGTTTCGGACAGACTCCTATTTACGAGTCGGCTCCTGCTTCAGCCGAGTCGACTTGAGCATGCTGGAAGGCATAACGGCTAGTTTTTTCTCGACTTCAACGGCTCTATTTTGTCTCTAACGGCTAGATTTTGTTCCCACACTATCTAAAGCTATAAAATCAAGGGGAGAGCAAGGGGAGACAATAAGAAGTGGGAGAGAACACATAGGAAGAGATTTCAAAGTAATTTTAAGAGAAACCTCCCAAAAGCACCAAAAGGGCCATTCAAAGCAAGAGAGAAGAAGAAAAGCATCTGAGTGAATCCCAAAGCTTCTCTCCAACTGTGTGTTGCCTCAGTAATCCTTTATCTCGTGCAAAATCAGAGAGAGTCAAGTAAAGAAGAAGCCGAGTTCCTTCATTTGCAAAACTTGGTTGAGGGCTTCTCCTCTTTACTCTATTTGTTTTATATTGTTATACTCTACTTGTTTAAAAAGCTTGTATTTGTTTTAAACTCTTGTTCTAATATCTTATAACTTGATTTCAATCAAGGATTAAATCAAGGGGTTAAGATTTGTTGGTGAGCCAAAGGAAACAAACCCAACGGTGTAAGGTTGTGGTTAGTAAACCAAGAAAAACCAACTGGGTTTGATTGTCACCCCGAAAAAATGAATCGGTTGGTTTTAGTCGGTGAGCCTGTGAAAACCGACCGAGTTCGTTGTGAATCTCGTGAAAATAACAAGTTAGGTTGTGAGCTTGTAAAACAACCGGCTGTAATTTGAGGGATTATAGTGAAATTTCCAAAGAGATCTTGGAAGTGGATGTAGGTGCTGGGGTGCACCGAACCACTATACATCTTTGTGTTTGTGAGCCTTATCTCTTGTATTTCATGCCTACATTCATACTTGATTGTGTAATATCTCTAGCCTTTGTTTTCTATTGATTTATAAGTGCTTGTTTAGAACTTGGTTAGCTTCCACTCCATTCTTACCATTCACATAGATTAAAATTGATCATACAACTATAAGTTAATTTTAGATCAATTGCACCCTAAAGTTTATAGTATAATTGCTCTAGCTTAATTTCCACTACTTTTACTTGTAATTGCCTAGAGCTTAAGTAAATAACATCTTATCATTCCGCTGCATTCAATTCAAAGTTAATTAGGGAACATAATTTTAGAAATTCCAATTCACCCCCCCTCTTGGGTGGTCACCTTGGGCAACAAGTGGTATCAGAGCAGGTGCTCTAAGATTAATTATTGATCTCACGATCAAAAGCCAAAGATCATGACAACTCAAATAGATAGTTTTCTAGATGAGGAACAATTAATTGATACACCTCCACTATTTAATGGCATAAACTACAACATATTGGAAAGCACGCATACGCATTTTCATATAATCACTTGATTATAATTTATGGAGCATTATAGTCAATGGGACACACACAATCACTAATCATAATAAGAAAATGGCCTCAACAAAATTCAAAAGCCATGAACCTATTATATTGTGCATTAAATGGGAATGAGTTTAATTGCATATCTTTCTTGCATAACTGCTAAAGACATCTGGAATATGCTAGAGGCTAAATATGAAAGCACTAACATTTTTAGTGAATCTGAAATTAGCTCTAAAGAAGAAGAGAGGCAAGGTGATATTGAAACCTATGCCTTGTGGCACACAAGGACGAGGTATGTATTGAAACGCAAAGTGTCTCCTCTTCTGAATATGAAGTATATGATAAACTTGAAAATAATTTTACACTTGATGAGTTACATGATGCATTTCTTGATCTAATGAAAGAACATAAGAAACTCATTTGTAAAACAAGAACCTGAAGAATGAAAAGAAACTCTAGTAATGAAAAATGAAACTGTCTAATAATTATGAAACACTAATTAAGAAACATACTAATGAAACTGAATCTTAATTAAAGAAAATAAAGAACTAAATCAAAAAAATCACTTCTTACTGAAAGCCATGATAAACTTAAGAAGAACAATGAATGTTTTCAGAAGATAATAGAAAACTAACTAAAGAAGTTAAAAATTTAAACCTATTGTTGAAAAGATTCACTCTCAGCTCTGAAAATTAATTCAATGATAGAAATTCAAGGCTGGATATGACAAGTTGGATTGAGATATCAACCATGGTACATCCAAAAATTTTTCAAGATATGTTTGTTAAATCCTCCATTGCCTATCCTAAAACAGTTATAAATATGATGACAAAAATTAATTAAATCTCTTCTGTTCATCCTAAAATAGTTTTTCATAATTTGATGAACCTAATGAATAAATCAAAAAATTAAAAATTCATCATCTACTTATGTTAAATTTATGATTGTTAAATTTAACAAGAATATGTAGAAATACACACCTTGTAATCCTAAATCTGCAAGCCTATGGACAAAATAGCTATTAAGAAATATGGGTTCCAAAAGGAACAATAATAGCTAACCTGCAAGGACCCAAAGAGCTTGGGTTCCTAAGTTGAAAATATGAATATTTTCTGCAGGTGTGTCTAGCACTCAAGATTCCACAAAAGATGTTATTTGGACATTGGGTGCTCTAGACATATATTAAGAATGAAACTTAAATATACTTAAGAAAGTAATTGAAATAAAAGAATAATGAAATTAGTAATCCTTGCATCTCATCATTCTCTTTGCCTTAGTATCTGATTAAAACATGAATTGCAGGTATTATCAATTTTGTATATAGATAATATTTTAAAAATATAATCAATCATTTTATTTTATAGTATGCCTTACTTACTGTTGGATAAGTTGCTAAATGATTAATCAATTTATAAAAATAACACTATGAATTCTCTATATGCTTGATTAAGAGTTTTATCTATGGCATTATCTTTTATTGATCATAGACATGAGAATGTATACTTGGTACGCCTTTGATATATGTACTATGAATATGGAAGATTAAAGAAACCACTTTTGGCATATAAAATCAACTCATGCTAGTATGTACTTAATCTCAAAAGACCTTGTCATTGGCTTAGATTAATTTTTGTAAGGTCAAAGTTTGCTAAGCATGTCATCTAGGAAAACAAACTAGAATCATTTCTAAATATGAAAATATTGTTTCCACCTCTTAGTCTTTGAAAATTCTCCACAAGAACTTATTTGAATCTCTAGGATAGTGAACCTAGGAGATAAGCATCTTGATTTTATAATTGTGGATGATTTCTCAAAGCTAACGTTGGTTTTATTCTTGATACTTAAATTGAAATATTTTCTGCTTTGGCACAAACTTACAAAAGGTTTCAAATGAAAAAGGTTTGCAAACTGTGAAAATTTATTGCACAGCTTTGAAAACCAATTTGTTGATAAGTTTTGTATAGAAAATGGTATTGAATACAATTGTTCTTGCACCAAGAACACTATTGCATATAGGGGTTATAAAAACATAAAAATAGAACCCTTAAAAAATTTATGTAATAACAATGCTTTGTGATAGTAACTTGCTTAATTGATTTTAATCAATGATATCATCATAGCTTATCATATTATAAGGTTTCTATTAGATCTATTTTTGAAGAAAACCCCTTGTGAACTCAAAAAAAGGGAAAATCAAATGTTGCACACTTTCATATTTTTCAGTTGTACATGTTATGTTCTGAACAATGAAAGATATGCCAAATCTAATAAAACAAGTATTTCTTGTTAGAACCCGCCCATGCCGCAGAAAAATTTTTAAATTTTAGATGCAGCGGAAGAGGCATGTGCGGGATCAACCATTCATCGCATGAACGTTGTTCAAAAACCGTTCGTAGTTAGATAAGGATTAAACTTTTGAACATTAGGAGATCAGATCTTCACCTTTGTGCGGGTAGATGATCACCGCAAACTGTGATCGTGGTTTTCAAGAAGGTTCGCTTGAAGCCGTTCAGTGTCCGGCCTCACGGGTATCACACGAAGCAGAGGACCATCTAAGCTCCAATTCCCCAGGGTGCTAGCTCCCTTGCAGAGATATGTTTTGATGGCTGATCACCTCCCTTTCTTTCAACTCTTGAATGCTAGAGGGAGGAGGATGAAGAAGAAGAAGATCAAGAAAGAAGATCACCAAGCCTTGCAGCCTTTTTCCCTTGCTTGTGTTGGAACCCAAAACAAGAGAGGAAGGAGGGGCCGCCAAGAGCTTTCTTTTCCCTTCTTTGCTTGCGGCTGAAGACCAAGGAGAAGTAGGAGGAGGCCATGGCTGGAAGAAGGGGACTTCATACCCTAGGTCAGCCCCCACGTCTCCTCTTAAATAGCATGTGGAGCTCCTACAAGTAGGAGCTCCTTGATTAACTTCCAAGAGGGGCGCCGACCCCTCTTGTTGTGCTGCACAAAGAAGAAAAGGAGGAGGGGCGTGAGCCCCTCCCTCTTTGTGTTGCCCTAGTCCTCTCTTAAGGAGGATTAGGATGCCCCCTATTTGGTTTAGTCCTAATCCAATTAGGGTTTAACCAAATCATGAATCAATCGGGTTCAATCTATGCTAGTCCTAATCCAATTAGAACTTGAATGAACCATGACTCAATTGAACTCTTCAATCCTAACCAATTACGAGTCATGTTGATTCATGAGATTAATAATTAATTAGGACTTAAGAAAAATCCCTAATCCAATTAGGACTTATTAATTTTAGTCATAATCCAATTAGGACTCTAATTTGAATCTGAAGTCCTAATCCGATTAGGACTCTGGAATCCTACTCCAGTAGGAATTCAAATTAATTCAAAACTCCTAATCTAATTAGGATTGTAGGAATCCTACTCCAAGTAGGAATCCAGTCCTACTCCAAATAGGATTCCCAGTCCTAATCCAATTAGGGACTCTAGAATCCTACTCGAAGTAGAATTTGTGTTTAAGTCCAATTAATTAATTCCATTGTTCCTTCTTCAACTGATTATCAATCGAATTGATTACTTGTGATTTCTAATCACGATTCAACCATCGGATCGGTCAATGCCTCTAGTGTGTGTGACCCCATGGGTTCAATTCTGACTGGTAGTGAGATATATTGTGATCTCTATCACAATATCATTGAAAACTCCTTTTAATGGGTCGGAACGATTCCAACTCTACTCATTAGGGTTTATCGATCATAGAGACAATCCCTATGAGTCCCACCATCCACCAGTGACACCTAGCAGCATGTAGTGGCTACCCAGCAGAATAGAATGGTGAACCTCTAGGTGTAGTTATCATGTGATACAGTCCTTCTATCGTGGATCCCTACAGGGCGGAGGGTCATGGACAACTCGTCAAACCCCATTGCCTGTCATATATCAAGATTTATTCGACTTAAGCTCGAGAGTGGAAAACTCTTTCTCCACTATACAATTTACTCCGGCCGAGGTCTTGCGAAACTTAGTCTTATAAATCACATAGGATCTCTCCTTATCTATCAAGATCGATAGATTCCGTATAGGTGCATACCCTACTCATACAGTGAACCTACTGCAGCCAATCTACACTGCATGGACCCATATGGCTAGAGACCATGTATATGTGCAGTCAAACTACAATAACCTCACTATGAGTAGCCGAAGCATCGCAGGTCAAAGGACCAGTCACACTACTGCAACATCAAGCAAGTCACTGACGAGTGGATAGACATCTAAGTGACTTCTTGTCTTGGTCATGCTCAGTACCCTTGTTCTCTAACAAGCACCTGCACTATCACTTCAATGTCCCTACACTGTGGACTCGAGTCTCGTCCATCCGTAATGAAAGTGATGTGTGCACTGATCTTATCGGATCGATCACCGTCCTCGTGATGAACCATCGATCAGGAGCATTTAGAAATTAATCACTAAATGATACATAGCTCAAATTTTCAACTTTGAGAATATGCATCATCATCTTATTAATTCCTTGGACGATTCATAGACACATAAACAATATGAATGAATAAGATGTCTTTTATTTATTCAATAATAAATAGTCAAGTACAAAATTATGTCCCAGAATTAATAATGTGTCAGCCTTATTGGCTTCTAGGGCATATATCTAACAATCTCCCACTTGCACTAAAGCTAATCAGTCATATATCTAAGCCTCATCTTCTCAAGGTGGGCTTCAGTCTTCTGCTGACTCAGCTGCTTAGTGAACGGGTCCGCCACGTTATCCGCAGAGTCTACTCTCTGCACCTCAACATATTTCTTTTCAACGTATTCACGTATGAGGTGATAACGCCGCTCTATGTGCTTCAACTTCTAATGAGACCTTGGTTCCTTAGCAAGAGCTATGGTGCCATTATTATCGCAGTGGAGTGTTATGGCATCTGATGTCATAACATCCAATTCTGCAATGAATTTCTTGTACCAGAAGCCTTCCTTAGCAACTTCAGATGCGGCGATGTATTCAGCTTCCATAGTAAAGTCAGCAATGATCGGTTGTTTAGAACTCTTCCAATTCACCGTACCACCATTGCACAAGAACACATATCCGAACGTAGACTTTCTATCATCGACATCTGTCATGAAGTTTGAATCCGTGTATCCTTCTACCTTTAATTCTGATGCTCCTCCAAAGATCAAGAACAAATCTTTAGTTCTTCTTAAGTACTTAAGAATGTTCTTCATAGCAGTCCAGTGCTCCTCGCCTGGATTTGACTGATATCTGCTAGTGACACTCACTGCAAGTGCTATATCAGGTCGTGTACACAGCATAGCATACATGAGGCTTTCTATTGCTGAAGCATATGGAATCTTGCTCATGCGTTGAATCTCCTCAGATGTGTTGGGGCACATCTTCTTTGAGATATGAATTCCATGACTAGGGGGTAAGAGACTCCTCTTGGAGTTTTCCATGCTGAACCTCTTCAGCACCTCCTCTATGTACATCTTCTGTGATAGGCCAAGCATCCTTTTAGATCTATCTCTATAGACCTTAATCCCCAAAATATAGGATGCTTCTCCAAGGTCTTTAATGGAGAACTCTTTTGACAACCAGACCTTGACCGAGGTTAGCATGGGAATATCATTCCCAATTAGGAGAATGTCATCCACGTACAATACGATAAAAACGACAGCACTCCCACTAACCTTTTTATAAACACACGGTTTCTCTTCGTTTTTGATGAAATCAAACATTTTGATTGCATCATTGAAACGAGTGTTCCAACTCCGAGATGCTTGCTTTAGTCCATAAATGGACCTTTGCAGCTTGCAGACCTTGTGATCTCCATCACTGGAAGTGAATCCCAAAGGTTGTTCCATATAGATATCTTCATCAAGATATCCATTCAAGAAAGCAGTTTTCACATCCATCTGCCAAACTTCATAATCATGAAATGCTGCAATGGCAAGCAGTGTACGGATGGATTTCAGCATGGCTACGGGTGAAAAGGTCTTCCGATAGTCAATGCCTTCGCACTGACTATACCCTTTCGCCACAAGACTTGCCTTATAGGTCTCTACCTTTCCATCCAAACCTATTTTCCTTTTGCATATCCATTTACATCCAATAGGTACAATACCTTCTGGTGGATCTACTAAGGTCCAGACTTGGTTGGAATGCATGGAGTCTAACTCTGACTTCATGGCTTCCAGCCATTTCTCGGAATCGATATATGATATCGCCTCATCGTAGGTTTTGGGATCTTGTATTTATTCCCTATCTCCCATGAGAAATATTTCCTCAGTATCCTCTTCAAGCATACCTAAGTATCTATCAGGAGGATGGGAGACCCTACTTGATCTACGAGGTGGAGGGGGGACAACGTGTACTGGCTCTATATGAATGGATTCTATAGGATCCATGACTCGTTGCTTTTCAGAGACTTTCTCTTCAAGCTCAATTTTTCTCCTACTGCCTCTATCAAGGATAAACTATTTTTCCAAGAAGATGGCATGTCGGCTCACAAATACATTATGATCCTCTGAGATGTAAAAATTATACCCTAAGGATTCTTTAGGATATCCGATAAAACGAGCATTTATGGTCCTAGCCTCTAACTTGTCTGCCTGCAGTCGCTTGACGTAGGCCGGACATCCCCAAATCTTGAGATGACCAAGACTTGGTTTCTTACCATGCCATATCTCATACGGTGTGGTAGGAACGGATTTAAAGGGAACTCTATTCAATAAATAAATCGCTGTGAGTAAGGCATCTCTCCAAAGAAATATAGGTAAATCAGTGAAGCTCATCATGGACCTGATCATATCCAATAGAGTCTGATTTCTCCTCTCTGACATTCCGTTGAGTTGAGGTGTACCAGAAGGTGTCCGTTGTGAGACTATGCCATTTTCCTTGAGATAGTCCCGAAATTCCCCACTAAGGTATTTTCCTCCTCGATTTGATCGAAGAGCCTTAAGAGATTTTCCAGTTTGTTTTTCTACTTCATTTTTGAATTTTTTGAACTTTTCAAAAGATTCAGACTTGTGTCTTATAAGATACACATACCCATATCGTGAATAATCATCGGTAAAGGTAATGAAGTATGAATAACGTCCCCTAGCTAGCACATCGAATGGGCCACACACATCTGTGTGTACTAGGGTAAGTATTTCAGTGGTCCTCTCCCCATGTCCTACAAAAGGTAATCTAGCCATTTTTTCTTGAAGACAGGACTCACAAACTGGATATGACTCGGAAGTCAATGAGCCAATAAGCCCATCTTTCTCCATTTTGTTCATTCTGTCTTTTCCAATATGGCCAAGCCTGAGGTGCCATAAATACTTTTGGTTTCTCTCATCCCTGGATCTCTTGGATCCTATGGCATTTCTTCTTGCTCAGAAATATTTACAAACTCATCCATATGTAAATGATAGAGACTATCAATCATAAAACCACGTGCGACTATTTTATTTCTGAAATAAATAGAACAGCAGTCTTTGTCAAAAGTAAAAATATGACCATCCTGTGCTAGACACGAAACAGAAATCAAATTTCTGCTAGCAGCAGATACATAATAATAGTCTCTAAGTAATAAACTAAAACCAGACGGTAGTCACAGAGGATAGGTGCCCACAGCCATAGCATCAACTTTTGCTCCATTGCCAACCCAAAGGGTTACCACACCTTCCGCCAGCCTGACCCTGCATGGTAGTGCACAAATGAGCACTAGAACCAGAATCTATAACCCAACTAGAAATAGAAGAAACCGTTAGATTAGTTTCAATTACGAGCAAGTCTATACCTTTTGAAGGTGTGTCTTCCTTCTTGTTCTTCAAGCTCTCAAGATATGAAGAACAGTTTCTTTTTCAGTGGCCATCGACATTGCAGTGGAAACATTTTCCTTTGTCATTAGCCTTTTTCTTTTGAACTTCCTTCTTTGGCTTCTTGTCTTTCTCTGCTTCTTTGCAGGCTTCTTTTTCTTCCAAGTAGACTTTCTCTTGGAACCAGAAGTCAACTCAACAGCAAGGACATTGCCCCTTGAACCTTTCAAGGCTCCCTCAGCAGTTACCAACATGTTTAACAGTTCAGTCTTGGTGCATTCAATCTTATTCATGTGGTAGTTTACTATAAACTATCCAAATGAATCAGAAAGGGATTGAAGGATCAGATCTACTTGCAATTCCTTGTGCATGTTCATACCGAGCTTCTCAAGCTCTTCTTGGTCCTTGATCATAGTCAGACCGTGATCATGGACAGACTGCCCTTCGCGCATCTTTGCTTTGAAGAGCCTCTTGGACACTTCAAAACGAGCTGTGCGACTCTGCTCACCATACAACTCTTGCAGGTGTGCCAGTATGTCCCTAGCAGTCTTCATATTCTTATGCTGGCATTGGAGTTCATTGGACATGGATGCCATGATGTAAGCACTTGACTCTAACGTCATCATCCGTCCACTTTTGATGCGTCTCACGCTGATCATCAGTAGGACGTGCTGGTAGTCTGGGGATATCTGTTTCGAGTATGTAGCCTAATTTCTCACAGTTCAAAACAATTTTGAGGTTTCTAAGCCAGTCCTTGTAATTGGTTCTAGTCAATCGGTTGGTCTCAAGAATACGGGTCAAAGAATTTGAAGCTGACATTGTGATATGCAGAGAGTAAAAATTCTAGTTAGACTTTGTACCTGATCTAAATTTGTCCTAAGGTCTTTTAGAACAAATATTCCTCCCACTATTTTCTCGAATCCCTTACACTCCCCTGGTAGGAAAATGAAAAACCTTCGCGACTAGGGTTTCTAGTGGGTACTGCGGTCCCATCGATTTACATGGCACCTCACCTAACAGTTATTGGTGACACATAAATAGATGAGTGTACAACTCTTGTACAATGCTTCTCAAGCATGTTACAGTGCTACTTGGTCTCTAAGCCATGAAGACCTCTGTTGGCGACGCCCTGCACCGGAACCCACTCACACCGGTACAACCACCAACGTCGGACAAGCAAAGAGAGAAGCAAACGGATAAGCACTCTCTCGCTCCCTCGACACCGGACTCAAGGATCACCGCTTTGCTTCCGCTACGAAGGGCAAAAGATTACCCCGTGGTTTCAATAGGGTAAACACTTGAGCACCGCAGCGGATTATCAAACCAAAGGAAGAAGAAATAGGAAGAAAATAGCAAAGCAAACACAAAGATGTAACGAGGTTCGGCTACAAGTAGCCAACGTCCTCTACCGCTCCAAATCTCAATTAGGATGAACAGATTACAGAGATAGCACACACCCGAACGATCACACGCGATCGCTCTACAAGAGATTCACACAGAATTCCCCTTGCACAAGAAGTAGGATCCCAATCCTCTTCTTCTCTAGAACCCTAGCCGCACAAAACAAGAGTCTCTCTCAAATATCCTTGAATATCTCTACTCCTAGGGCTCTCATGAGTCCTATATATAGTCTCAAGACCTTCAGATGATCATAGCCGTCGAAACGCTACCAAAAAACACCAAAAGAAAATCGTCCGTACGATTTTCCGCGAGCCCGAGTCGACTCGGCTGTGGTTCAAGTCGACTCTGGCACGTCTGGACAAAACTGGCACGATCTAGGGTCGACTCGACTGTAGCTCGAGTCGACTCGACGATGCTTCGAGTCGACTCAACTGTAGCTCGAGTCGACTCTGACAGTCCAGACAGAAACATGGTTTTCTCGGTCTTCTGGTCTTTCTCCTCTCGGGTCGACTCGACTGTTCCCGAGTCGACTCGACTGTAGCTCGAGTCGACTCCGACAGTCCGCCAGACAGAATTATGCAGAATTGATTCTCCTTCAATTCTCTTCATCACCAATGGTCTCCACATACCCCAACAATCTCCCACTTGGAGACCTTGGGTATATCCTCTTGTTACTTGGCTCTCCTCTGTGCTCCCACTGAAACTGAATCATCCTAGTGAGATAGGTACGATGCCTCCTCAACGTCTTCAAGCATGAAGACCAGCAGAAGCTGAACAACTCCTCAGCTTCTCCACCGTGACGACCTTCGTCAACATATCTGCAGGATTCTGACTTGTATGAATCTTCTCCAACTTGACGAGTCCCTGCTCGAGCAATGACCTCACGAAGTGGTACCGTATGTCAATATGCTTCGTCCTTGAATGGAAAGCTGAATTCTTTGCCAGATGAATTGCACTTTGACTATCTGAATATAACATGCAATCCTTCTGCTCCTTCCCAAGCTCCTTCATCAAGCCCTGAAGCCATATTAGTTCCTTGCACGCCTCAGTGGCTGCCACATACTCCGCCTCCGTAGTCGACAATGCAACAACTGGTTGCAACCTGGAAATCCAACTGACGGCTCCACTGCCCAAGATGAACAAGTACCCTGTCGTGCTTCTCCTGCCGTCCAAGTCTCCTGCCATGGCTGAGTCCACAAAGCCCTGTAACCGGATCTCAGAACCTCCATAGCACAATGACATGTGCTCCGTGCCTCTCAGATACCTCAGTATCCATTTGACCGCACGCCAATGCTCCAAGCCTGGGCAGCTCATAAAGTGACTCACAACTCCCACTGCTTGAGCAATGTCAGGTCTCGTACAGTCCATAGCGTACATCAAGCTCCCCACCGCCGATGCATACGGGATTTTTGACATATTGAGCTCCTCCACCCGCGTCTTCGGACTTTGTCCTTTTGAAAGCTTTAAGTGGGCACCTAGTGGTGTGCCAACAGGTTTGGCACCCTCCATACAGAATCTCTTGAGTACTCGGCTGATGTACTCCACCTGAGATAGTCTGAGGATATGTTTAGATCTATCTCTGCTGATCCGCATCCCAAGGATCTGTTTCGCTGCTCCTAGATCCTTCATTGCAAATTTTCTTGACAGCTTCAGCTTCAATTTTGCAATCTCATGCATGCTAGCTCCTGCAACTAACATGTCATCAACATATAATAGCAAGATAATGTAAGATGTACCGAAGTCCCGGAAGTAGTAACAGTGATCCTCCTGACATCTCCTGTATCCTATCTCAAGCATGTAACTATCGAACTTGAGATACCATTGCCTGGGCGCCTGTTTCAAACCATAGAGGCTTTTCTTCAATTTGCAAACCAAGTCACCCGTGCCAGCTGCAACGTATCCCTCCGGCTACTGCATATATATCTCCTCATCGAGATCTCTGTGAAGAAAAGCTGTCTTCACATCAAGCTGCTCTAAGTGAAGATTCTCTACTGCCACCATACTCAGCACCGCCCGAATAGAACTCATCTTGACTACAGGAGAAAAGATCTCCGTGAAGTCGATACCTGCTCTCTGCTGAAATCCTTTTACAACCAGCCTGGCCTTGTACCGTTTCTTCCCATTCTGCTCTTCCTTCAGCCTGTAAACCCATTTGTTTGATAGTGCTTTCTTCCCCTTGGGCAGATCCACCAAATTCCACGTTTGATTCTGCTCCAATGACTCCATCTCATCATCCATGGCCAACTCCCACTCCTTCCTAGTATCAACCTCCAATGCCTCCGTGAAGCATTCAGGTTCGCCATTATCTGTGAGCAGCAAATAACTAAGAGTCCCATCATATCTTTGAGGAGGCTTCCCATGAGTACTACGAGTGGACCTTCTTAGTTGTGGAAAGGGTGCCAATACTTCAGGTTCTTGCTCTGACTGAGTCTTCTGACCAGAATTTGTAGACTTCTCTTCAGGATCCACAAAACACGGCTCAACAGGTTTTGTTTCTGATTCAGTGCTCTGCTGCATTTTCTCATTAAATACCACATCATTACTACGAATGATCTTCCTGTGTTCGGGATCCCAAAACCGATACCCAAACTGTTGACCTCCGTATCCAACGAAAATGCACTTCTTTGATTTGGCGTCTAGTTTGCTTCTTTGACTGGAATCAACATGGACATAACTGGTACAACCGAATACTCGTAAGTGCGCCAAATCAATCTTCTTCGCTGTCCATGCTTCCTCAGGAATCCCAAATTCAAGTTTCTTTGATGGCCCTCTGTTGATCAAGTAGGCAGCAGTGTTAACTGCTTCCGCCCAAAACTGCTGTGGCAATCCAGCATGTATCCTCATACTCCTGGCACGCTCATTAATTGTTCTGTTCATCCTTTCAGCAACTCCATTTTGTTGTGGTGTCCCTGGAATTGTCCTCTGCCTGACGATCCCAGCCTCTGCACAGTAGTTCTCAAACTCCCTGCTACAATACTCACCACCGTTGTCTGATCTCAGGCATTTTAACCTCCTTCCTGTCTCGAGTTCTACCATTGCCTGCCATCTCCTGAAGACCCCAAATACCTCTGACTTGTGCTTCAAGAAGAACACCCAAAGCTTCCTGGTAGCATCATCAATAAAAGTAACATAGTACTGAGATCCACCAATGGAAGAAACCGGTGCAGGCCCCCACACGTCCGTGTGCACGAGATCTAGCTTTTCTTGCTTCCGAGGTTTACCTTCTTTGTTGAATGAAACACGCTTCTGCTTTCCGAGAATACAATCCTCACAGAAGTCCATCTCAACACTCCTGAGACTCTGCAGCTTTCCCAACTGGTGCATCACCTCCAGTCCCTGATAACTCATGTGCCCAAGTCTGCAATGCCATAACTTGGCGTCCACATCTACTGCAGCAACTCCAATAGAGTTCTCCGTGCCGTTGGCGATATAAAGTGTCCCAACCTTCTTGCCACTAGCCACCATCAACGAACCCCTGGATATCTTCCACTGATCAGCTGTGAAAATAGTCTTGTACCCCTGGCTCGCCAACTGTCCAATAGAAATCAGATTCCTCTGCAGTTGAGGCACGTGCCGTACGTCCTCAAGCTCAAGTGAAGATCCAGAAATCAACTTCACTTCCGCGCTTCCCCTTCCTTGTATGGTGCAAGGCTCTCCATCCCCTAAGTAGACTTTGCCGAAGTCTCCCTTCTCATATCCTCCAAGAAGCTTCCGTTGGGATGTAGCATGGAAAGACGCGCCCGAGTCTATCACCCAAGACTCGTCACCGGTAGATAAAGATAGAACGAGGGCATCCATATCACCGTTTTCAGCAAGATTTGCCAGATCCTTGCTGACTCCTTCGGTGTGGTCGCCTTGCTTCCCTTTAGGAGATTTGCAGTCCCTCCTAAAGTGCCCCATCTTACCGCAATTCCAGCACTTCGCTCCCTTGTTCTGAGGTGCTCGAGACCTGCTGGATTTCGACTTCGAGTCGCTTCGAAATCGACCGTCCTTCTTTTGTCTTCCCCGGTTAGAGATGTTTAGTGCACTTCCAGACGACTCCGTAGCTCTAGAAGATTTCCTTCTTGCTTCTTCACTCAGAAGCACTCCCACAACGTCATCAAAGATCAACTTCTCCGTCGCCGAAGAGTTGCTCACCGCCATCACCAGGCCCTCCCAGCTATCAGGCAATCCGGAGAGGATTAGCAATGCCCGAATCTCATCGTCAAAACTAATCTCCACTGACTCCAACTGGGCCGTGAGTCCATTGAACTCGTTGAGGTATTCTGCTACGCTGCCGCCATTTTTCATACGAAGATTAAACAACCTCTTCATGAGAAATACCTTGTTTGATGCTGAGGGTTTCTCGTACATCCGCGACAATGTTGCCATCAACTCCATCGTCGTCTTCTCGTTTTCGATGTTGAATGCCACTTGGGATGCAAGTGACAATCTTATGGTGCCGAGCGTCTTCCGATCGAGGACCTCTCAGTCTTCATCGGACATCTTCTCTGGTTTCTTCGCTCTACCTCCAAGAGGTAAATAGAGATCCTTCTGGTAAAGATAATCCTCTATTTGCATCTTCCAAAATTCAAAGTTCGTGCCATTGAACTTCTCAATTCGCAACTTCCCTTCATCCGCCATTGCAGAATACCAATAGCTCTGATACCACTTGTTGGCGACGCCCTGCACCGGAACCCACTCACACCGGTACAACCACCAACGTCGGACAAGCAAAGAGAGAAGCAAACAGATAAGCACTCTCTCGCTCCCTCGACACCGGACTCAAGGATCACCGCTTCGCTTCCGCTACGAAGGGCAAAAGATTACCCCGTGGTTTCAATAGGGTAAAACACTTGAGCACCGCAGCGGATTATCAAACCAAAGGAAGAAGAAATAGGAAGAAAATAGCAAAGCAAACACAAAGATGTAACGAGGTTCGGCTACAAGTAGCCTACGTCCTCTACCGCTCCAAATCTCAATTAGGATGAACAGATTACAGAGATAGCACACACCCGAACGATCACACGCGATCGCTCTACAAGAGATTCACACAGAATTTTCCTTGCACAAGAAGTAGGATCCCAATCCTCTTCTTCTCTAGAACCCTAGCCGCACAAAACAAGAGTCTCTCTCAAAATATCCTTGAATATCTCTACTCCTAGGGCTCTCATGAGTCCTATATATAGTCTCAATACCTTCAGATGATCATAGCCGTCGAAACGCTACCAAAAAACACCAAAAGAAAATCGTCCGTACGATTTTCCGCGAGCCCGAGTCGACTCGGCTGTGGTTCGAGTCGACTCTGGCACGTCTGGACAAAACTGGCACGATCTAGGGTCGACTCGACTGTAGCTCGAGTCGACTTGACGATGCTTCGAGTCGACTCGACTGTAGCTCGAGTCGACTCTGACAGTCCAGACAGAAACATGGTTTTCTCGGTCTTCTGGTCTTTCTCCTCTCGGGTCGACTCGACTGTTTCCGAGTCGACTCGACTGTTCCCGAGTCGACTCGACTGTAGCTCGAGTCGACTCCGACAGTCTGCCGGACAGAATTATGCAGAATTGATTCTCCTTCAATTCTCTTCATCACCAATGGTCTCCACATACCCTAACAACCTCACCTAACAATTATTGGTCCCATTTATTAGTTAAGTCAGACCCACCGTATAACCGTAGAAATAAAGTCGTCATTGGGTCCTCACCTAACAGTTATTGGTGCCCAACCCCATCTTTATCCTACAACATCTCATGTTTATAGAGAGGTCCAGCCTTCCAATGCAACTTGCCTACTGTGTCCAGCCGAGACAAATCAACATCAGAAAGACCTTAGCAGCTCTACTACAGTGGAAGACCTATTGACTTAATATTGGTTAATCAGGTCTTAGTGTTTGCAACTTCAGCTCTTCATAAGAGGTAATCAAATAATTGGCCAGGTAAGCAGGTGGGAGGCTCCTCTTACTCAGAGAGTAAGGTCCTAATTAAGTAACCACCTTTCATGCTTTCCTAGACACCAATTAGATCAATTAATCTAATATGACTCGCTCATGTTGGTTCACTCTTGACTTGATTGAGGAGGTTTTAGTTTAGGTCTTATTGGGTTTGCTACATCACATGTAAACCTATCTACCTCACTCTCATTCACATCACATGCAAACGGCACATCGCAGGCAGTTATAATTGCAGCAATAAATAAAGCTAAACTTTAAATAGGTGATGATCATGGATTCTAATTAGGTCATATTACAAGCACATGCACGTCAATCGATCAACTGGTTTTCAACTCTTGAATTGGTTCCAAGCCTTCTTGATTTGATCCTTGATCAACTCTTGATCCAATCGCCATCAACCACTCAGATCGCCGTTCATCTCATGCACTGTCTTCGACTTGATCGTTGACGTACATCACATCATAAAAATACAACTAGATATAAAATAAAAATAATAATAAATTACATCCTCTTTTAGGAGGCACGCAGGCCTCTCAAAACATCAAATAAGATGTATGCAAGCATCTGAAAAATTACATGATATTACAGATCACATCGCAGGTCATTACATTTGATACCAAAAGGGTTTGAATCCTATGATCATCACCACATGCAGCAATTATACTTTTTAGATCTGAAACTTTATTGATTATGTTATGACATAGGTTGCTGATCATGCTAATCATGATTCTAAACTATGTAATCCCATTAACAATGCAATTAGAATCATCAATTTATCACATAAAAATCAGCATGCAAAAATCAGCAACCCTGAAAAATCTGCATGTAGAAAATTTTCAGCACGCATAACCTTTTAAATTTCAGATCTAAGATGCCTTTAGATAATTAATCCTTACCTTAATCTATGATGCCTAGGCTCTGATACCACTGTTAGAACCCGCCCATGCCGCAGAAAAATTTTTAAATTTCAGACGTAGCGGAAGAGGCATGTGCGGGATCAACCGTTCATCGCATGAACGTTGTTCAAAAACCATTCGTAGTTAGATAAGGATTAAAAACTTTTGAAACATTAGGAAGATCAGATCTTCACCTTTGTGCGGGTAGATGATCACCGCAAACTGATGATCGTGGTTTTGGAAGAAGGTTCGCTTGAAGCCGTTCAAGTGTCCGGCCTCTAGGGTATCCACACGAAACAGAGGACCAATCCTAACGCTTCAATCTCCTCGGGGTGCTAGCTCCCTTGCGGAGATATGTTTTGATGGCTGATCACCTCCCTTTCTTTCAACTCTTGAATGCTAGAGGGAGGAGGATGAAGGAGAAGAAGATCAAGGAAGAAGATCACCAAGCCTTGCAGCCTTTTTCCCTTGCTTGTGTTGGAACCCAAAACAAGAGAGGAAGGAGGGGCCGCCAAGAGCTTTCTTTTCCCTTCTTTGCTTGCGGCTGAAGACCAAGGAGAAGTAGGAGGAGGCCACGGTTGGAAGAAGGGGACTTCAATACCCTAGGTCAGCCCCCACATCTCCTCTTAAATAGCATGTGGAGCTCCTGCTTTGTAGGAGCTCCTTGATTAACTTCGAAGAGGGGCGCTGGCCCCTCTTGTTGTGCCGCACCAAAGAAGAAAAGGAGGAGGGGCGTGAGCCCCTCCCTCTTGTGTTGCCCTAGTCCTCCTCTAAGGAGGATTAGGATGCCCCTATTTGGTTTAGTCCTAATCCAATTAGGGTTTAACTAAATCATGAATCAATCGGGTTCAATCTATGCTAGTCCTAATCCAATTAGAACTTGAATGAACCATGACTCAATTGAACTCTTCAATCCTAACCCAATTAGGAGTCATGTTGATTCATGAGATTAATAATTAATTAGGACTTAAGAAACCCTAATTGATGACCCAAAGATTGATTCAAAGATTGATTTTGATGATCACAACACCTTGAAGTATAGATACTAATGTTTATGTTGCAAGGAGAAAGATATTTATTTTGCAAGGAACATAGCAAGTTGGAAGAACACAAGAAGGCCTCCAAAAGCACTCAAGAAAAGTTAGAAGAAAGCTACAATTCATTGGCCCAACTTTAAAGTTCAAAAGATTCAAATTGGAGGAGCAAATTCAAAGGAAAATTCAAAAGAATAGTCTTCGAGTCGACTCCTGAGGAATTCGAGTCGACTCCAATGGTTGCCGGGTCGACTCCAAAGAAAGCGAGAGTCGACTCTCAGTGGTACACAAGGGAAAACTCAGAGAAGCAGTTTTTGGACACTGAGATTCGAGTCGACTCCCACAAAGTCCGAGTCGACTCCAAGGCAGCGCGGCTCCAAAATACAGAGGATCAGTTTTCCGACTCTGAGATTCGAGTCAACTCCCAGACAGCTCGAGTCGACTCCAAGGCAGCGCTACACTAAGATGGCAGAAGACCAACTTTCGGAAACTGAGAGCCGAGTCGACTCCAAGGAAGTTCGAGTCGACTCCAAGACTGGATGAGCCAAAAGACAGAGAATCGGGAGTTCGGGCTCTGAGATTCGAGTCGACTCCCAGGACAGTCGAGTCGACTCGAGTGGACAAAATTCAAATTAGGATCCACGGACTACAGAGGATGAGCCGACTCCAAAAATTGCCAGGTCAGCGCCAGAAGTTGGCGAGTCGACTCCGGGTTAAGTCGAGTCGACTCCCAGTCAAGACGGCAACTTTAATTCAAACTTGGAACAGTTGCCGAGTCGACTCCGGAAAAGCTCGAGTCGACTCCTGCTACAGCCGAGCCGACTCCTGATCGCGCGAGTCGACTCCAAACCCAACGGTCATATTGTCAGGAGCTGCAGACTGGTTCCAACGGCTCTTTTTTTGTCTCTAACGGCTATATTCTTGTTTCCACTCCATCTAAAGCTATAAAAACAAGAAGAGAGCTAGGGGAGAATGCATGGAAGTGGGAGAGATCATCTAGGAAAGAGATCTCAAAGAGATTACAAAGGAAATCTCCCATAAGCACAAAAGAGCCATCCAAAACGAAATAGAGAGAAGAAGAGCATCCAAGTGAATCCGAAAGCTTCCTCTCCATCCGTGTGCTGCCTCGGGGATCCTCTACTTCATGCCAAATCAGAGGAGGATCAAGTAAAGAAGAAGCCGAGCTCCTCCATCTTCAAAACTCGTTTGAGGGCTTCTCTTTACTCTATTTGTTTATATTGTCATATCTGCTTGTTTAAGAAGCTTTGATTTGTTTTTATTCTTTGTTTTAATATCTTGTAACTTGATTCAATCAAGGGATTGAATCAAGGGGTTAAAGGTTTGTTGGTGAGCCAAAGGGAAAACCAACGGTGTAAGGTTTGTTGGTGAGCCAAAGGGAAAACCAACGGGATTAAGGTTTGTTGGTGAGCCAAAGGGAAAACCAACGGGGTTTAGGTTTGTTGGTGAGCCGAGGGTAAAACCAACGTGTAAGGGTTTGATTGTGAGCCCGGGAAAACAATCGGAGTGGTTCTAGTCGGTGAGCCTGGGAAAACCGACCGAGTTCGTTGTGCGCTCGTAAAACAACAAGTTGGGTTGTGAGCTTGTAAAACAACCGGCTGTAATCGGTAGGATTATAGTGAAATTCCCAAGAGGTCTTGGGGAGTGGATGTAGGTGCTGGGGTGCACCGAACCACTATATGTCCTTTGTGTTTGTAATGCCTCTAGTTATTGTCTAACTAACACACTTACTTACTTAGATAAATTGCTTGCTTAATTCTTATCCGCACATCTTTTAGTTGCAAGCATAGTTAATCAAGTCGAAGTCTATACATCAAAACCTTGCTAAGTTTAACTTTCACTGTGTATCTATACAACTTAGCATAGTTAATCAAAAAGTTTTAGAAGTAGCATAAAAGTTTTAAAAGACCCAATTCACCCCCCCTCTTGGGTTGTATCCACTGGGCAACAAGTGGTATCAGAGCAGGTGCTCAAATATTATTTGTAGTCTTAACCGACTAGAGCCAAAGATCATGACAACTCAAATAGATAGTTTTCTAGGAGAAGGACAATCAATTAATACACCACCACTATTTAATGGCATAAACTATACACATTGGAAAATACGCATGCGCATCTTTATTCAATCACAAAACTATTATTTATGGAAAATCATAATAAATGATCTTCACACACTCTCTCAAACTTTTAATGAAAAGGATTTAGCACAATTGAATGCTGATGCCATGAACCTTTTATATTGTGCATTAGATAGGAATGAGTTTAATTGCATATCTTCTTGCATGACTGCTAAAGAAATATGGAATATGCTTGAAGACAAATATGAATGCACTAACAAATCTGAAACATCATGTGTAGAAGGAGAGCAGTATCATATTGAAAATCCATGCTTGGTGGCACAAGAGGTATATGCTGAAACTGAAAGCAATTTTACATTTGATGAACTCCATGATGCCTTTTCTGATTTGTATATAGAATATAAGAAACCTATTTGTAAGAACAAAAACTTGAAGATTGAAAATCAAATTCTAATAGATGAAAAACTGAAACTAACCAGTAAAACTGAAATCTTAATTAAAGAAAATCAAGAACTAAATCAAAGAGATCAACTTCTCACTGAAAGTCATGATAAACTTAAGAAAAACAATGAGTTACTTTCAGAAGATAACAGAAGATTAACTAAAGAAGTTGACAGATTAAAACCTGTTGTTGAAAGATTTACCCTCAGCTCTGAAAAATTGAACCTAATGATAAATGATCAAGGAGCTGAATTTGATAAAGTTACATTAGGATATCAACCTTGGTACACCCAAAAACCTTTTAAGAATATGTTTGTTAAAACAGTTTTTAATTACTCTAAAACAGATTCTCATAAACAAAAGCTAAGTAAAATCTCTTCTGTTGTTCCTAAATCTATACATTACAAATTTGATGAACCAAAAAGGGAGAAATAGAAAATTAAAAGTTTTCCTACTACTCATGTTCGATCTAAGTTTGTTAAATTCAACAAGAGGATACAGAAATACATCCCTTGTAATCCTAAAATCTGTAAATTCATGGACAAAATAGCTATTAAGAGAATATGGGTTCCAAAAGGAACAATTATAGCTAACCTACAAGGACCCAAAAGAGCTTGGGTTCCTAAGTTGAAAATATGATTATTCTTTCAGCAAGCATGTCTAGCTATCCAAGGTTCTAATGAAAGATGTTATCTAAACAATGGGTGCTCTAGACATGTGTTAAAGAATTGAATTTAAAATGTAATTAAAAAGAATGATTTAAATGAAAGAAAGGATGAAATAAGTAATTCTTACATCTTCTCGTATTGAAATTACTTTATTAGTTGATTAAAACATAACTTGAAAGTATTAATCATTTTTGTGATATAAGTGATATTTGTCTTTTTGGGTATGAAAAGAAAATATATTCAAATCACTTCATTTTTTTTTGTATGCTCCACTCACTATTGGATAAGTTGCTAAATGATTAATTAATTCATTAAAAATAACTCTATGAACCCTCTATATGCTTGATTAAGAATTTTTGTCCATGGCATTATTTTTATTGATCATCAATATGATAATGTGTACTTGGTATGCTTTTGAATACCAAGATTAAAGAAACCATCCTTGGCACATAGAATCAACTCATGCTAGTATGTACTTAATCTCAAAAGACCTTGCCATAGGCTTGCTTAGATTATCTACTTAAAGGTCAAAGTTTTGCTATGCATGCTAACTAGGGAAACAAACAAAAATCATTTCTAAATCTAAAGATGTTGTTTCCATCTCTAAGTCTTCAAAAGCTTACATTGGACTTGTTCTTGGAGAATAAAACTAAAGTATTTTTCTGTAATTACTAAATCTTGTAGAAGCGTTTCAAATGAAAAAGGTTTCCAAACTGTGAAGATCATGGCACAGTGTTGAAAACCAAAATCCAGATTAAGGTTATACAGAAAATAGTATTAAATTCAATTATTTCAGCTCCATGGACATCATAAGTAAAAAGGGGTTAATAGAATTCTTGAAGAAATGAAAAAGACAATTATGTATGATAGTCATCTACTTAAATAATTTTTAAAAGACTATCATCACTGCTTGTCATACATATGATTTCTATTAGATCTATTTTTGATGAAAATTTTGATCTTCTGAAAAAATGAAAAATGAACCATTGCATATCTTTCATATTTTTCAGTCGTACATGTTATGCTTGATATGCTCTTATGAAAATAATGCCAAATCTGATAAAGATATCTCTATCCTTGGATATCATTCATCAAGCAATGCATATAGAACATTTATGAAAAGATTCTAATTGTAGAAGTATCAATTCATTTTATTCTTTATGAGACTAATGATTTATTATCAAAATACTAAAAGCAAATTATATATGTATATGGTTAATCTTTTACATATAACAATCTGAAAACTTGTTAATAATTATAACCAAATTGAGTTTTTCAGAAATGCACTTAATGAAGAAAAATTGATGACTACTAAAAGACTAAATCAAGAAAAGATGAAATAGATCTTGATTCTTGCATGATTAGAAGTAAAGATCACCATTATCATTTGCTTGCTTTATGAGCTTTATATTCTATCAAATGAATGTGTAGAATGCACTCCTAGGTGCTTATTTTATTAAAGAAGATATATGTTAAATAACCACCATATTTGAAAACACTCATTACAAATATGATAAAGCAATTTATAATTTGGAACAAGCATCAAAAGCATGATATAAAAGCTTAAGTAACCTTTTTGATAGAAAGTAATAATGATAAATCTATACATTAAAAAGATGAATCTGTGATATATTGCTTGCTCAAAGCACACATTGATGGCATCATTTTTGTTCTACTGATGAAAATTTATATGGAGATTTTACTAAGCTCATGCAAAGTGAGTTTGAAATATGTATAATGAATGAATTAACATTTTCTTTCTCAAACTCTAAATTAAGACAAACAAGAAAGGGGATCTTCATTGACCAAAGTTAGTCCACAAGAAAACTCTTATAGAAGATTGGCATGAAGAAGGTATGTCTATGACCCCATCTTGTAGAATTTGAAAAGAATGAGCAAAATAGATCTATTGTTTAAAGCTGTATTGAAGCATGATAGAATAATTATTTTATCATACAGCTAGTAGACCAGATTGTATGCTCATTATGTGACCTTGTGCAAGACATCAATCTAACTTTAATGAATCATATTTTATTGATAAACAAATAAATCATAATCTGAATTGTGATAGAAACAACTGTTTAAGATAAGTTGATTAAAACTTAGCTAGCGTGCCTTATTGAATAAAATCTAAACTAAATTGATTTTGAAAATAAGAAATTGATTTGACCTTGATAAATCTACCTATTGCCTCACATGCTTGTCCTTGAACCATCTGATTTAATGAAACTATCTCTTTAGTTCAAGTGATATGTGCTTGCTTATATTTAGGGAATCTCTTGAGTAAAGTGACTCAACATGCAACTATTGTCATATCTTATATTGAGTCATCTAGTTAAAAAAAAATATATATGTTGGATGAATGCTTTGTATCTTAAAGAAACTAATGACCTTCCTTCAAGAAAGAAAAATGAGAAATTTCAACTTGAAGGATATCTTCATGTAAGATACACTAAACATTCACATGCAAACAAGAGAGAGGATTTTCTTCAGCCAAAAGTTCACACATAAGAAATCTAGTTTGGCTTGAAGAACATATAATGAATAGGTAATTTAGATACCTTTCTCACAAATTAGTTGAGCAAAGTCAGTAACTTAAATCTTATTATGGCATGATTAAATTCTTTAATTATTAATTTTTGATATCATGTCTATATGTGTATTGACTGACTTATACTTTTAGAAATTATTTCATGGTTTGCCCAAACTAAAATATATCTTTGCCTATGTCATAACCATGAAATACACAAGTATATGCTTAAAATGTTGATGTAAAATAACTTGTGAGAAGTTATGAAACCTTGAGCATAATGAAAATATTGTTTGCATGATATACATATATATGATACGTAAGATTAATTCTCTATTCTGCTCTCTCATGAAAATTACTTGAGAATAACAAAAAGAGAGAGAGATAAAGAAAAGAAAATGGATATTATTCAAGAGAAGTAAAATCCAAGTAGAGGCAAACACTTCAACCTTAAGGAAAAGCAAAACAAACTTAATATATTCGACACATTTGTGAGACTTGTGTGAGCATTCTTTTGGAAGGGATAAAATCCATAATTAATTACACTTAAACAGGGAGGTTTTGAAGTAAACATTTTAACCTTTCTATATTGCTCATCATAGGAATGGTGCCAATGGGGAGGCTAGTGGTAGTACCCGGCACTATTTGACCCAACTATTCGGTGTAGGGCATATTAGGGACGGCACAAGAGGGAGGCTAGTGGTAGTACCTCGTGCCCCTTCCCAACTCCACCGGATAGGGAGCAAATAGAGTATAGAGCATAAGAAAGTTATAAATGAAAAACAAAGTAAATGAAAGTAGAATTAAGTCAAATTTTTAATCACTTGAAAACACACTTTAAGGATGAAATCATTGCAAGATTATATTTAAATAGGGGGAGTTTATTTGAAAAGAATTGATTTTGATCCTTGACATTCTTGTACTTAGTATTTTAATGCATGACTTAACACATGGTATATTTTGCATATGGTATGATGTCTTGATTTATGGATTCTCAATATTTTGTAATGTTTCATACTTGGACAATTTGATTGAATGTTTGAATTGCTACATAACATCTTTTGTTTAGTTTTATTGAAAAGAAATTTCAGATTTGTCATTCACAATCATTGTTAAAATCTGAAAGCTAAATAAAATTGTAGAAAGGAGAAGAGAAGAACATCTCTATTTAGAAAAAATAAATTGATATTGATCTATCTTTCTACTTGCCTAACTTTGATACATAATGTCCTAATACTTGTTAAAATATCCTTTATTTTGTATCGAAACTCAAAATTAAACACAAAGATTCTGAAAGTGCTTTAATGATATTGAAATATGTATTTTTCAATCGTAACAATTTAAGATGAGCCACATTGTGAAAGATACATATCTCATATTATGACTTAGAAAGCTTCTATTGAAAATCCTATGTAATTCAGAATCCGAATTTGTATAAAAGTTTAAACTCCATATGATTACTAAATAAAATGTTAATGTAAGAAAAACAGAATTTATTTTGATTGCTCCGATACGCATCCGAAACATATCATTTCTTACCTTCAAAGTATACTAATTTTGATTCAAATGATGTGTCTTACGATGATCTTGATTGCAAGTAAATATTTTTAAAATATATGACTTTATTTTAATATTTAAAAAATTTATTGAGCTTCATGTATACATTGCTGAAGAACTGTGATTAAGAAATTGAGTTCTATAAATACACATACCTCAATGATCATCTATATGTTTTTCTCTCCTACATTCTTAGAAACTATCATCAGAATATATATATATAGAGTGAATACTATAAATTTTGAATAATTCTAGATCACTCTACATTCTCGATAACATAGAATTTCAGTTTTATTCACGTTTATTATTAAATTCTGAAATTCAACCTAAGAAAAGAATGATTAAAGAAGAATGCATCTTTTGAGGGGGAGCTTTAGATATTCAGTATCTTATCCTAAAGAAACTTTAATTTTATGGATTGATTTTGATGAACCTCCTTATATTGCAAGACATGCTTTATTCTATAAAGGCTGTCTTATCTCAAACCTTGAGTCTTATGAAAATGAGCTGAAACTTATAGAAAATATATTTTTGAGATTGACAATTTTATTGAACATTATCTTCAAATTCTAAACTCTTAAATGGAATGATCAATAGAGGGGGAGAAAGAAAATTTCAGAAGGAGAGGTCTCACGGAACTTAATTACATAAATCTATAGGAGAGGGAAAGAATACTAAATGAAAAGTGATCCTAATACTCTCCAATATGTATCATCTGAAATTTAAATATGAAAATCTTTATGATACACCTTGAGGCATGTTATTTGGTTAATATATCTTCTGCACAAATCATGAACCAAATTGCAATTCAAATAGTTGATCTTAAGAGCCTCTAATTTAATGAAAAAAGGGGAGAATAACGTGTTAAATTTTCTTGAGTATCTCGTAGAAAATCTATTTTGGAATTCACTAATGAGTCCTAATTGGCTTGCTCTTTAGAACTTCAATATTGTGCCAATTCATATTTTTATATATGTATCAAATCGTGCTTATTTTCTAAAGGAATAAAAGAAAGTCCTTAAAAGAGCTCTAAGATATATCATAAATTGCATGATTTCATAATTTGGTATTTGTGCTCAAATGCACTTATTATTATAAAGAACCTTTGAAGTCATTAAGAATTAATGACCCAACATGATGATATGTCTTTCACATATATAAGTTTTGATCTTTTACTCTGAAAAATTAATCAAAATTGCTCTCATGTTTGATAAAATACTTAATAGATTGGGCAAAAGGTCTTAATTGAACAAGCTTTCATACTTATTATTGAAGAGAGGTTAGATTTCCACTCGTGTTTTCATTGAATATCATTTGTGGTACTTCTTGAATTAACCTAAGAGAGATTCCACCCACACTTGATTAGAAAACTATCTGTGGTATCAAATTAGAAAACTTCTTGAAATCACATTCAATGTGTTCTGCTATGAAATTATCTTAATTGGCTCTGATCTGTGCTCACTAATCTGATTCCAATATTATTGCCTTGAGTTAAATGATTCATATCCTGGCAATAATGTAACATTCAAACCAGAGTACAGTAAGGGAAAGAAATATTTGAGTGTTCTGATCTTTGTGCTTAATGTTTCACTATCTTTTTGATGCTGTCAAAAAGGGGGAGAAATATCTAAGTATATGCTTATAATGCTTTGTGATAATCAGCTTGAACTGAAATATATTGATTGTGTTAAGCTGATTAAATCTAAAGCATTATCATGAAGTATGTTTTGTTTTAAATATACATGTTGTCTACTTCATGCAACTTTGCTATGTATTACTTCTAGAAAACAATATCTTTTATATTGCATATACTCCAAGTTTTGTCATCATCAAAAAGGGGGAGATTGATGACCCAAAGATTGATTCAAAGATTAATTTTGATGATCACAACACCTTGAAGTATAGATACTAATGTTTATGTTGCAAGGAGAAAGATATTTATTTTGCAAGGAACATAGCAAGTTGGAAGAACACAAGAAGGCCTCCAAAAGCACTCAAGAAAAGTTAGAAGAAAGCTACAATTCATTGGCCCAACTTTAAAGTTCAAAAGATTCAAATTGGAGGAGCAAATTCAAAGGAAAATTCAAAAGAATAGTCTTCGAGTCGACTCCTGAGGAATTCGAGTCGACTCCAATGGTTGCCGGGTCGACTCCAAAGAAAGCGAGAGTCGACTCTCAGTGGTACACAAGGGAAAACTCAGAGAAGCAGTTTTTGGACACTGAGATTCGAGTCGACTCCCATAAAGTCCGAGTCGACTCCAAGGCAGCGCGGCTCCAAAATACAGAGGATCAGTTTTCCGACTCTGAGATTCGAGTCGACTCCCAGACAGCTTGAGTCGACTCCAAGGCAGCGCTACACTAAGATGGCAGAAGACCAACTTTCGGAAACTGAGAGCCGAGTCGACTCCAAGGAAGTTCGAGTCGACTCCAAGACTGGATGAGCCAAAAGACAGAGAATCGGGAGTTCGGGCTCTGAGATTCGAGTCGACTCCCAGGACAGTCGAGTCGACTCGAGTGGACAAAATTCAAATTAGGATCCACGGACTACAGAGGATGAGCCGACTCCAAAATTGCCAGGTCAGCGCCAGAAGTTGGCGAGTCGACTCCGGGTTAAGTCGAGTCGACTCCCAGTCAAGACGGCAACTTTAATTCAAACTTGGAACAGTTGCCGAGTCGACTCCGGAAAAGCTCGAGTCGACTCCTGCTACAGCCGAGCCGACTCCTGATCGCGCGAGTCGACTCCAAACCCAACGGTCATATTGTCAGAAGCTGCAGACTGGTTCCAACGGCTCTATTTTTGTCTCTAACGGCTATATTCTTGTTTCCACTCCATCTAAAGCTATAAAAACAAGAAGAGAGCTAGGGGAGAATGCATGGAAGTGGGAGAGATCATCTAGGAAAGAGATCTCAAAGAGATTACAAAGGAAATCTCCCATAAGCACAAAAGGGCCATCCAAAACGAAATAGAGAGAAGAAGAGCATCCAAGTGAATCCGAAAGCTTCCTCTCCATCCGTGTGCTGCCTCGGGGATCCTCTACTTCATGCCAAATCAGAGGAGGATCAAGTAAAGAAGAAGCCGAGCTCCTCCATCTTCAAAACTCGTTTGAGGGCTTCTCTTTACTCTATTTGTTTATATTGTCATATCTGCTTGTTTAAGAAGCTTTGATTTGTTTTTATTCTTTGTTTTAATATCTTGTAACTTGATTCAATCAAGGGATTGAATCAAGGGGTTAAAGGTTTGTTGGTGAGCCAAAGGGAAAACCAACGGTGTAAGGTTTGTTGGTGAGCCAAAGGAAAAACCAACGGGATTAAGGTTTGTTGGTGAGCCAAAGGGAAAACCAACGGGGTTTAGGTTTGTTGGTGAGCCGAGGGTAAAACCAACGTGTAAGGGTTTGATTGTGAGCCCGGGAAAACAATCGGAGTGGTTCTAGTCGGTGAGCCTGGGAAAACCGACCGAGTTCGTTGTGCGCTCGTAAAACAACAAGTTGGGTTGTGAGCTTGTAAAACAACCGGCTGTAATCGGTAGGATTATAGTAAAATTCCCAAGAGGTCTTGGGGAGTGGATGTAGGTGCTGGGGTGCACCGAACCACTATATGTCCTTTGTGTTTGTAATGCCTCTAGTTATTGTCTAACTAACACACTTACTTACTTAGATAAATTGCTTGCTTAATTCTTATCCGCACATCTTTTAGTTGCAAGCATAGTTAATCAAGTCGAAGTCTATACATCAAAACCTTGCTAAGTTTAACTTTCACTGTGTATCTATACAACTTAGCATAGTTAATCAAAAAGTTTTAGAAGTAGCATAAAAGTTTTAAAAGACCCAATTCACCCCCCCTCTTGGGTTGTATCTACTGGGCAACACTAATCCAATTAGGACTTATTTAATTTTAGTCCTAATCCAATTAGGACTCTAATTTGAATCCGAAGTCCTAATCCGATTAGGACTCTGGAAATCCTACTCCAAGTAGAAATTCAAATTTAATTCAAAACTCCTAATCTAATTAGGATTGTAGGAATCCTACTCCAAGTAGGAATCCCAGTCCTACTCCAAATAGGATTTTCAGTCCTAATCCAATTAGGACTCTAGGAATTCTACTCGAAGTAGGATTTGTGTTTAAGTCCAATTAATTAATTCCATTGTTCCTTCTTCAACTGATTATCAATCGAATTGATTACTTGTGATTCCTAATCATGATTCAACCATCGGATCGGTTAATGCCTCTAGTGTGTGTGACCCCATAGGTTCAATTCTGACTGGTAGTGAGATATATTATGATCTCTATCACAATATCATTGAAAACTCCTTTCAATGGGTCGGAACGATTCCAACTCTACTCATTAGGGTTTATCGATCATAGAGACAATCCTTATGAGTCCCACCATCCACCAGTGACACCTAGCAGCATGTAGTGGTTACCCAGCAGAATAGAATGGTGAACCTCTAGGTGCAGTTATCGTGTGATACAGTCCTTCTATCGTAGATTCCTATAGGGCGGAGGTCATGGACAACTCGTCAAACCCCATTGCCTGTCATATGTCAAGATTTATTCGACTTAAGCTCGAGAGTGGAAAACTCTTTCTCCACTATACAATTTGCCCCGGCCGAGGTCTTACGAACTCAGTCTTATAAATCACATAGGATCTCTCCTTATCTATCAAGATCGATAGATTCCTTATAGGTGCATACCCTACTCCTACAGTGAACCTACTGCAGCCAATCTACACTGCATGGACCCATATGGCTAGAGACCATCTATATGTGCAGTCAAACTACAATAACCTCACTGTGAGTAGCCGAAGCATCGCAGGTCAAAGGACCAGTCACACTACTACAACATCAAGCAAGTCACTGACGAGTGGATAGATATCCAAGTGACTTCTTGTCTTGGTCATGCTCAGTACCCTTATTCTTTAACAAGCACCTTGTTGACCCCCTAATGGATTTTGATGAATACAAAACACTAGAGTATAATTCCATTTATCTTAACAATTTACTTGAGGATTTCATGTGTTTAATTAAGAATATTGTTAAGAAATGTCTAGGCAAGTTTCCATAATTTTTATGAATTTATTGAAGAATTTTTGAGATGAAGAAAACAGATCAGGGACAGCCGAGACGTCTTCGGTTTGTTCCAGAGACGTCTCTGGCACAAACAGGAAGAACTGGCACGTTTGGAGACGTCCTCGGCACCTGGCGAGGCGTCTCGCAGGGTCGGAGTCGACTCTCTCAGAAACGGAGTCGACTCTCTCAGTGGCGGCAGAAAGGCCGATTTCAAGAGATGCGCGCGAGCCGTCTCCACAGTACGCGGAGTCGTCCCCACAAGTAAAAGCTGAGTTTCCGAGTCGTCCCCAGAGAGTGCGGAGTCGACTCTCTCAGGGTATTCCAGAGGATGTCTTTTTCGGTGATAAGGCAGCAGAGATGTCCCCTGAAAGAGCGGAGTCGACTTTCTCAGAGAATTCCAGAAGACTTGTTTTTCGGACATATAACGGCGGTGTTGACCCCCTAATAGATTTTGATGAATACAAAACACTAGAGTAAAATTCCATTATATCTTAACAATTTAATTGAGGAATTCATGTGTCTTATTAAGAATATTGTTAAGAAATATCTAGGCAAGTTCCCATAATTTTTATGAATTTATTGAAGAATATTTTGAATTAAAAAAAATAGATCAGGGACAGCCAAGACGTCTCCGGATAGTTTCAGAGACATCTCTGGCACAAACAGGAAGAACCGGCACACTTGGAGATGTCCCCGACACCTGCCGAGTCGTCCCCGCGTTAGCGGAGTCAACTCTCTCAGTAGCGGAGTCGACTCTCTCAGTGGCGGCAGAAAGGCAATTTTCAAGAGATATGCGCAAGACGTCCCCACAGTAAGCCGAGTCGTCCCCGCAAGTAAAAAGGAGACTTCCCGAGTCGTCCCCAAGATAGCGGAGACGGCTCTCTCAGGGTTTTCCAGAGAATGGTTTTTTGGGTGATAAGGAAGCGGAGTCGACCCTGAGACAGCGGAGTCGTCCCCATGCATAAAGTGCAGACAACCCGAGACGTCCCCTGAAGGAGCGGAGTCGACTCTCTCAGGAAATACCAGAGGACATGTTCTTCGGAGATAAAGAAGCGGAGTCGTCCCCAGATCAGCAGAGTCGTCCCCATGCATAAAGTGCAGACAACCCGAGACGTCCCCTGTAGGAGCAGAGTCGACTCTCTCAGGAAATACCAGAGGACATGTTCTTCGGAGATAAAGAAGCGGAGTCGTCCCCAGATCAGCGGAGTCGTCCCCATTCAAAAAGTGCAAACAAGCCGAGACGTCCCCTGAAAGTGCCGAGTCGACCCCAGACAACGGAAAAAGTAAAATCTTGTAGCCGAGACGTCTCCCGTTGAAGCGGAGACGTCCCCGGAGTGACTGGGACGCGACTGACAGCTTTTTAGGTTTGGTTTGAATTTCAAATCCTTCTTTCTTTGTCTCTAACGGCTATATTTGCTTTTTGGGCTATAAAAGGGACCTCTTAAGTGCTTCTCAACAACTCTTCACCAACCCAAAGCTAGATCATTCAAGAGAGAAGTAAGAAAGAAAAGTTCAAGGGAGTGAGTGCATTCAAGTGAAGAAATCAAGTGTTTTCAAGCTTCCCAAGTGATTTCAAGCTCAATCACTCTCGTGCGCTTGGGATTCAAAGCTCACACTCAATCCTACGCGCTCCATATCGGAAGAATCAATATCTCCCACGCTTCCAACGGCAAAAGGATTCTCCCGGGTTCTATTGTTCATAATTGCAATATTTGCTTTTTAGAGCTTTTCCTTTCTTTTGTAAACTCTTTCGTTGTGGTGCTTGTTCCAGTCAAGGGACTTGGAACAAGGGAAAGGCGTCCCAAGCCTAAGTGAAATTGGGGGTTTTAGGGTTTGTTGTGAGCCCGGTGTAAAACAACGAGTTGGGTAGTAAACTCGCAAAACTACCGTACTGTAATCGTGGATTATAGTGGAAATTCCCAAAGGTGATTTGGGGATTGGATGTAGGAGCAGTGGAAGCTTCGAACCATTATAAAACCTTGTGTTTGCGATTGACCTTTCTCATTCCTCCTTCTTTACTTTAGTGCATATATTCGTGTGTTTTATTTTTAATTAGTCAAAAGTTTTTAAAACACCCAATTCACCCCCCTCTTGGGTGACCATCTCTGGGCAACAAGTGGTATCAGAGCTGGTGCTCTGTGTATTTCTTGAAAGACCTAACCGTCTTAGCCAAAGATCTAGATGGCAACACCCTTTAACAATGTCCCTGCCGAGGGGCAAGCAACCAATAGACCTCCACTCTTCAATGGGACAAATTATACCCATTGGAAGACTAGAATGAGAATCTTCATTCAAGCACAAGACTATGCCTTGTGGAGGGTTATAGTCAAGGGACCACAAGAACCATCACATGTGGTTAATGGCATTCGAGTTCCCAAACCTGAGGAGGATTGGGATGAGAATGATGATAGGATGGCTCAACTCAATTCTAGAGCCATGAACTCACTATTTTGTTCTTTAGATGTAAATGAGTTCAATAGAGTCTCTACATGTAGTTCCGCTAAGGAAGTATGGGATAGGCTTGAAGTTACCCACGAGGGTACAAATCAAGTCAAAGAGTCCAAAGTGAACATTCTAGTTCACAAATATGAATTGTTTAAGATGGAACCTAATGAAACCATCACATGCATGTTTACACGTTTTACCGAAATTATTAATGGCCTAAAAAGCTTGGGCAAATCTTACACTAACCCCGAACTTGTGAGTAAAATTCTCAGGTCACTGCCAAAAGCATGGGAAGCAAAGGTCACGGCGATTGTAGAAGCCAAAGACCTCAACACTTTGGGGCTAGAACAACTCTTGGGCTCATTGATGACGCATGAGCTCACGATGAAGCAGCATGAAGAAGAGTTGCCAAAGAAAAAGACAATCGCACTCAAGGCTACCTCAAGTGTATGTGAAGAAGAGAGCAGTGAGAGTGAAGAAGAAAGTCAAGATGAGGACTTGGGTTTGATAGTAAGGAAGTTTAAAAAATTCATGAGAAGAAAGAAACCCTTCCCAAGAAAGAAATTTGGAGGGAGAAATGATTGGGAAAAAGAAAAGGAAAGAGAAAGAGACCCAATCGTATGCTATGATTGCAAGAGACCGGGACATATTCGTTCCGAATGCCCTCAACAAAAGAAATATTTTGGAAAGAAGAAGAAGAAGGCATTGAAGGCAACATGGGATGATAGTGACACATCATTCTCCGAGGAAGAGAAGGAAGAGACCGCCAATCTATGCTTCATGGCGTTCGAAGACGACGAGGTATGTCAAAACCCAACCATAAATTTTACTTTAGAAGAATTATATGAGGCTTTTCAAGAACTTATGGGTGATTGTAGTATGTTAGGAGCAAAGAATAAAGAATTAAAAGCCTCCAATCAAAAACTAAAGGAAAATATTGAAAACTTATTAATTGAAAAGGAGAGCATTAAAAATATTAACACTACTAACCTAGAAATCAAAAATTCAAAACTGAGCATTGAAAATGAAAAGGCAAAAACACTAATTAAGGAATTAAATCTAAAAGTAAAATCCCTACTCGATAATAATACCTCACTTGCACAAAATGTTGAATCTCTTAAAAAGGATAAGGAAGAACTAGTCAAAGAAAATTTGAATCTTAAGAATGAGGTACATAAATACAAACCAATTGTTGAAAAATTTACACAAAGCTCTGAAAAATTAAATCTTATTCTTTCAAATCAAAGAGCTGTTTTTAATAAAGCCGGATTAGGATATAAAACTAATGAGCAACAAAAGTATCTAAAGAATTTCTTTGTAAAAGCAAAAGACGTAAAAACTGAAAAACCAACATGCTTTCTTTGTGGAAAGAATGGACATAAAGCCTACTCTTGTATTCAAAGAAAAATCCAAACTAACAAGAATACATTTGTAAAAGCTAAAAGCATAACTAAAGTATGGGTGCCTAAGGGAACCAACTACACTAACCACGAAGGACCCAAGAAAACTTGGGTACCTAAGAGCTTCACATGATCATTTTGCAGGTATGCCTTGCAGCCGGGAATAAAAAGAGAATGTGGTATCTTGATAGTGGTTGCTCAAGGCATATGACCGGTGACAAGAGTCTCTTCGTCACCTTGGAATCAAAAGAAGGAGGAGTAGTCACATTTGGAGATAATGCTAAAGGCCGAATTATTGGTATGGGTAAAATCTCCATATCACCCTCCTCATTTATTGATAATGTATTGTTAGTTAATGGACTAAAACATAATTTACTAAGTATAAGTCAATTTTGTGACAAGGGCTTTAAAGTGTCATTTGAATCATCACTATGCATAATTAGTAGTCCAAATGATAATGAGATCATACTCACAGGACATAGGCATGGAAATGTTTACATGGTAGATCTTGATGATCTCACCATGAAGGATAGCCAATGTCTTGTAGCCATGAATCCCAAAGTCAATGAGACTAGTTGGTTATGGCATCGTAGGTTAGGGCATGCTAGCATGGACTTAATCTCCAAATTAATTACAAAAGATCTAGTCAAAGGACTACCAAAAATAGACTTTGAGAAGAATAAAATTTGCGCTGCATGTCAATTAGGAAAACAAACAAGAAGTTCCTTCAAGTCTAAGAATATAGTCTCAACAACAAAACCCTTAGAACTAATTCACATGGATTTGTTTGGACCCACTAGAACTGCTAGTCTAGGGGGTAAGAAATTTGGTCTTGTAATTGTTGATGATTTTTCACGTTTTACATGGGTTTCATTTCTTGCACATAAAGATGAGTCCTTTCCTGCTTTTATCAAGTTTCATAATAGGGTTTCGAATGAACTCAATCTTAAACTAAAAGCAATTAGGAGTGATCATGGTACCGAGTTTGAAAATCAGCACTTTGAAAAGTTTTGTGACGAAAATGGTATCAATCACAATTTCTCGGCACCTAGGACACCCCAACAAAATGGGGTGGTAGAAAGGAAGAATCGCACACTAGCAGATATGGCTCGCACCATGTTGTGCGAATCGGATCTACCAAAGTATTTTTGGGCTGAAGCAATAAATACTTCATGTTATATCTTAAATCGTGCTTTAGTTAGATCCATCTTAAAGAAAACACCGTATGAGTTGATAAAAGGTAAGAAACCAAATATAAGTTATTTTCATGTTTTCGGTTGTCGATGCTTTATTTTGAACAATGGAAAGGACAATCTCAGTAAATTTAGTGCTAAATCAGATGAGGGGATCTTCTTAGGTTACTCCTCATCTAGTAGAGCATACAGGGTCTTCAACAAGAGAACTCTCGTTGTTGAAGAATCCATTCATGTTGTTTTTGATGAAACTAATGGAGATTCTTCTAGAAAAGAAGAAGATGGTGATGTAGGTATACTTGAAGACCAAATGAAGGAACTCTCCACTCAAGATAAACAACATGAGGATGAGATCAAAGAAGATACAAATCAACGAGATGAAGAAGATCAACCTCCATCAAGAAATCAAGATCTTCCTAAAGAATGGAGGTATGCACATGGTCATCCAAAGGATCTAATCCTTGGTGATCCTTCACAAGGTATAAGAACTAGATCCTCTTTAAGAAACACTAGTAATTATCTTGCCTTCGTTTCGCAAATAGAGCCTAAATCACTAGAAGAAGCTGAAAAAGATGATAATTGGATGAATGCTATGCAAGAGGAATTAAACCAATTCGAAAGAAATGAAGTTTGGACTCTAATGAAAAGACCCCCTAATGTTTCAATTATAGGCACCAAGTGGGTGTATAGAAATAAACTAGATGAAGATGGAATAGTAATAAAAAACAAAGCTAGGCTAGTGGCCAAAGGATATAATCAGGAGGAAGGAATAGATTTTGATGAAACTTTTGCTCCTGTTGCTAGGTTAGAGGCTATTAGACTGCTTTTAGCATATGCATGCTTCATGGATTTTAAACTCTATCAAATGGATGTAAAAAGTGCATTCTTAAATGGCTATATAATGGAGGAAGTTTATGTAGGACAACCTCCAGGTTTTGAAAATCACTTACATCCAGATTATGTGTATAAATTGCATAAAGCATTGTATGGACTTAAGCAAGCTCCTAGGGCATGGTATGAAAGATTAAGCAATTTCCTAATTGAGAACAAATTTAAGAGAGGAAATGTAAACAAAACCCTCTTTATTAAAAGAAAAGGAAATGACTTATTGCTTGTACAAATTTATGTGGATGATATAATTTTTGGTGCTACTAATGATAGTCTTTGTCAAGAGTTTGCCAAGCTTATGCAGGGAGAATTTGAAATGAGCATGATGGGTGAGCTCAACTTCTTCCTTGGGCTACAAATAAAACAATCAGAGGAAGGCATCTTCATCAGTCAGTCCAAATACATCAAGGAAATGCTGGAAAAATTCAAGATGAAGGATGCAAAGGAAATCAGCACACCCATGAGCTCAAGTTGCAAGCTTGACAAAGATGAAAAAGGTAAAAGTATAGACTGCAAATTGTACAGAGGTATGATAGGCTCTCTACTTTACCTTACTGCTAGTAGACCAGATATATTATTCAGTGTTTGTATGTGTGCTAGATACCAAGCATGTCCTAAGGAATCACACTTGCAAGCTGTTAAAAGAATATTTAGATATCTAGTAGGGACATCTAATGTAGGTTTATGGTATTCTAAACAATCTGACATAAACTTAATTGCTTATTCCGATGCTGATTTTGCCGGGTGCAAACTCGACAGAAAAAGCACAAGTGGCACATGTCAACTCTTGGGTGCCAATTTGGTTTCTTGGTTTAGCAAGAAACAAAATTCAGTTGCCTTGTCCACAGCTGAGGCTGAGTACATTGCAGCTGGAAGCTGTTGTGCCCAAGTTCTTTGGATTAAGCAACAACTTGAAGACTTCGGTATCAAAATGGATAATATACCAATTAAATGTGATAATACAAGTGCAATTAACTTAACAAAAAATCTTGTCCAACACTCTAAGTCAAAGCATATAGAGATTAGGCATCATTTTATTAGGGATCATGTGCTGAAAAATGATGTGATGATTGAATATGTATGTACTGAAAATCAATTAGCTGATATCTTTACAAAGCCCCTTTGTAAAGAAAGATTCAATTTCTTAAGGAATGCCTTAAGCTTGTATGATCCTAGCAAATGAGTTGAATTTGTATTGCATTGCTTTGCTACTCAAACTAATAATCAACCTCAAGGTAAACATAAGTGAAAACATGAATTCATCTAAGCTAAATGACGAACTGTTTGACTTTCCAGAAGATGGTTACCCTCCCTTGGACTCTTCATGGAGATATTTTCAGAGCCTATTTCATAGGTATTCGAAATTTGGTCAAATACTCCTCATTTCAATATTAATAATTCAAAAATCATTATCAAATTATTATAGGATGTATCATTAAGGGGGAGGATCACAAACAAATTCACTCTAAGTTTATCAAAAAAAAATCATGTTGATTAGGGTGATTAAACAAAAATTGGGAGAAGATAGAATTCAGTCTGAAATTTTTCAGTGCCGGAGACGTCTCTGGCAAATCGCAGAGACGTCCCCCCAGGGGAGACGTCTCGCCTTAGTCGCGGAGACGTCTCGGGGACCGAAGGAGAGCTTTTTAAATAGGTCGAAATCGCTCGAGCCGACTCGAGCTTTCTCCTTCATTCCCGACCAAAACGAAAAACCCTAGCCTCCATTTGCTCTCCACCTCAAATCCTAGCCTCCGTTTGCTCTACATCACAAACCCTAGCATCCATGGCACCAAAGAAGGCTAGGACGACCCGTGGAAGGCGACCTAGGGTAGCGGCCGACGGTGAGGAACGACGGGAAGAACCCTCCGCGCCGTCTCCTCCGGTTGCTCCGCCAACCACGACTATTTCCTGTGCAAATCGCACAGTCACGACAGGAAGGTACATAGATTTCTCCTTTTTAGATCATGAGGGGTTCTCTATTGGAGAGAGACTCTGAGCCCAAGGGTGGGAACACTTTTGTACCCTCAATACCTCGACCTACCCCGGCCTAGTTAGAGAACTTTTTAGCAATATGGCCTTAGGGGACCTAGGGTACACTGGATATGTCCAAGGGACATTAGTAGAAGTCAATGAAGATGTCCTATCCACTGTCTTACAAATTCCTAGGGACGGTGAGGCTCCAACCTCACATCCCCAAAGGGAGTCAGCCCTAAATTTACTTTTAGGAAGAGAGGACTGCGGCCCTCTTGATGTTGTCAATTCCCAGGACCTAAATGCAGAGATGAGACTTCTCTTAAGTATTGTCAACCGGGTCCTATTTCCTAAAACCAGTCGCTTCGATTTTGTTTCGGAGCGAGACTTAGTTATAATGCACCACATCCTACTAGGGATCCCTCTAAACCTCCCTAGACTCATGCTAAATTACATTGCCCTATGTCATAGGTATTCTAGGTTTAGTATACCCTATGGCATGATCTTTACCTTAATCTTTAAACACTTCAAGGTTCCCATTCCAACAAATGAACCTGCAAAGCCCTTGAGAAACACCGACTATTACAATGAGGGCACAATGAGAAGAATGGAATTTCATAAGATAGATGGATCGTGGGTCAAGGTACCAAAGAGAAAAACCCAAATCCTAGAGCCTGAGATCCTACATCATGAGTCTGACCATCACTCTCCTCCACCTAGCCACATGGATATCCCTGATATTCCCTCCAGCTCAGCTGGACCTTCCACATCCATGCCACCACCTCCTCCAGTTAGTGGGCCCTCCTTTCTGTCAGAAGATCAGATGCGCACCTTAGCATCTGTCATTTGCCAGCAGATGAGGGAGGAGATGAGATCCATGATCTCCACAGAGTTGGCCCCCATCAGAGCTTCACATGAAGGGCTTCTACAAGAGATGAAGGATATTAGAAGTCAAATTGAAGCTACAACACAAGAAATAATTGGTGTGGGTGCCACCCAAACCATCAGATCATTAGAGCTCAAGGACAGCTTGAAGAGCATTTCCAAGAGTCTTAAAGAGCTAACAAAACCAGATGGCAATGTGAGCACCTTAGTTGCTCAACTCAGAGGAAGAATTGAAATGGCAACTATAGAGTTTGAGGCACTTGTGGCAGGTTTCCACAAGTCACAGGGAGATCAATTTAAGACCCTCATGGATTCCATCAACACATTCATAGATGCAGCTTGTAAGGTTTATGAACAAAATACAGCTGGTAGGGCCCATGAGCAACGTCGCCGATGATGGATATCTTGTAGGATCTTCTTTTTGTAAATCCTAGGCTATTTTTGAAACACTTTTGTATTAGAAATCAATACTTGTAATGATTTCTTCTTTTTGACTATGTACTGACTTCAAAGGTTCACAATGATACATGAATACAATCCCTTTTGAAAACTGTGTACATTGCCAACTCTATGTATGTGTTTCTATGAATGTGAATGTGCCTCTTGATGTGTCATAAGAATCTCATAACATACATTAAGTATTCAGATTTGGCACAACGTATCAAAGCATATGAAACAGGGGGAGCACAACCTGAATATCAAAGGGGGAGTAAAATGAACACTGAATATATTGAATATAGAGATAATTTGTCCCCTTCATTGTTGATGACAAAAAGGGGGAGTAGATATTGAATGTAGAGATAGTGAAAAGGGGGAGCAGTTATATATATGGATATTGAATATGGAATGCAAAATTTATAATCATACTCCAAAGTTGATTTAGAAAAGATAAAATTGAAGAATATTGACCTTAAGATAATTGCCCTTCTGGAAAAGAAAGGGGGAGTCAAAAAGAATCTAGCTTTCAATTATCCTCAGCATCAATACTTCATTTTAACTTGATTCAAATTCAGTTGATATGCTAAAATCATTTAAGAACTATAAAGATCAATCTTATGCACAAGGAAAGAACTGAAAATTGAATACTTTGAGTGATGCACATTGTATCTAGTTCTAATCAAAACATTATACTTGTACATCTGATCAAATACTGTGTATATGTTTAAATCTCAAATTTTGCATATACTCAGTGTTTTGTCATCATCAAAAAGGGGGAGATTGTTGACCCCCTAATAGATTTTGATGAATACAAAATACTAGAGTAAAATTCCATTATATCTTAACAATTTAATTGAGGAATTCATGTGTCTTATTAAGAATATTGTTAAGAAATGTCTAGGCAAGTTTCCATAATTTTTATGAATTTATTGAAGAATATTTTGAATTAAAGAAAACAGATCAGGGACAGCCGAGACGTCTCCGGATAGTTTCAGAGACGTCTCTGGCACAAACAGGAAGAACCGGCACACTTGGAGACGTCCCCGATACCTGCCGAGTCGTCCCCGCGTTAGCGGAGTCGACTCTCTCAGTAGCGGAGTCGACTCTCTCAGTGGCGGCAGAAAGGCAGTTTTCAAGAGATATGCGCGAGACGTCCCCACAGTAAGCCGAGTCGTCCCCGCAAGTAAAAAGGAGACTTCCCGAGTCATCCCCAAGATAGCGGAGACGGCTCTCTCAGGGTTTTCCAGAGAATGGTTTTTTGGGTGATAAGGAAGCGGAGTCGACCCTGAGACAGCGGAGTCGTCCCCATGCATAAAGTGCAGACAACCCGAGACGTCCCCTGAAGGAGCGGAGTCGACTCTCTCAGGAAATACCAGAGGACATGTTCTTCGGAGATAAAGAAGCGGAGTCGTCCCCAGATCAGCGGAGTCGTCCCCATGCATAAAGTGCAGACAACCCGAGACGTCCCCTGAAGGAGCGGAGTCGACTCTCTCAGGAAATACCAGAGGACATGTTCTTCGGAGATAAAGAAGCGGAGTCGTCCCCAGATCAGCGGAGTCGTCCCCATTCAAAAAGTGCAAACAAGCCGAGACGTCCCCTGAAAGTGCCGAGTCGACCCCAGACAACGGAAAAAGTAAAATCTTGTAGCCGAGACGTCTCCCGTTGAAGCGGAGACGTCCCCGGAGTGACTGGGACGCGACTGACAGCTTTTCAGGTTTGGTTTGAATTTCAAATCCTTCTTTCTTTGTCTCTAACGGCTATATTTGCTTTTTGGGCTATAAAAGGGACCTCTTAAGTGCTTCTCAACAACTCTTCACCAACCCAAAGCTAGATCATTCAAGAGAGAAGTAAGAAAGAAAAGTTCAAGGGAGTGAGTGCATTCAAGTGAAGAAATCAAGTGTTTTCAAGCTTCCCAAGTGATTTCAAGCTCAATCACTCTCGTGCGCTTGGGATTCAAAGCTCACACTCAATCCTACGCGCTCCACATCGGAAGAATCAATATCTCCCACGCTTCCAACGGCAAAAGGATTCTCCCGGGTTCTATTGTTCATAATTGCAATATTTGCTTTTTAGAGCTTTTCCTTTCTTTTGTAAACTCTTTCGTTGTGGTGCTTGTTCCAGTCAAGGGACTTGGAACAAGGGAAAGGCGTCCCAAGCCTAAGTGAAATTGGGGGTTTTAGGGTTTGTTGTGAGCCCGGTGTAAAACAACGAGTTGGGTAGTAAACTCGCAAAACTACCGTACTGTAATCGTGGATTATAGTGGAAATTCCCAAAGGTGATTTGGGGAGTGGATGTAGGAGCAGTGGAAGCTCCGAACCACTATAAAACCTTGTGTTTGCGATTGACCTTTCTCATTCCTCCTTCTTTACTTTAGTGCATATATTCGTGTGTTTTATTTTTAATTAGTCAAAAGTTTTTAAAACACCCAATTCACCCCCCTCTTGGGTGACCATCTCTGGGCAACAGGCGGAGTCGTCCCCAAGGCAGCGGAGTCGTCCCCATGCAAAAAGCGCAAACAAGCCGAGACGTCCCCGTAAAGTGCCGAGGCGACCCTCTCAGAAAAACAGAAAAACAAGGATTCAAACCGTTCATCATCGGAGTCGTCCCCGTAAAGCACCGAGTCGACCCCAAACAACGTCAAAAGTAAAATCTTACAGCCGAGACGTCTCGCGTTGAAGCGGAGACGTCTCCGAAGCGCCTGGGACGCGACTGACAACTTTTTCAGGTTTGGTTTGAATTTCAAACTCCCTTAACTTTATCTCTAACGGCTATATTTGCTTTTTGGGCTATAAAAGGGAGCTCTTAAGTGCTTTCCAACAACTTCTCACCAACCCAACACAAGATCATTCAAGAGAGAAGAAAGAAAAAGAGGTTCAAGGGAGTTAGTGCATTCAAGTGAAGAAATCAAGTGCCTTCAAGCTTCCCAAGTGATTTCGTGCTCGACTACTCTCTTCCGCTAGGCATTCAAAGCTCACATTCAAGCCAACGCGATCCACATCGGAAGAACCACCATTTTCCACGCTTCCAACGGCTAAAAGGGTTCTTCCGGGTTCTATTATTTCTCACTGTTTTATTTGCTTCTTGAGAGCTTTTAAATCCTTGTAAAACTTTTTCAATATTGTGCTTGTTCCAGTCAAGGGACTTGGAACAAGGGAAAGGCGTCCCAAGCCTAGGTGAAATTGGGGGTTATAGGGTTCGTTGTTAGCCCGGTGTAAAACAACGAGTTGGGTAGTGCACTCGCAAAACTACCGGACTGTAATCTTGGATTATAGTAGAAATTCCCAAAGGTGCTTTGGGGAGTGGATGTAGGAGCAGTGGAAGCTCCGAACCACTATAAAACCTTGTGTTTGCGATTGATTGTTCTCATACCTCTATCTTTACTTTAGTTCATACATTTGTGTGTTTTATTTTTAATTAGGCAAAAAGTTTTAAAACACCCAATTCACCCCCCTCTTGGGTGACCATCTCTGGGCAACAAGTGGTATCAGAGCGGCTGCTCTGTGTATTTCTTGAAAGACCTAACCGTCTTAGCCAAAGATCTAGATGGCAACACCCTTTAACAATGTTCCTGCTGAGGGGCAGGCAACCAATAGACCTCCACTCTTCAATGGGACAAATTATACCTATTGGAAGACTAGAATGAGGATTTTTATTCAAGCACAAGATTATGCCTTGTGGAGGGTCATAATCAAGGGACCACACGAACCATCTCACATGGTTAATGGCATTCAAGTTCCCAAACCTGAGGAGGATTGGGATGAGAATGACAGTAAGATGGTTCAACTCAATTCTAGAGCCATGAACTCATTATTCTGTGCTCTAGATGTAAATGAGTTCAATAGAGTCTCCACCTGTAGTTCCGCCAAGGAAATATGGGATAGGCTTGAAGTTACCCATGAGGGTACGAATCAAGTCAAAGAGTCTAAAGTGAACATTCTAGTTCACAAATATGAGTTGTTTAAGATGGAACCCAATGAAACCATCACATGCATGTTTACACGCTTCACCGATATAATTAATGGTCTAAAGAGTTTGGATAAATCCTATACTAATCTGGAACTTGTGAGTAAAATTCTCAGGTCTTTGCCGAAAGCATGGGAAGCAAAGGTCACGGCGATCATAGAAGCCAAAGATCTCAACACTTTGGGACTAGAACAACTATTGGGCTCATTGATGACGCATGAGCTCACAATGAAGCAACATGAAGAAGAGTTGCCAAAGAAGAAGACAATTGCACTCAAGGCTACTTCGAGTGTGTGTGAAGAAGAAAGTAGTGAGAGTGAAGAAGAAAGCGAAGATGAGGACTTGGGTTTAATAGTAAGGAAGTTTAAGAAATTCATGAGAAGAAAGAAACCCTTCCCAAGAAAGAAATTTGGAGGGAGAAATGATTGAGAAAAAAAAAAAGGAAAAAGAAAGAGACCCAATCATATGCTATGATTGCAAGAGACCGGGACACATTCGTTCCGAATGCCCTCAACAAAAGAAGCACTTTGGAAAGAAGAAGAAGAAGGCGTTGAAGGCAACGTGGGACGATAGTGACACATCCTCCTCCGAGGAAGAGAAGGAAGAGACCGCAAATTTGTGCTTCATGGCATTTGAAAACGACGAGGTATGTCAAAGCTCAACTATAAATTTTACTTTAGAAGAATTATATGAAGCTTTTCAAGAACTTATGAGTGATTGTAGTATGTTAGGAGCAAAGAATAAAGAACTAAAGGCCTCCAATCAAAAACTAAAGGATGATATTAAAAAACTATTTATTGAGAAAGAGAGCGTTGAAAATGTTAACACCATTGATCTAGAAAATAAAATTTCAAAACTTAGCATTGAAAATGAAATGGCAAAAACACTAATTAAGGAATTGAATCTAAAAGTTAAATCTCTACTCAATAATAATACCTCACTTGCACAAAATGTTGAATCCCTTAAAAAGGATAAGGAAGAACTAGTTAAAGAAAATTTGGATCTTAAGAATGAGGTACATAAGTACAAACCAATTGTTGAAAAATTTACACAAAGCTTTGAAAAATTAAATCTTATTCTTTCAAATCAAAGAGCTGTTTTTAATAAAGCCGGATTAGGATATAAAACTAACAAGCAACAAAAGTATCTAAAAAATTTCTTTGTGAAAGCAAAAGATGTCAAAACTGAAAAACCTACATGCTTTCATTGTAGAAAAAGTGGACATAAAGCCTACTCTTGTATTCAAAGAAAGATCTAAACTAACAAGAGTACATTTGTAAAAGCTAAAAACATAACTAAAGTATGGGTGCCTAAGGGAACCAACTACACTAACCACGAAGGACCCAAGAAAACTTGGGTACCTAAGAGCTTCACATGATCATTTTGCAGGTATGCCTTGCAGCCGGGAATAAAAAGAGAATGTGGTATCTTGATAGTGTTTGCTCAAGGCATATGACCGGTGACAAGAGTCTCTTCGTCACTTTAAAATCAAAAGAAGGAGTAGTCACATTTGGAGACAATGCTAAAGGTAAAATCATTGGTGTTGGTAAAATCTCCATATCACCCTCCTCATTTATTGACAATGTATTGTTAGTTAATGGACTCAAACATAATTTATTAAGTATAAGTCAATTTTGTGACAAGGGCTTTAAAGTGTCATTTGAATCTTCACTTTGCATAATTAGTAGTCCAGTTGACAATGAGATCATACTTACAGGACATAGGCATGGAAATATTTACATGGTAGATCTTGATGATCTCACCATGAAGGATGGCCAATGTCTTGTAGCCATGGATCCCAAAGTCAATGAGACTAGTTGGTTATGGCATCGTAGGTTAGGGCATGCTAGCATGGATTTAATCTCTAAATTGATTACAAAAGATCTAGTCAAAGGACTACCAAAAATAGATTTTGAAAAGAACAAAATTTGTGCTGTATGTCAATTAGGGAAACAAACGAGAAGCTCTTTCAAGTCTAAAAACATAGTCTCAACATCAAAACCCTTAGAACTAATTCACATGGATTTATTTGGACCCACTAGAACTGCTAGTCTAGGGGGTAAGAAATTTGGTCTTGTAATTGTTGATGATTTTTCACGTTTTACATGGGTTTCATTTCTTGCACACAAAGATGAGTCCTTTTCCGCTTTTATCAAGTTTCTTAATAGGGTTTCGAATGAACTCAATCTTAAACTAAAAGCAATTAGGAGTGATCATGGTACCGAGTTTGAAAATCAGTATTTTGAAAAAATTTTGTGAAGAAAATGGTATCAATCATAATTTCTCGGCACCTAGGACACCCCAACAAAACGGGATGGTAGAAAGGAAGAATCGCACACTAGCAGATATGGCTCGTACCATGTTGTGCGAATCGAATTTACCAAAGTACTTTTGGGCTGAAGCAATAAATACTTCATGTCATATTTTAAACCGTGCTTTAGTTAGATCCATCTTAAAGAAAACACCTTATGAGTTGATAAAAAGTAAGAAACCAAATATAAGCTATTTTCATGTTTTCGGTTGTCGATGCTTTATTTTAAACAATGGAAAGGACAATCTAAATAAATTTAGTGCTAAATCAGATGAGGGGATCTTCTTAGGTTATTCCTCATCTAGTAGAGCATACAGAGTCTTCAACAAGAGAACTCTCGTTGTTGAAGAATCCATTCATGTTGTTTTTGATGAAGCTAATGGAGATTCTTCTAGAAAAGAAGAAGATGGTGATGCAGGTATACTTGAAGACCGAATGAAGGAATTCTCCATACAAGACAAACAACATGAGGATGAGATCAAAGAAGATACAATTCAGCAAGATGAAGAAAATCAACCTCCATCGAGAAATCAAGATCTTCCTAAGGAATGGAGGTATGCACATGGTCATCCAAGGGATCTAATCCTTGGTGATCCTTCACAAGGAATAAGAACTAGATCCTCTTTAAGAAACACTAGTAATTATCTTGCATTCGTTTCACAAATCGAGCCTAAATCACTAGAAGAAGCTGAAAAAGATGATAATTGGATGAATGCTATGCAAGAGGAATTAAACCAATTTGAAAGAAATGAAGTTTGGATTCTAATGAAAAGACCCCCTAATGTTTCAATTATAGGCACCAAATGGGTATATAGAAATAAACTAGATGAAGATGGAATAGTAATAAGAAACAAAGCTAGGCTAGTGGCCAAAGGATATATTCAGGAGGAAGGAATAGACTTTGATGAAACTTTTGCTTTTGTTGCTAGATTAGAGGCTATTAGACTACTTTTGGCATGTGCATGCTTTATGGATTTCAAACTCTATCAAATGGATATAAAAAGCGCCTTTTTAAATGGTTATATAATGGAGGAAGTTTATGTAGGACAACCTCCAGGTTTTGAGAACCACTTACATCCAGATTATGTTTTTAAATTGCATAAAGCATTATATGGACTTAAGCAAGCCCCTAGGGCATGGTATGAAAGATTAAGTAATTTTCTAATTGAAAATAAATTTAAAAGAGAAAATGTGGACAAAACCCTCTTCATTAAAAGAAAAGGAAATGACTTATTGCTTGTGCAAATTTATGTGGATGATATAATTTTTGGTGCTACTAATGATAGTCTTTGTCAAGAGTTTGCCAAGCTTATGCAGGGAGAATTTGAAATGAGCATGATGGGTGAGCTCAACTTCTTCCTTGGGCTACAAATAAAACAATCAGAGGAAGGCATCTTCATCAGTCAGTCCAAATATATCAAGGAGATGTTGGAAAAATTCAAGATGAAGGATGCAAAAGAAATCAGCACACCCATGGGCTCAAGTTGCAAACTTAGACAAAGATGAAAAAGGTAAAAGTATAGACTGCAAATTGTACAGAGGTATGATAGGCTCTTTACTTTACCTTACTGCTAGTAGACCAGATATATTATTCAGTGTTTGTATGTGTGCTAGATACCAAGCATGTCCTAAGGAATCACACTTGCAAGCTGTTAAAAGAATTTTTAGATATCTAGTAGGGACATCTAATGTAGGCTTATGGTATTCTAAACAATCTGACATAAATTTAATTGCTTATTCCGATGCTGATTTTGCCGGGTGCAAACTCGACAGAAAAAGCACAAGTGGCACATGTCAATTCTTGGGTGCTAATTTGGTTTCTTGGTTTAGCAAGAAATAGAATTCAGTTGCCTTATCCACAGCTGAGGCTGAGTACATTGCAGCTAGAAGCTGTTGTGCCCAAGTTCTATGGATTAAGCAACAACTTGAAGACTTCGGTATCAAAATGGACAATATACCAATTAAATGTGATAATACAAGTGCAATTAATTTAACAAAAAATCCTGTCCAACACTCAAAATCAAAACATATAGAGATTAGGCATCACTTTATTAGGGATCATGTGCTGAAAAATGATGTGATGATTGAGTATGTATGTACTGAAAATCAATTGGCCGATATCTTTACAAAGCCCCTTTGTAAAGATAGGTTCAACTTCTTAAGGAATGCATTGAGCTTGTATGATCCTAGCAATTAAATTGAACTTGCATTGCAATGCTTTGCTACTCAAACTAGTAATCCACCTCAAGGTCAACATAAGTGAAAGCATGAATCTATCTAAGTTAAATGACGAATTGTTCGACTTTCCGGAGGATGGTTACCCTCCCTTGGACTCTTCATGGAGATATTTTCAGAGCCTATTTCATAGGTATTCGAAATTTGGTCAAACATTCCTCATTTCAATGTTAATAATTCAAAAAATCATTATCAAACTTTTATAGGATGTATTATTAAGGAGGAGGATCACAAACAAACTCACTCTGTATTCACCAAAAGAAATCATGTTGATTAGTGTGATTGAGTAAAATAAATTGGGAAAAGATAGAAATTAGTCTGAAATTTTTCAGTGCCGGAGACGTCTCTGGCAAATCGCAGAGACGTCCCCCCAGCGAGACGTCTCGCATCAGTCGCGGAGACGTCTCGGGGACCGAACGAGGGTTTTTAAATAGGTGAAACAGCTCGAGCCGACCCGAGCTATTCTCTTCCATCCCCGACAAAAACAAAAATCCTAGCCTCCATTTGCTCTCCACCACAAACCCTAGCCTCCATTTGCTCTCCATCACAAACCCTAGCATCCATGGCACCTAAGAGGGCTAGACGAACCGGTGGGAGGCGTCCTAGGGTAGCAACCGACGGTGAGGAACGGAGGGAAGAGCCATCCGCGCCGTCCCCTCTGGTTGCTCCGCCAACCACGACCATTTTCTGTGCGAATCGCACAGTAACCACCGGTAGGTACATAGATTTCCATTTTCTAGATAGTGAGGGGTTCTCTATTGGAGAGAAACTCCGTGCCCAAGGGTGGGAATACCTTTGTACCCTTAATACATCGACCTACCCGGCCTAGTTAGAGAGATGTTTAGTAATATAGCCTTAGGGGACTTAGGGTACACTGCACATGTCCGGGGGACGTTGGTAGAGATTAATAAGGATGTCCTATCTAGCGTCTTGCAAATCCCTAAGGACGGTGAGGCTCCGACCTCACATCTCCAAAGAGAAATAGCCCTAAACTTGCTTTTAGGACGAGAGGACTGCGGGCCTCTTGATGTAGTGAACTCACAAGACCTAAATGCCGAAATGAGACTACTTTTGAGTATTGTCAACCGGGTCTTGTTTCCAAAAACCGGTCGCTTCGATTTTGTTTCGGAGCGAGACCTAGTTATCATGCACCACATCCTACTAGGGATTCCCCTAAACCTCCCTAGACTTATGTTGAACTACATTGCTATATGTCATAGGTATTCTAGGTTTAGCATACCCTATGGGATGATCTTTACCCTAGTATTCAAACATTTTAAGGTTCACATTCCAGAAAATGAACCTGCAAAACCCTTGAGAAACACCAACTATTATAATGAGAGCACAATGCGTAGAATGGAGTTTCACAAGGTAGATGGGTCATGGGTTAAGGTACCAAAAAGAAAAGCTCAAACCTTAGACCCTGAGATCCCACATCAGGAGCCTGACCACCACTCTCCTCCACTCAGCCACATGGACTTCCCTGATATACCCTCCAGCTCAGCTGGACCTTCCACCTCTATGCCACCTCCTCCTACAGTCACTGGGCCCTTCTCCCTATCAGAAGAACAGATGCGCACTTTAGCATCTGTGATATGCCAGCAAATGAGGGAGGAAATGAGATCGATGATCTCTACTGAGTTGGCCCCCATCAGAGCCTCACATGAAGGGCTTCTACAAGAGTTGAAGGAAATCAGAACTCAGATAGAAGCTACAGCGCAAGAACTAGTTAGTGTGAGTGCCACCTAAACCTTCAGATCAATTGAGCTACAAGACAGCTTGAGGAACATTTCAGATGGTCTTCAAGAGTTGACAAGCCCTGGAGGCAATGTGGGCACCGTGGCTGCCCAACTTAGAGGAAGAATTGAAAGGGCAAGCATTGAATTTGAAGCACTAGTGGCAGCCTTCCATCAATCTCAAGGAGAGCAGTTCAAAACTCTACTGGACTCAATTAATGCATTTATAGATGCAGCTGCTAGGGCTTATGAGCAACGTCGCCGATGAGGGACATTTTGTAGACATCTAGAGTTCATCTGTTTTTGTAAAACCCTAGGCTCATTTTGAAACTTCTTTTGTATTAGGAATCAATACTTGTAATGATTTCCATTTTAACCTTGTAATGACTTCAAATGTTTACAATGAATGACATACAATTCCTTTTGAAACCTTGTGTATGTAAATTTGACACAACTTATCAATGCATATGAAACAGGGGGAGCACAACCTGAATATCAAAGGGGGAGTGAAATGAATTCTGAATTCATTAATAAAACAATAGACAGAGGGAGCATAACTTGAATATCCTTGAGTGGTTCATTGTAATATGCTGAATTCCCCTAGGAATTGTGCTTTAAGTACCTACGTATAATTTGTCCCCTTCATTGTTGATGACAAAAAGGGGGAGTAGATATATAGAACTTATATATGGAGTAGAACCTGAATATGGAATGCAAAATTTACACTCATACTTAAAGTTGAATTAGAAAAGATAAAATTGAAGAATATTGGCTTTAAGATAATTGCCCTTCTGAAAAAGAAAGGGAGAGTCAAAAAGAACTTAGCTTTCAATTATCTTTAGCATCAATATTTCATTTAACTTAATTCAAATTCAGTTGATATGCTAAAATTGCTTAAGAGCTATTAAGATCAATCTTATGCATAAGGATAGAACTGAAAATTGACTATTTTGAATTATGCACACTGTATCTAGCTCTAATCAAAACATTATACTTGTACATCTGATCAAATACTGTGTATATGTTTAAATTTCGAATTTTGCATATACTCAGTGTTTTGTCATCATCAAAAAGGGGGAGATTGTTGACCCCCTAATGGATTTTGATGAATACAAAACACTAGAGTATAATTCCATTTATCTTAACAATTTACTTGAGGATTTCATTTGTTTAATTAAGAATATTGTTAAGAAATGTCTAGGCAAGTTTCCATAATTTTTATGAATTTATTGAAGAATTTTTGAGATGAAGAAAACAGATCAGGGACAGCCGAGACGTCTCCGGTTTGTTCCAGAGACGTCTCTGGCACAAACAGGAAGAACTGGCACGTTTGGAGACGTCCCCGGCACCTGGCGAGGCGTCTCGCAGGGTCGGAGTCGACTCTCTCAGAAGCGGAGTCGACTCTCTCAGTGGCGGCAGAAAGGCCGATTTCAAGAGATGCGTGCGAGCCGTCTCCACAGTACGCGGAGTCGTCCCCGCAAGTAAAAGCTGAGTTTCCGAGTCGTCCCCAGAGAGTGCGGAGTCGACTCTCTCAGGGTATTCCAGAGGATGTCTTTTTCGGTGATAAGGCAGCGGAGACGTCCCCTGAAAGAGCAGAGTCGACTCTCTCAGAGAATTCCAGAAGACTTGTTTTTCGGAGATATAACGGCGGAGTCGTCCCCAAGGCAGCGGAGTCGTCCCCATGCAAAAAGCGCAAACAAGCCGAGACGTCCCCGTAAAGTGCCGAGGCGACCTTCTCAGAAAAACAGAAAAACAAGGATTCAAACCGTTCATCATCGGAGTCGTCCCCGTAAAGCGCCGAGTCGACCCCAAACAACGTCAAAAGTAAAATCTTACAGCCGAGACGTCTCGCGTTGAAGCGGAGACGTCTCCGAAGCGCCTGGGACGCGACTGACAACTTTTTCAGGTTTGGTTTGAATTTCAAACTCCCTTAACTTTATCTCTAATGGCTATATTTGCTTTTTGGGCTATAAAAGGGAGCTCTTAAGTGCTTTCCAACAACTTCTCACCAACCCAACACAAGATCATTCAAGAGAGAAGAAAGAAAAAGAGGTTCAAGGGAGTTAGTGCATTCAAGTGAAGAAATCAAGTGCCTTCAAGCTTCCCAAGTGATTTCGTGCTCGACTACTCTCTTCCGCTAGGCATTCAAAGCTCACATTCAAGCCAACGCGATCCACATCGGAAGAACCACCATTTTCCACGCTTCCAACGGCTAAAAGGGTTCTTCCGGGTTCTATTATTTCTTACTGTTTTATTTGCTTCTTGAGAGCTTTTAAATCCTTGTAAAACTTTTTCAATATTGTGCTTGTTCCAGTCAAGGGACTTGGAACAAGGGAAAGGCGTCCCAAGCCTAGGTGAAATTGGGGGTTATAGGGTTCGTTGTTAGCCCGGTGTAAAACAACGAGTTGGGTAGTGCACTCGCAAAACTACCGGACTGTAATCTTGGATTATAGTGGAAATTCCCAAAGGTGCTTTGGGGAGTGGATGTAGGAGCAGTGGAAGCTCCGAACCACTATAAAACCTTGTGTTTGCGATTGATTGTTCTCATACCTCTATCTTTACTTTAGTTCATACATTTGTGTATTTTATTTTTAATTAGGCAAAAAGTTTTAAAACACCCAATTCACCCCCCTCTTGGGTGACCATCTCTGGGCAACACACCTGCACTATCACTTCAGTGTTCCTACACTGTGGACTCGAGTCTCGTCCATCCGTAATGAAAGTGATGTGTGCACTGATCTTATCGGATCGATCACCATCCTCGTGATGATCCATCGATCAAGAGCATTTAGAAATTAATCACTAATGATACATAACTCAAATTCTCAACTCTTGAGAATATGCATCATCATCTTATTAATTTCTTGGACGATTCATAGACATATAAACAATATGAATGAAAAAGATACCTTTTATTTATTCAATAATAAATAGTCAAGTACAAACTTATGTCCCAGAATTAATAATGTGTCAGCCTTATTGGTTTCTAGGGCATATATCTAACATTTCTTTGGATATTACTCTTCAAGCAATACATATAGAATATTCAATGAAAAGATACTAGTTGAAAAAATATCAATTCATACTATTCTTATTAACACTAGATCTTTTATTGAGAATATAGTTTATCATTTTGATTCTATGTAACAATCTGAATTTTGATCGAAATAATTGTTTAAGATAATTTGATTAAAACTTAGCTAGCATGTCTTATTGATAATTATCTTAAGCAAATAAAATCTAAGCTAAATTGATTCTGAAAACAAGAAATTGATTTGACCGTGATGAATCTTTCTATTGCCTCACATGCTTGTCCTTGAACCATCTTGGTTAATGAAACTATCTCTTTAGTTCAAGTGACATGTGCTTGCTTATATTTAGGCAATCTCTTGAGTAAAGTGACTCAATATTCAATTATTGTCATATCTTATGTTGAGTCATCTAGTTAAGAAATATATTGTATGAATGTTTTGTATCTTGAAGAAACTAATGACTTTCCTTCAAGAAAGAAAAAGATTTTGTTAATAATGCAGGATCCTTAAGCAAGAAAATGAGAGATTTCAACTTGAAGGATACCTTCATGTAAGATACAATAAACATTCACATGCAAACAAGAAAGGGGACCTTCTTCAGCCAAAAGTTTACACATAAGAAATCTAGTAGGTATTTGACTTGAAGAATGCAGAATGAATCGGTAATTTTGGATACCGCTCTCATAAATTAGCTGAGCAAAGTCAATAACTTAAATCTTATTGTGGCATGATTAAAGTCTTTAAATATTAATTTCTTGATATCATGTCTGTATATGTATTGATTGACTTATGCTTTTAGAAATTGTTTCATGGTTTGCCCAAACTAAAATATATCTTTGCCTATGTCATAACCATGAAATACACAAGTTTATGCTTAAAATTTTGATTTAAAATAACTTGTGAGAAGCTATGAATCCTTGAGCATAATAAAATGTTATTTGCATGATATACATCTATGTGATACATTAGATTATTTCTTTATTCTGCTCTTTCATGTAAATTACTTGAGAATAACAAAAAGAGAAAGAGATAAAGAAAAGAAAATGAATATTATTCAAGGGAAGTAAAATCTAAGTAAAAGCAAATACTTCAATTTTAAGAAAAAGCAAAACAAGCATAATATATTCGCCACATTTGTGAGACTTGTGTGAGTATTCTTTTGGAAGGGATAAAATCTGTAATCAATTACACTTAAATAGGGGGAGTTTGAAGTGAATATGTTAACCTCTCTATATTGCTCATCATAGGGATGGTGCCAATGGGAAGGCTAGTGGTAGTATCCGGCACTATTTGACCTAACTATTCGGTATAGGGTATATTAGGAATGGCACAAGAGGGAGGCTAGTGGTAGTACCTCGTGCCCCTTCCAACTGTTGGAAATTGTACCCTAAGAGTCAATCATCAGCATGTTGATGATTGATTTTGTAAATGAATTGACAAATTAATAAAGTATTATTTTGGCATTATTCATCATTTTTTTTGTACATCTTTAAATGAACTCTTGTAGTATGTTGAAGTTCTTAGGATTCTTTTATGATAAAGGAGAATTTATCTGTGAGTCCTTAAACCAGTTCACGACCAAATGATATGCTGTTAATAGGACAACAACATTATCAAGTTTAGGTCATTGTGTGACATATATGTTGGTTGTCCTCTTAACTAAGGAGTGTGGAGACACTAATATGTCACACAGGTAAAGTGTAGGAGTACATTTCACTAAACGTGACCAATTCCGGAATACTCTGTTGTCAAGAGATGTTCTGAGTGGATATGGGTATTTGTGTTCCTCAGACCTGAGATCACCATGGTCATTAGTAAGCAACTCACTGTACTTTAGTACCGGACTAACTGAATTTCTAATTCAAGAACGAAAGGTCATTGGGTGCAGTCAAGTACTTGCGAAGTTGGTGTGTGAGTCAAGATGGAATTGACCCCTCCTGGTGATAGGAGATAATGCCCTTATGTTCAATTTAGCAAAACCTTGGCCAGGATAATCCTTGTGAGGAGTCACAAAATTTCTAAAGTTGATCACATAGAGGATGCACTTATTACAAGAGTTGACAGAACTCTCAAGTCATCCTGGCACTAGGAGTCAAAGGGATGAATTATACAGTAACTATAGTCCATAGTTCCAGAATATTTGCTTCGCATATATTCGGCCTATCCGGACGTCGGGTACCATTGCTAGATGGTCATTTCGATTAGTACAAGAAGTTGCTCTTGTGCTACCGGCTTAGGTTCGAACCTATGGGGTCACACATATAGAAGTTTTCTAGGTTGATCATAAAGGCTGATGGACGATTAAGAATCATCCAAGGATAATTTGGTTAATTCAATTGACAAATTATCCTAAGTAAAATGTTGCTATAAAATAATTAATGAATTATTGGAGGATTAATAAGCAATTAGATTGTTAATTGACTCAATTTGATTGAGTAATAGAGCTTGGGTTGAGCCAAATTGAATTAGATTCAATTTGGGCTACATTAGGGTTTGAACTAATTAGATTGGGTTTAAACCAAGAAGATTGGGCTTGACCTAATTAATGGGACTTGACCCAATTGGATTGGGCATGATCCAAGGTCCTCATCTGATGAAGATTCTAAATTCAAATATTTGAAATTTGAATTCGAGATCAATTCCTGAAACTTAGGAACCCAGTTTTGGAAATTAGATGACACATGTCACCCTCACATCAATGGCACCATAGATGGAATTTTTTCTTTTAGTTGATGGCGCATGATGACACATGGCAAGGATCCATGGTGTGGCGCCATGAAGAGAATTTATCCTAATTTGATTAGGATTTTAATTCCTTCATTTGATGGCGCCAAGTGACATGTGGCGAGATCTTAGCAAGGGACGCAAAATTAGGGGGCAAGCGGCTGCTTTCTTTTGGAAGAAATGAATCCCTATTCCTTAGGGATTCAAATGCAGCATTCAATGGCCACACCTCCTCTTTTATTCCACCGTACATGGTCCCTATTTGATGGGGATTTCAATTGTCATTTGATGGCAATTAATTGGTGCAAAGAAGGAAGGAAGGTGTGGGTTTTTTTGGCAAAAAGAGGCCCTCCATGCGATCTCCTCCAGATGTGTGTGTGAATTTCTGGATAGCCTAAGTTCTGAAAAAAAAAAAAAGAGAACACGTGAAGGTCACAAGCTCTCTTTGATCACCTTCATCTCCTCCTCTGTCACCTTCAAAGAATGATCAAGGGTTGATTGTTTCAAGATTACAGCACATCCTCGCGAGCTAGCAATCCCGGGGACGTCGATCATCCAAGAGCTTTACGTGGATCACCCGTGGAGGCCAGACGGTTGTGTGGCTACGAAGCTCGAGCATCATATTCATGTCTCTGTGATTCATAAAGGTATAAATTTAGAGATATAATTTTGTGCTAAGTTTTAATCGGGTTCAATCCCTCGAGGGTTCATACCTCTTTTAGGGCTCCTCACAGAGTGATCTCCAGATCTCATTCAATGAGCATTCGGAGATAGATTGGATCCAAAATTAGTCGAGTTTAGAATTTTACTTATGCTCTTATTTTTAGATCTAATGATAATCATGCATAGTTGGTTTTATGCATAATCGTTTAAATGGTCTTGGTATTTATTTATGATCTATTCTACATGCTAGAATTAAACTGTTTAATTCTATCTTTCCACTGCGATTTAAACATTAAGAACTATGTAGCTTGATCCCTCTTTTGAAGGGGTACGTAGGCAATCCGATCAGGTGCAGCCATGGTTTTTAAGAAAATTTTTTAATTTTCAGCATGCAGCCCGTTGTAAATAAACCTTCAGTGGTATCAGAGCCAGGTTGGATGTTTAAATTTTTATGTTATAAAACTTATTTATTCTTTTGTAAAGTAATCTGATAAATCAATCACCAGGCCGTCCGGTCATAGGAGAAAGAAGGGATCATCTCCCTCATTTCCCATTTGATGGGATCTCCTATGGCTTGTAGGGGTGCCATTGTGTGCGATCTTTGAAGATGAACCTCAAAAGACTGATTAAAATTATTTTAATCATTGCAATTAAATTTAAAATCATGAATGTATTTAGATTAGATCTAAAATAAATTTATGATTAATTTAATTGCTTTTTATGCATGATTAACTAGATCTGAAATTTGGATGCATGTGATGCATGTTTTATGATTAATATATGTGATATATTGAACATGTAAAATTTGAAATCATAAACTTATTTAGATTAGATCTAAATGCAATTTATGATCCTTTTAATCTCTGATTTTGTGAGACATATAAGATTTGAAAATAAATGCTTATGATGCATGTTATTTAAGTTAATTCATGTTAGTTTATATATGTGATATATGAACATAAATCGTTAATGATTTAAATATGAATTAAATCTAAAATCAGAATGTTTAATTCACAAATTTAGATCTGATTTTAAGAACTAAAAATTTGTAATTAACATCTGATTTAAGACTTATACAATGATCTAAATTTTTTTCATAAAACTACACTTAATTGAGAATTAAGTGACCTAGAATTGTGAATTGAATTTCAATAACAAATTGCATAAGTCTTGGAGTTTTGGGTAAGCTCAAGTCAAGTTCTCTAATTGGGTTAGACCTAAGGTTAGAATCAAATCATGGAATGATTGAGTTAATTGATTAAATCTAACTAAGTAGTAATTAGATCAAATCAAGATAACTTAATTCAATTTACAATAGTTATAGATTGATCGGTTCCATGTCTTTGATCAGACCAAAATGGAACTTGATTTAGTCCGTGGTTGAGCCCGAGTCATTAGGATGGTCAAAATCAAAATTGATTAACCAGTCGGTGTCTAAGGTAAGTTTGGCAGATCCGACCGGTGGTTTTTAATTGGGAGCTACTCGCACTGATGCGTCTTTGTCGAGTTAATGGCATATCCCTTTCACCGATCTTACGTACCTGGCCGATTTGGTCAATCATTTTGATTGGATCATTTAATGATTTGAGTTAACCCATGCCTGTAAGGAAAATCAGTTTGACTGATTTAGGTGCCTCCTTAACCGGTTTGAATATAATTCTTTATAATCTGACTTGGTGAAGTCAGTGGGAGAATTTAGGTTAACCGGATTTTCTTATCTATCCTAATTAAATTCTCTAAAATTATTAGGTCCTTAAAATGAAATAGTTATGGGGATAACTAGGTCATAGTGATGAGAGCACAAAAGTGCGATCTAAGTACCAATTAACTTAGCCTAATGCTAGCAAAATAATGATAAATAATAGGTGTTAACATTTACATGATTAAATATTTTATCCTTAGCACTTATTATAATTTTTATCATTATATAAATTCATCTCTTCCTAGCTGCAGAATAGAGCCTAGATTCAGCCGTTCGCAAGCACCTCAGCATCCTTGCCGCGTCCGTGAGCCACATCAGCCCTCTCAAGACCCGTCCGCGTCTCAGGATCCATGATCGAATCATGCCGCGATCAGCCTTTCTCCCAGCTCTTGGAACCCGCGATCAGCAGTCCAAGCTTCCTTCAGCGTCTTCCTCGCAGTCCATGCGTCCATCCGATTCTCCCACGAGCCCACGCATCCCAGATTACGGATCACGATCGTCCCAGCATCCCGTATCTCAGCATCTGTTTGCGTCCGCGGTTTTCGAGTTCATCCATCCACGCGTCCCAGCTCCAACGATCAAGCCCAGCCGTTCAGCATCCCATGAAGCATCTCATCCGCATCCGTCCGCGTTCAAGCTTCTGCGCCTGCATCCCAGAGCCCCCCAGCCATTCACGGTTCAGCTCCCACGCATCCTAACCGATCCCTAGCATCTACGATCATAGCACATCCCAGCAGCCTCCCGGATTTGTAATCATCCGAGTCCCAGATATCAGGTTTCCGCATCCGATTCTCCCGCATTCACAGCCTCATCCATCCGTCCGTCCTCTCCACGTGCCATGAGGGAATCCATCGCTGGTTGAGGAACTCTGGGGATCTATATGAAGAAATCTCTCTCGGCTGGAGGGGGGTTCATTCGGAAAAAAAAACAGAGGAGGCCCCCTACCATTGAAGAAAAAAAAAAGAAAAGGGAAACAGGGGATGCCCTATTTCCGAAAAGAAAAAGAAAAAAAAAGAGAAAAGGGGGACTACTGTGTGAAATGAGTGGCTGATATCTTAGGAGGGTGATGGAGGAACCTTTGATGTGTTACTCTTTGAAGTAAACTCTAAACTTTTGCTTTGAATGACTTATATTGACTGATATGTTCTTGATCCATGCGTAGTTATTTCGTAGATAGTTCTTTAATGGTTTATGACTATTGATATATGGATTGCTTTAGTATTTGATTCGTCGTAGACGTAGTGAGCACGATGAATGCTTAGAAATTGAGTTCATATGTTCATGAAATATATACTATGATTAGATCTATCCTACCATTCATTTTTAATCAAGAACCATAGAGTTTATTTCTTGAATGCAATATCATCAAGGGGGATTCCAGATCCCTACCATCTTTATTTCATTGAACTTTGTTTATTGATATATTATTCTCTGCTTTTAATTTCTGAAAATCAAAACATCATCTTAATCCACAATATCAACTAAAAATTATATCTAATTGCTAATAATCCATAGATCGTTCCCTGAGGATTCCTCGAACTTCCGAGTTATACTACTTGTGCGATTCTCCTGCACTTGGGAGAGCATTTCTGTGATGCATCAAGTTTTTGGCGCCGTTGCCAGGGATCGGCTGAGTTGTTAGTATAATTTTAGATTTAATTAGTACCTTAGTAGCTAGGTTGAACCTTATAGTAAAATTAAAACTAAAATAAAAAAAAAATCTATACTGCTGTTTGTTTATTCCCTGCACAGTCTGAATCAAACTCTGATATCAGAGTAATTCACCATCTGATTGAACTCAAATTTGGTCGGATGGTGCAGGACGCGTGTGTCCTTCATCGGAACGGTCTGATTGACATTCTGATGCTGTCTATTTTAAATTTTCTGTGTTTAATGTTTTTTTCTTAGAATCAGAATTTTATTGTTATCATACCTCATTAACCCTTGTTGCTAATTGAAAATTGATAAAAATTTTAAGAAAAGAACAAGGGTGATCATTTAAAAAAATAATAAAAAAAATTTAATTAAATTTTGTATGCTAGGTTGGAATAGGGACAACACTGGGCATTTGAATCGAAAAACTTTTGACAATTTCTTAGATCATATTATTGAAACTTGTTGGACATACTCGGCCGCTGTGCGGGCCATACCTGCGGGGTCCCTGAGCAGCACAGGGAGGGTCACTGTCAGCATGTCCTGCCGCCTGCCAACGGCGATGGCCTGGTTAGTAGGTGGGTTATACCTGAGGGGTCCCTGAACCCATGGCGAGGCCAGGTCGGAGTCCGAGGTTGGGCGAGGCCTTGGTCGGAGTCGACTCGTGGCGCTGCCTTTGGTGGGGTTTAAGGAAATAGAGTTGCGCCTTCACTAACACCGGTCGGTTTTGGTGTAATGGTAGCGCTTGATCCTGACAACTGGTATCAGAGCCAGAGGTCTCGAGTTCGAAACCCAGGCATCGCGTTGGGGGGGGAATGTTGGACATACTCGGCCGCTGTGCGGGCCATACCTGCGGGGTCCCTGAGCAGCACAGGGAGGGTCACTGTCAGCATGTCCTGCCACCTGCCAACGGCGATGGCCTGGTTAGTAGGTGGGTTATACCTGAGGGGTCCCTGAACCCATGGCGAGGCCAGGTCGGAGTCCGGGGTTGGGCGAGGCCTTGGTCGGAGTCGACTCGTGGCGCTGCCTTTGGTGGGGTTTAAGGAAATAGAGTTGCGCCTTCACTAACACCGGTCGGTTTTGGTGTAATGGTAGCGCTTGATCCTGACAACTGGTATCAGAGCCTAAACTCTTCCACCCAAGAGTAAAAGATCGAAATGACAACCCCATTTGGATCTTCCCACATTGAGGGTCAGTCCACCCAAAGACCCCCATTCTTTAATGGATCCGACTACTCATATTGGAAGGCTAGGATGAGAATATTCATCCAAGCCCAAGACTATGAGATGTGGACCATTGTAGTAAATGGGCCATACATCCCATCCATATATGTAGAGGGTGTCACGGTACCCAAACTAGAAAAGGATTGGGATGAACATGACATGAGAAAGGCACAACTAAACTCTAAAGCTATGAATGTGCTTTATTGTGCCTTAGATAGAAATGAATTCAATAGGGTCTCAACTTGCAATTCTGCAAAAGAGATTTGGGACAGACTTGAAGTGACCCATGAGGGCACGAATCAAGTCAAAGAATCCAAAATAAATATTTTGGTTCATAAGTATGAACTATTTAAAATGGATTCTAATGAAACAATCACATGCATGTTCACTAGGTTTACTGACATTGTCAATGGCCTAAAAAGCCTTGGCAAGAACTATACTAACAGTGAGCTTGTCAGGAAAATCCTTCGTTGTCTACCAAGGTCATGGGAAGCTAAAGTGACGGCAATCCAAGAAGCCAAGGACTTGAACAAGTTACCACTTGAGGAGCTTCTTGGATCCCTAATGACGCACGAGCTAGCCATGAAGCAACACAACGAGGAAGAGTCCTCCCATAAGAAAAAGGTAATAGCTCTTAAATCTACTTCATCTAACAAGGACTTGTCTTGCAGTAGCAGCAGTGAAGAAGAAGAACATGAGGAAGATGATGGTGAGGCTCTTCTTGTGCGCAAATTCAGAAAATTCATCAACCACAAGAAGTCCTATCATCAAAGGAGAGGCCCCTCAAATTCCTACCGCAAGGACAAAGGTAAGGAAAGGAAAAATGAGGGGATTGGCTGCTATGAGTGTAAAAAACCGGGACACATCAGAGCTGAGTGTCCCTTACTAAAGAAGGGCAACAAGTACAAGAAGAAGAAAGCCCTCGTCACCACCTTATCGGACTCCGACGCATCATCTTCATCATCGGATGAAGAACAAGAAGAAAAGGCCAATTTGTGCTTCATGGCCAATGAAAATGAGGTAACATCTGAATCACATCTCGATTTTTCTTTTGATGAACTTTATGATGCATTTAATGAATTAATGATAGAATATAAGGCCATAAATCTTAAGAATAAAGAACTAAAAATAGCTAAAACAATCATACATACTTAAATGCGATAAACTAGTTAAGGATAAGGACTGTATCACCATAGAAAATCTAGAACTTAAGACAAGCAACCAACTCTTAATTAAGAAAACTAACACCTTAAGTAAAGATAACGAAGAACTAACTAAGGAATTTTCAGAACTTAAAAACCATAAACAAATCTTAAACAAGGATCTCACAAAAGAACTAAATGATCTAAAAGCAGAAAATCAAACACTAACTAAAGAACTTAACAAATACAAACCTTTGGTTGAAAAATTTACATATAGTTCTAAAAAGTTAAATATGATACTAAATAGTCAACGAGCAGTATTTAATAAAGCGGGTTTAGGATATAAACCAAGAAATAAACAAAAACTTCTTAGTAACTTCTTTGTTAAAGCTGGGGAAAGTAAAACTAAGAAAATAACCTGCTTTTGTTGTGGAACTATAGGTCATAAAGCAAATGTGTGTAATTTTAGGAAAGGTAAAACAAAAAGGAAAATTAAAAGGGTATGGGCTCCAAAAGGAACCAACTTGACTAACCATGAAGGACCCAAGAAAACTTGGGTACCTAAGATGATATGATTTGCTTGTGTAGGAGTGTCTTGCAGCCAAGGTCAACAAAAACTGCTGGTATTTGGATAGTGGCTGCTCAAGACACATGACGGGTGACAAGGATCAATTTTTCACCCTTGAAGCTAAGAAGGGAGGTGCTGTGACTTTTGGAGACAACAACCAAGGTCACATCATTGGTATTGGTAAAGTTCAAATTACCCCTTCTACTTTTATTGATAATGTTAGATATGTTGATGGTCTTAAGCATAACTTATTAAGCATTAGTCAATTATGTGATAAAGGGTATGATGTTATGTTTAAACCATCACTATGCATTATAACAAACCCTAATGACAATAGTTTAGTTTTTAAAGGAATTAGACGTGGGAATGTGTATGTTGTAGACCTTGAAGATCTTGCCAAACATAACCAATGTCTAGTTGTTAATGAAACTAAGGATAATGATGCTAGCTGGTTATGGCACCGTAAGTTAGGTCATGCAAGCATGGACACAATAACTAAACTAGTTAAAAGAGATTCCGTGATAGGTTTGCCAAAATTAAAATTTGAGAAGAACAAAATATGTGAAGCATGTCAATTTGGCAAACAATCTAGGAACTCATTTAAATCCATAAAATGTGTCTCTACATCTAGACCTCTAGAATTATTACACATGGACCTATTCGGACCAACTAGAACCACTAGCCTAGGTGGAAATAAATATGGTCTAGTTATTGTAGATGACTATTCTAGATACACTTGGGTTATGTTCTTAGCACATAAAGATCAAGCTTTTTCAGTATTTAAAAAGTTTCATAAGGAAGTAACCAATGCTAGAGATACTTCAGTAATAGCCATTAGAAGTGACCATAGTACCGAATTCGAAAATCAGTCATTTGATGAGTTTTGTAGTAAAAAGGGGATAATCCATAATTTTTCTGCACCTAGGACACCACAACAAAATGGAGTTGTGGAGAGAAAAAATAGAACTCTAGAGGAAATGGCTAGAACTATGTTATATGAAAGTAACCTTCCTAAGTACTTTTGGGAAGAAGCCATTAATACTTCTTGTCATATATTAAATAGAGTTCTATTGAGACCCATCATAAAGAAAACACCTTATGAACTTTGGAAAAACAGAAAACCAAAAGTTAATTACTTTCATGTTTTTGGATGTAGGTGTTTTGTTCATAATAATGGGAAAGATAATCTAGGTAAATTTGACTCTAAATCTGATGAGGAAATATTCTTAGGTTACTCTACAACTAGTAAAGCCTATAGAGTCTTTAATAAAAGAACCTTAGTTATAGAAGAATCTATACATGTTGTATTTGATGATTCTAGTGACATCTCCTCTAGTAAGAAAGTTAACTTTGATGATGATGCTGAAATTCTTGAAGAAAAGATAGATGAGATGACATTACAAGATGATAATCAAAAATTGATTGAAGAAGCATCATCAAGCCAAGAGGCTATTGTGAATCATGGGCTAACTAAAGCTTGGAGGTATGCTCACGGGCATCCTAAGGAACTAATTCTAGATGATCCATCTCAACCGGTTAGGACTAGAGCATCTCTTAGGAATTTAAATAACCATCTAGCTTTCGTCTCACACTTTGAGCCCAAACATATAGAAGAAGCCGAAAATGATGTAAATTGGATAAATGCAATGCAAGAAGAATTAAACCAATTTACTAGAAACAAGGTATGGAATCTAGTAGAGAGACCTTCTGAATATCCGATTATAGGTACTAAATGGATTTATAAAAATAAACTTGATGAAAATGGAATTGTTATAAGGAATAAGGCTAGACTAGTAGCAAAGGGTTATAATCAAGAAGAAGGTATAGATTTTGATGAAACCTTTGCTCCTGTAGCTAGACTTGAGGCTATTAGATTATTATTAGCATATGCATGCTCTAAGGATTTCAAACTATTTCAAATGGATGTAAAAAGTGCATTTTTAAATGGGTATATAAATGAGGAGGTATATGTAGAACAACCTCCTGGTTTTGAAAATCATCAATACCCTAATCATGTATATAAACTGAACAAAGCACTTTATGGTTTAAAACAAGCACCTAGAGCATGGTATGAGAGGCTTAGCAAATTCCTACTAGAACATGAGTTCTCTAGGGGTAATGTAGATACAACACTATTTCTGAAAAAGAAAAACCAAGATATGCTACTAGTACAGATTTATGTTGATGATATCATTTTCGGTGCTACTAACAATCGCCTCTGCGAAGAATTTGCTGATTTGATGCAGAGTGAATTTGAGATGAGTATGATGGGAGAGCTGAACTACTTCCTCGGGCTTCAAATCAAACAGTCTGAAGGAGGCATCTTCATCAATCAAGCCAAATATATCAAGGAGATGCTCAAGAAGTTTGATATGGAGGGAAACAAGTCAATCAGCACCCCCATGAGCTCATCATGCAAATTAGACCAAGATCAATCAGGTAAATCTGTAGATCAGAAACTGTATAGAGGTATGATAGGATCTTTATTGTATCTTACTACAAGTAGACCTGATATTATGTTTAGTGTCTGCATGTGTGCTAGATATCAGGCTAATCCTAAGGAATCACATCTAGTTGCAGTTAAGAGAATTTTTAAATACTTAATAGGAACTAAGAATATAAGGTTATGGTATTCTAAAGAATCTAGCCTAAACTTAATAGGATACACAGATTCAGACTTCGCTGGATGTAAGCTTGATAGAAAAAGTACCAGCGGGTCTTGTCAATTTCTAGGAGAAAACCTAATCTCATGGTTTAGCAAGAAACAAAACTCGGTTGCATTATCTACTGCTGAAGCTGAATATGTTGCAGCCGGGAGTTGTTGTGCTCAAATCTTGTGGATCAAACAACAATTAGAAGATTATGGTATTAAACAAGATAAAATACCTATTAACTGTGATAAATACAAGTGCCATTAATCTAACTAAAAATCCAATTCAGCATTCAAGAACTAAACACATTGAGATAAGACATCACTTCATAAGAGATCATGTACTGAATGGTGATGTGACACTACAATTTGTTTGTACTGATGATCAATTAGCAGACATTTTTACAAAACCCCTAAGTGAAGAGAGGTTTAGTGTGCTTAGGAGGGGATTAGGAGTGATTGATCCATCCTAGTGGTAGTTTCCACTAGATTCGTTGATTTTGATGATTAGATTATGGTTAAAATAGAGTTTCTTTTCAATGATCATCAAATCAGATCATAATTTAGTGATTTTCCCTCATTCGGCACGAACATAACATGATTTTTAGGTGCGTGCCAAAGTTAGAGACGACTCGAGTAAGTTTCAGAGTCGGCTCCTAAGGGGGAGTCGACTCGCGCATTTGCGGGAGTCGACTCGCAAAGATAGCAGCAGAGGGGGAGTCGACTCTCATATAGTCGGGAGTCGACTCGAGGTCTACAGGCGCATAAGGAGAGTCGACTCGCGCATATTCTGGAGTCGACTCGAGGTCGAGTCGACTCGCGACTCAGTGGAGTCGACTCGCAGTCGGGATCCGACTTTTTAACCCTAACTTTGTCGTTTCGAAAACACTTCTTTCTCAGCCGCCACTGTTTACAAGCCCTAGAGCCGACTCCTAGGTTGTCCCCGGTCGTCCCAAAGGCCTTTTCCCGTCGATTTTTCACCGTCCCTTAGGGTTTTCCTCCCTTCCTAGGTCGTCCCCGGTCGTTCCCAAGCCTTCTCCGTCGACCTTTCACCATCCTTTAGGTTTTCATCCTGTTCTAGGTCATTATGCCGCGTAAAACCGTAGTCCGGAAGAGGTCCCGACCCGAGTCCGGTCCCGAGAGGCGCTCCAAGGCTCGGCACGATCCCGCGAGGCCACAACCTCCGGCTCGTTCCCCGCCAAGGGCGGTTCCCGCGAGGCCATTAGCCGGGAAGGCCGTCACCATCGGGAGATATGTCGACCTCGACTATCTCTCCCGGGAAAGGTTCACTATAAGTGATAGACTTAGGGCCCAGGGCTTAGAGTACTTCCTCACCTTAGATCTCCCCACATATCCAGGGCTCATTAGAGAGTTTTACGGTACCGTCCATCGGGGAGATGGGGGTATCGAGGGCACGGTAGCCGGTGTCCCTCTGTTCATTACGGAGGATCTTATTGCCCACATCCTCCACCTTCCACTAGTAGGGGTGGCTCCCACACATCCCGAGGATAGGGTTGAGGCCCTTACGGCCGTTCTAGGGCATCCACCCCGGTCACCCTTAGACGAGGTATCCGCTAGCTCACTTCCGATTGAGATGCGGATCTTCTTAAGTATATTGTCTAGGTCCATCTTCCCTAAGACCGGGAGATTTGACTTTGTATCTGAGAGAGACCTAGCTCTCATGTTCTACATGCTTCATGACACCCCAATCAACTTCCCCAAACTCATATATCGATACATGTGTGAGCCACTAGACAGACCTAGGCTCACTTTGCCCTACGGTATGGTCTTCACCTTGTTATTTAGGGAGTACGAGAATCCTATTCCTGAGGGGGAATCCTTTCGCGCATTGCGATGGACTGATCGCACGCGTGCAGGGACCCTACACAGGATGGGATTTTGGAAGATAGAGGGGACATGGGTTAGGAAGTCCTCCATCACCACACAGACCACCAGACACTCCCCTAGTCCTGAGCCAGATTCTGACTATCCTGACTTACCGGACTTTCCATCCACTTCTGCTCCTACCACCTCCGCCGGACCCTCCTCCTCGGCTCCACCATCCATGGAGGTCCGCATCGCTCCTGAGCAGCTCCGGGAGCTGCGGCAGGAGATAGTCCGAGATCTGAGGGATGAGTTGCTTCGGGAGCTCCGAGGTTCGGTGCCTGCTCCCTCTCCCGCTCCATCTTCAGCGTTGGTCCCTTTCCTGACGGCCGTGACTGACATGACGGCTCATGTGCGGGAAGAGATCTACAACATGAGGACTTTGCTCCAGGCCCAGTTTCATAGCATGAGTGAGGTCACGAGCACCACTCGACAGATGAGGGAGGACATCGGTCGTGACATGCACACCACTACCGAGGGGCCGAGCGCTTGTCGAATGTGCTCATCGACAAGCTGGACGCACTTCAGACGTCGGTGACTGAGCTCTCTACTACACATAGCAGAGCCACTTCGTCCATTATCACTCAGCTCGGGCATGTTACAGATGCAGTCACCCTCCTCATGGAGCAGAGCAGATTGAGAGGAGGAGCCACGTCCTCAAGAGGAGGAGATACATCCTCGAGAGGAGGAGCCACGTCCTCGAGAGGAGGAGATACATCTTCGCGAGGAGGAGCTACATCCTCGAGGAGACCATAGCTACTTTTTGTGTTTTGTTTTGACTGTATTGTTTTGTCTTATTTTTTGTACTCTCAAATGTATTTACATGCAAATCAATACAATGAGTAGCCATATTTTCTTCAATTCTGTGCCATTTGATGATTGATTGGTTGTGCCATTGATTGTGTGTGCTTACCTTCTTTTTGATACGATGACAAAAAGGGAGAGAAATATGTATAAAATATGTAAAAGGAATCAATGAAAATAAAAAAAACTGTTAAAACACACAAAATTTGTTCTAAGTGGATTTGGTACCTCGAGGCTCATTATCTCTCTTTTGGGGCTCCTAATGGAGTAATCTCCAGAATCTATTCAAGGGATATTCAGAGATTAGCTGAATCCTACTCAAGAACAAATTGACAGATTTTCCCTCTAAAAACAAAAAATTCAGTTCAAAAACTTCAAAGCATCAAAAGGAAATTCAGAGAATCAAAACATAGTAGAATGCATATGTTGAGGGGGAGAATCTGAATATTAATCAAGCTAAATCATTAAAGATATATAAGCCAAACAATTGATTGTATAATATGAAGGCTTATATAATTCCAAATGAAAGGGGGAGCTTTAACTCCGAAATTTATTGTTTCACTCCTTTCAAGCTTGGATAAATTGAATTACCAGACATTTGAATTCAATTATGGATTTTATTTCATTGTTTATTGAGCAATTCACTTTACATATACTCAATGTTTTGTCATCATCAAAAAGGGGGAGATTGTGGAGTGATTGATTAAAACCCTATTTGATTTTGATGAGCTCAAAGCATTTGAGTATATCTCTTGTTTACTAATGAATTCAATTAAGTGTTTCAGTAAAAATCTTGTCTAAGTGTCTCTAGACTTAGTTCATAATATTTTGGATAAGTTAAGAAGTCAGCCTGAACCAAAGTCTGAGACTCGAGTCGACTCCAGAGTATCACGAGTCGACTCCAAGCGTATCAAGTTCACTGGCACGGGCTCGAGTCGACTCCGGATAAGTACGAGTCGACTCCGACTTAGAACAGACAGACGAACAGAAAGCATCAACCCAAAACCTGTCAGCGAGTCGACTCCGATGTTCATCGAGTCGACTCCAGGGTAGCAAGAGTCGACTCCAAGGAGCCACAGGCAGAAAAGTCAGAGAGCAGTTTTCGGGTCTGAGATTCGAGTCGACTCCAGTGGAACGCGAGTCGACTCCGATGGTTGGCAAGTCGACTTCAAAGAAAGTGAGAGTCGACTCTCAGAGGAACACAAGAAAAAAGTCAGAGAACATTTTTCGAACTCTGAGATTCGAGTCAACTCCCGCAATACGCGAGTCGACTCCGAGACTCCGCGACCACAAAGAAGACAAAAGACCAATTTACTGTCTCTGAAATTCGAGTCGACTCCCAGACAGCTAGAGTCGACTCCAAGGCAGCTCTACATCAAAAAGACAGAAGACAGTGTTTCGGAAACTGAGAGCCGAGTCGACTCCGGGGAAGTTCGAGTCGACTCCAAGACTGGACGAGGCAAAAGACAGAAGATAGGGAGTTCGGGCTTTGAGCGCCGAGTCGACTCCCAGGATTGTCGAGTCGACTCGAGTGGACCAAATTCAAAAATAGATCCACGGACTCCATGGGATGAGCCGACTCCGAGAAAGCCAAGTCAGCTCCAGAAGTTGGCGAGTCGACTCCAGGTCAAGACGAGTCGACTCCCAGTCTAAGAGGCTACTTTAATTCAAATCCGAAACAGTTGCCGAGTCGACTCCAGAAAAGCATGAGTCGACTCCCGCTACAGCCGAGTCGACTCCAACCCACCAACGGACACATTGTCAGGGTGTACAGAGTGTGCAGAACGGGCAGAAAAAGCTCTCTAACGGCTAGTTTCCGTGGGGGTTGGTTTAAATAGCCACAGAGGACTGTAGCAAAGCAGAGAACAACCATTCCACTCCAAGTAATCAAGCTTTCAATCTCTGCAACTTGTTCTTCAACGAAAAAGAGGGAAGAGCAGCATTAACTGCATCCACCTACTTCTTCCCAACATTGAAAGAGCCTCCTCCTGCATTCAAGTCGACTACACATTCAAGAGGAGACCCGAAGTTCAAGAAGCCCTTCCTCTTCTCCAACTTAAAAGCGTTTGAGGGCTCTTAACTTCGTTATTGTTCATATTGCCATTTATCTGCTTTTGAGAAGCTGTATTTTTCTGTTTGTTCTTTTCATCTACACATTGTCTTTGCTTGGTTCAATCGGAGGATTGAATCAAGGGTATAGAGGTTGGTTGGTGAGCCGAGTGTAAAACCAACGTGTAAGGGTTCGATTGTGATCCCGGGAAAACAATCGGGGTTGGTTCTAGTCGGTGAGCCTGGGAAAACCGACCGAGTTCGATGTGAGCTCGTAAAACAACAAGTTTGGTTGTGAGCTTGGAAAACAACCGGCTGTAATCCAAGGGGTTATAGTGAATTCCCAAGTGAGACTTGGGGAGTGGACGTAGGAGCAAGGGTTAGCTCCGAACCACTATAAAACTTGGTGTTTGTGATTGATTGTCTCTCTTTCTCTTACTCTCATATCACTCACAGCACATAGCAATTAATCGAACAACTTGCAATAGCTTTAATTAGTCATCCACATCGTTTTAAATTGTAAGATTATTTTAAAACCCAATTCACCCCCCCTCTTGGGTTGTCTATCTGGGCAACAAAACTCTTTCGCAAAATCTTAAATCTGGTGAGATGGCTGATGACGATGTAGGAAGTCACCATGGTAATGAAGGTAGACCCCCAGTTATGACACTTCGACAATACTTACACCCCACTAGGACTAGTCAACCTTCATGCATGATTATTCCTGAAAACGTAGGACACTTTGAAATCAAACCAGGAGTAATTCAATTGCTGCCTAAGTATCATGGGATAGAATCCGAGAACCCTTATCTTCACCTTAAGAATTTTGAGAAAATTAGCATCACATTTAGAGTGTCAAATGTATCGGAAGACGTCCTTAAATTGACCTTGTTTCTTTTTTCCTTAAAGGATAAAGCCAAAACATGGCTGAACTCCTTGAGACCTAGATCACTAGGAACATGGCATGATATGCAAAGAGAATTCTTGAAAAAATTCTTTTCCGCACAAAGGACTAACTTTTTAAAAAGGCACATTAATAATTTCCAACAAAAAGACCATGAAACATTTTATGGATGCCGGGAGAGATTTAAAGAGTTGCTTCTCTCTTGTCCTCATCACGGGTTTGAAACATGGAGAACCATTAGTTTCTTTTACGAAGGGTTGTCTACACAGTTAAAACAATTTATAGAGACCATGTGCAATGGTCTATTTTTGGAAAAGCAACCCGATGAGGCATAAGACTATTTAGACTCTCTTGCAGAGACTGCACAATTATGGGATACAGGGGACAAAGTGAATAAACCTTTGCCTCAGCCTACTAACATTGGACACGGGGGCCTTTACAACCTTAGTACTCAGGATGATATTCAGGCTAAAATGGCAGCCCTTACTAGGAAGGTAGAGGAAATTGAACTTAAAAGGATTGAATCCGTCATGACTGTAGAACATAATAGCGAGTGTTGTAGGATTTGTGAGATGCCTGGCCATCTCACTACTGATTGCCCCACAATACCCGCATTCAAGGAAGTCTTGCACGATCAGACCAATGTTATGAATACATATCAAAAATCTTTTAACAATCTTTTTTCGGGTACTTACAACCCTGGATGGAAGAACCATCCAAATTTCAGGTGGAGGAATGACCAACCTCAACAAGTATATAACCCAACTCCCCCACCTCCGCAACCTCATTATGCACATGCACCCCCTCAAAAATCCAGTCTCGAAGAAACTTTGCAATCTTTCATGCAAGGTCAAGCTAAAATCAATGATGAAATAAGAAATCAACTAACAACGCTGACCACTGCTTTAAGTTCTCAAGAGAAGGGTAAGCTACCAGCTCAACCACAACCTAACCCTCAAGTCTACGGCGGTAGCAATACATCATCTTCAACTTCGCATAAAGAACAAGTGAAGAGTATAATAACTTTACGAAGTGGAAAGGTTATTGACTGAACAGTCCTAGAACAAACTCAAGTCATACCTGATTCTGACCCTCCCAAGACAAAAGAAAAGGATAAGGAAGAACTGAGGCACCAACATCTGCTAAAAAAATCAAATGTCCTTTTCCAGCACCATTTCCACAAAGATTAAAGCTCTTGCAAAAGCTTGAACCAAACTCTAAAATTCTTGAGCTTTTTAAGCAAGTAAAAATCAATGTACCTCTTCTTGATACAATCAAACAAGTGTCTTCATATGCAAAATTTTTGAAGGATTTGTGCACTGTCAAACGTCGATTAAATGTTAAGAAGAAGGCATTTCTGGCTGAAAATGTGAGTGCAATTTTACAGCATAACATTCTTCCTAAATATAAGGATCCAGGTTGCCCAACTATCTCATGCATCATTGGTAATTTTAGGATTGAGCGAGCATTGCTAGATGTAGGAGCGAGTGTGAACTTGTTGCCATATACGGTATATGAGCAACTCGGTTTGGGTGAGTTGAAGCCAACAACTATTACCTTACAATTAGCTGACAGGTCAGTGAAGGTCCCTAGAGGGATTATCGAAGATGTGTTGGTCCAAGTAGACAAGTTCTATTTTTCTGTCGACTTTATCGTACTAGACACACATCCGGCTTCCAATTCACCATCTCAGATTCCAGTTATCTTAGGATGTCCATTCCTTGCAACTTCTAATGCATTGATCAATTGTAGGAATGGTGTCATGAAGCTTTCTTTTGGCAATATGACCTTGGAACTGAACGTCTTTAGTATAGGCAAACAACCCATTGATCATGAAGAAAGTAAAGAGGTTGAATGGGTTGAAACCATTGCGGAAGAATATCTGTTAAAAGAAACATTTACTGAATCGGCTGACAATGGTTTAATAGATTGGTGTTCCGAAGGTACTGCTGATGATGTGGTTCCACCTATTTTAGATAATTCGGATGTCATGATGGTCAATGGGTGGAGACCGAGAATAGAGGAATTCGAGCAATTGCCCTCACAGGGGACGAAAATTTTACAATCTCGGAAACAAGTGTTAGGAACCCACATATGCCATGAAAATTTTGAAATAATTTTCAGATTGCAGCGGAAAAACTATGTGGGATCTGTTCATCGCATGAACATGTTTTAAAACTTTTCGCTTGTAGATAGATTAGAATTAAATCATTCTAAACCATTTTAAAATCTTTAATAAGATCAGATCTTCACCTTGTGCGGGTAGATGGTCTCGGCAAATCTGATTCGCGTGGATTTGTAGAAGGTTCGATGGAAGCCGCACACGCATCCGGCCTCTACGGATATCCACACAAAGTAATGAGTCGATCGAAGCCTTTGGATCTCCCCGGGGTGCTAGCTCCCTTGCAGAGAAGGCTATTGATGGTTGAATCCTTTCTTCTTGCAGCAATCAACACTTGGTTGCTTTCTTTTGAGGATGAAGAAGAGGAGGAAGAAAAATAAAAGGAAGCATACACTTGCAGCCTTTTATTTTGGTGGAAGAAGGAAAGGAAAAATGCACACGGCTCCTTTCTCTTCCTTGTTGTTGGCGGATGAGAACCCAAAAGAGAAGAGGGCTTCTCACAGCACAAAGAAGGAAGAGAGGAGGAGAGGTACGGCTCAATAAATTGGGATGAATCAATCCATGCGGCAGCCCCCTTTTATTATTGTTTAAGATAAAGTTGGAGCTCCTAAAATTTAGGAGCTCCATCTTTATCCATTATTCAAGAGGAGGGGGGTGGGCCCCTCCTCCTTTTCTTCCCGTGAAATGCCAAGGGAGGGGTGTACGCCCCTCCCTCCTTATGTTACATCACGCACACCTCCACTTGATCTAATCAAGTCTAGGTTAGGGGCTTATTCTTAGGTGGTTTAGACCCTTTCAAAAAAGAACTAGGTGCACCCTTTCTTTCATTCCAAATCCTAATCCAATTAGGATTTAATTGAACCAAGATTCCATTGAACTCTTCAATCCTAATCCAATTAGGAGTCATTTAATTAATTAGATTAAAATTAAAATTAATTAGGACTTCAGAACATCCTAATCTAATCAGGACTTGTTCAAATTTCAGCCCTAAGACAATTAAAACTTTAGAAATCCTATTCCAAGTAAGACTCTAATTTAATTTGAAATCCAAATCCAATTAGGATTTCATGAATTCCACTCCAAGTAGGACTCATGATCAAGTCCACTTAATTAAATTCAATTAAATAAATTAAATTGCAATCCCATTGCAATTATTCCTTCTTCTAACCACTAACTCTTAGCGGGTTTTTAATTTATCAATCTAATTGATCATATGTGATTCTTAATCACAATTCAACCATCGGATCGATCAATACTTCTAATGTGTGTGACCCCATAGGTTCTATTCTAGCTGGTAGTGAGATATATTGCGATATCTATCACAATATCATTGAAAACTCCTTTCAATTGGTTGAAAGAATTCCAACTCAACTCGCCAAGGATCATCGACCATCAAGATGATCCCTGTGAGTCTCACCATCCACCAGTGACACCTAACAGGGTGTAGTGGCTACCCAGCAGAATAGAATGATGAACCTCTAGGTGCAGTTATAGTATGATACAGTCCTTCTATCATGGATTCCTACAGATCGGAGGTCATGGATAACTCGTCAAACCCCATCATTTGTCATATGTCTAGATTTATTTGACTTGAGTTCGATAGTGAAAAACTCTTTCTCCACTTTATATTATTGTCCTGGCCAAGGTCTTAGAACTCAGTCTAATAAATCACATAGGATCTCTCCTCTTCTATCAAGATCGATAGATTCCATGTAGGTGCGTACCCTACTCCTACAGTGAACTTATTGCAGCCAATCTACACTACAAGGACCCATATGACTAGAGACCATGTGTATGTGCAGTCAAACTACAATAACCTCACTATGAGTAGCTGAAGCACCGCAGGTCAAAGGACCAGTCATACTACTGCAATATCAAGTAAGTCACTGACGAGTGGATAGACATCCAAGTGACTTCTTGTCTTGGTCACGCTCAGTACCCTTGTTCTCTAACAAGCACCTGCACAATCATTTCAGTGTCCCTACACTGTGGACTCGAGTCTCATCCATCCATAAGGAAAGCGATCCATGCACTGATCGGATCGATCACCGTCCTCGTGATGATCCATTGATCAGGAGCATTTAGAAATTAATCACCAATGATACATGGCTCAAATTCTCAACTCTTGAGAATATGTATTATCATCTTATTAATTTCTTAGACGATTCATAGACACACAAACAATATGAATGAAAAGATGCTCATTTATTATTCAATAATAATAAAGTCAAGTACAAATTTATGTCCCAGAATTAATAATGTGTCAGCCAGATTGGCTTCTAGGGCATACATATAACAATCTCCCACTTGCACTAAAGCCAATCAGTCATATATTTAAGTCCCATCTTCTTAAGGTGGGCTTCAGTCTTCTGCTGACTTAGCTGCTTAGTGAGCGGGTCCGCCACGTTGTCCGTGGAGTCTACTCTCTGCACCTCGACATATTTCTTCTCGAGGTAGTCGCGTATGAGGTGAAAGCGCCGCTCTATGTGCTTGGACTTCTGAGGAGACCTTGGCTCCTTAGCGAGAGCTATGGCGCCATTATTATCGCAGTAGAGTGTGATGGCATCTGATGGCATTACATCTAGCTCTGTAATGAATTTCTTAAACGAGAAGGCTTCCTTTGCAGCTTCAAAGGCGGCGATATACTCAGCTTCCATGGTAGAATCAGCAATGATCGGTTGTTTGGAACTCTTCCAATTTACCGTACCACCATTGCACAAGAACATATATCCAGATGTAGACTTTCTATCATCAATATCAGTCATAAAATCTGAATCTGTGTATCCTTCTACCTTTTACTCTGATGATCCTCCAAAAATCAAGAACAAATCATTAGTTCTTCTTAAGTACTTAAGAATGTTCTTCACAGCTGTCCAGTGCTCTTCGCCTGGATTCGACTGATATCTGCTAGTGACACTCACAGCAAGGGCTATATCAGGTCGTATACACAGCATGGCATACATGAGGCTCCCTATTGCCGAAGCATAAGGGATCTTGCTCATGCGTTGTATCTCTTCAGATGTGTTGGGGCACATCTTCTTGGAGAGATGAATCCCATGCCTTAGGGGTAATAGACCCCTCTTGAAGTTTTCCATACTGAACCTCTTCAGTACCTCCTCTATGTACATCTTCTGTGATAGGCCAAGCAACCTCTTAGATCTATCTCTATAGACCTTAATCCTCAAAATGTAGGATGCTTCCCCAAGATCTTTCATGGAGAACTCTTTTGACAACCAAACCTTGACCAAGGTTAGCATGGGAACATCATTCCTAATCAAGAGGATGTCATCCACGTACAGTACGAGGAACACGACAGCACTCCCACTAACCTTCTTGTAAACATACGGTTCCTCTTCGTTCTTGATGAAATCAAATGATTTGATCGCATCATTGAAACGAGTGTTCCAACTCCGAGATGCTTGCTTTAGTCCATAGATGGACCTTTGCAACCTGCAAACCTTGTGATCTCCATCACTGGAAGTGAAACCCAAAGGCTGCTCCATATAGATATCTTCATCAAGATATCCATTCAGGAAAACAGTTTTCACATCCATCTGCCATATTTCATAATCATAAAATGCTGCAATGGCAAGCAATGTTCGAATGGATTTTAGCATGGCTACAGGTGAAAAGATCTCCTGATAGTCAATGCCTTTGCGCTGACTATACTCTTTCGCCACTAACCTTGCCTTATAGGTCTCTACCTTTCCATCCGAACCTATCTTCCTTTTGTAGATCCATTTACATCCAATAGGTACTATACCCTCTGGTGGATCTACTAAGGTCCAGACTTGGTTGGAATACATGGAGTCAATCTCTGACTTCATGGCTTCCAGCCATTTCTCGAAATCAATATCAGATATTGCCTCGTTGTAGGTATTGGGATCCTGTACATTTTCCCTATCTCCCATGAGGAATATTTCCTCGGTGTCCTCTACTAGTATACCTAAGTATCTATCGGGAGGATGGGAGACCCTACTAGATCTACGAGGTGGAGGAGGTATAACGTGTACTGGCTCTATGTGAATAGGTTCTATAGGATCCATAACTCGTTGCTTTTCAGAGACTCTCTCTTCAAGCTCAATTTTCCTCCCACTGCCTCTATCAAGGATAAACTGTTTTTCCAAGAAGACGGCATGTCGGCTTACAAACACATTGTGATCCTCTGAGATGTAGAAATTGTATCCTAATGACTCTTTAGGATATCCTATGAAACGAGCACTTATGGTCTTAGGCTCTAACTTGTCCGCCTGTAATCGCTTGACGTGGGCCGGACATCCCCAAATCTTGAGATGACCAAGACTCGGCTTCTTACCATGCCATATCTCATACGGTGTGGTAGGAACGGATTTAGAGGGAACTCTATTCAATAAATAAATCGCGGATAATAAGGCATCTCCCCAAAGATACATAGGTAGATCAGTGAAGCTCATCATGGATCGGACCATATCCAATAGTCTGATTCCTCCTTTCTGACACCCCGTTGAGTTGAGGTGTACCCGAAGGCGTCCGTTGTGAGACTATGCCATTCTTCTTGAGATAGTCCCGGAATTTTCCACTAAGGTATTCTCCTCCTCGATCTGATCGAAGAATCTTAAGGATTTTTTCAGTCTGTTTTTCTACTTCATTTTTGAACTCTTTGAACTTTTCAAAAGACTCAGATTTGTATCTCATAAGATACACATACCCATATCGTGAATAGTCATCGGTAAAGATAATGAAGTACGAATAATGATCCCTGGCTAGCACATCGAATGGGCCACATACATCAGTGTGTACTAGGGTAAGTATTTCAGTGGTCCTCACCCCATGTCCTACAAAAGGTAATCTAGCCATTTTTTTTTTGAAGACAGAATTCACAAACTGGATATGACTCGAAAGTCAATGGGCCGAGAAGCCCATCTTTCTCCATTTTGTTCATTCTGTCCTCTCCTATATGGCCAAGCCTGAGGTGCCACAAATACTTCTGGTTTATCTCATCTCTGGATCTTTTAGATCCTATGGCACTCACTACTTGCTCAGACACATTCACTGACACATCAACATGCAAGTGATAGAGACTGTCAATCATGAAACCACGTACAACTAATTTATTTCTGAAATAAATAGAACAGCAGTCTTTGTCAAAGGTCAAAACATGACCATCCTGTGCTAAGCACGAAACAGAAATCAAATTCCTGCTAGCAGCAGGGACATAATAATAGTCTCTAAGCAATAAACTAAATCCAGATGGTAATCGCAGAGGATAGGTGCCCACAGTTACAGCAGCAACTCTTGCCCCGTTGCCAACCCGAAGGGTTACTGCACCTTCCGCTAGCCTCCTACTTTTCTTTAGATCCTGCATAGTAGTGCACAAATGAGCACTAGAACCAAAATCCAAAACCCAACTAGAAGTAGAAGAAACCGTAAGGTTAGTTTCAATTACGAGCAAGTTTAACATACCTTCAGAAGGTGTGTCTACCTTTTTGTTCTTTAGGCTCTCGAGGTATGAAGGACAGTTCCTTTTCTAGTGGCTGTCGACATTGCAGTGGAAACATTTTCCTTTGTCATCAGCCTTTTTCTTATGAACTTTCTTCTTAGGCTTCTTATCTTTCTTCTGCTTCTTAGCAAGCTTCTTTTTCTTCCAAGTAGACTTTCTCTTGGAACCAGAAATTAGCTCAGCAGCTAGAACAGAGCCCCTTGAACTTTTCAAGGCTCCCTCAGCAGTTACCAACATGTTCAACAATTCGGTCTTAGTGCATTCAATCTTATTCATATGGTAGTTTACTATAAACTGCCCAAATGAATCAGGAAGGGATTGCAGGATCAGATCTATCTACAGTTCCTTATGCATGGTCATATTGAGCTTCTCAAGCTCCTCTAGATCCTTGATCATAGTCAAACAGTGATCATGGACAGACTGCCCCTCGCGCATCTTTGCCTTGAAGAGTCTCTTGGACACTTCAAAGCGTGCAGTGCGGCTCTGCTCACCATACAACTCTTGCAGGTGTTCTAGTATTTTCCTAGCAGTCTTTATATTCTCATGCTGGCATTGAAGTTCATTAGTCATGGATGCCATGATGTAGCACTTGACCCTAATATCGTCATTTGTCCACTTTTGATGCGTCTCACGCTGATCATCAGTAGGACGTGCTGGTAACCTGGGGATGTCACTCTCGAGCACATACCCTAATTTCTCACAACTCAGAATTATTTTGAGGTTTCTCAGCCAGTCTTTGTAATTGGTTCCGGTCAGTCGGTTGGTTTCAAGGATACGGGTCAAAGGGTTCGAAGCTGACATTGTGATCTGTAGAGAGTAAAGATTCTAGTTAGACTTTGTACTTGAACACTATTTGTTTTAGGGTCTTTTAAAACAAATGTACTTCCTCTATTTTTTCGAATCCCTCATACTCTCCTGATGGAGAAACGAAAGTCCTACGCGACTAGAATTTCTAGTGGGTACTGCGGTCCACTGATTTATATGCCGCCTCACCTAACAGTTATTGGTGACATATAAATGAATGAGTGTACAACTCTTGTACAATGCTTCTTAAGCAAATTGCAGTGTTATTTGGTCTCTAAGTGATGAAGACCTCACCTAACAGTTATTGGCCCCATTACTTAGTTAAGTCAGACCCACCGTATAACCGCAGAAATAAAGTCGTTATTGGGTCCTCACCTAACAGTTATTGGTGCCCAACCCCACCTTTACCCCACAACATCTCATGTCTAATAGAGAGGTCCAGTCCCCCGATGCAACTTGCCCACTGTGTCCAGCCGAGACAAATCAACACCAAAAAGACCTTAGCAACTCTACTACGGTGGAAGACCTATGGACTTAATATTGCATAATCAAGTCTTAGTGTTTGCAACTTGAGTTCTTCATAAGAGGTAATCGAACAATTGGCCAGGTAAGCAGGTGGGAGGCTCCCCTTACTCAGAGAGTAAGGTCCTAATTAAGTAACCACCTTTTAGGCTTGCCTAGACACCAATTAGATCAATTAATCTAATATGACTAACTCATGTTGGTTCACCCTTGATTGATTAGGAAGGTTTCGATTTAGGTCTCACTCGATCGCGTATTCACATCTCATGCAAATATAAATCTACCCGCATAAACATAAGCATTAAACATCCAGACATTTATCAAAAATAAATATAAATGGTGATGATCATGGATCCAGGATGGGGTCATTTTACAAGCACATGCACGTCAATTGGTTTGATCGTCTTCAACTCTTGACTTGATATTGATCCCTTAGGTCCAATTGTGATCAACTCCTTGATCCATCTTCAATCAACCCTTGATCTCGATCCGCGCATCTTGAGCTTGTTGATGTACATATCGATCAACCATCGACGTGCAACACACATCACAGAATACATCCCAGATTGCTTTAAAAAATTAAATAAGAATAAAAATAAAATTACAACCCTTTTCATGAGACACGCAGGTCTCTAATACATGAATTTAAGATGCACGCAGGCATCTGAAAAATTAAAATTACATGCATCACAGAACATCGCAGAACATTTCAACACATTCAAAGGGTCCGTCCATGATCATCACCATACGCATCACATGCATAAAAATTATTTTTAGATCTGTAATTTAATTGATTATTTCATCTCATGACTTGCTGATTATGTAAGATTTGATTCTAAATATTTGTAATCACATTATCAAAGCATTAGAATCATTAATCTAAGCATCCAATAATTAGTATGCAGAAAAATCAGCAAGCTAAAAATTCTGCATACATAAATTTCAGCAAGCATAATCCCTTAAATTTTAGATCTAAAATGCCTTGAAAAATTTAATTCTAATCTTAATCTACATAACCATGGCTTTGATACCACTGTTAGGAACCCACATATGCCATGAAAATATTCGAAATAATTTTCAGATTGCAGCAGAAAAACTATGTGGGATCTGTTCATCGCATGAACATGTTTTAAAACTTTTTGCTTGTAGATAGATTAGAATTAAATCATTTTAAACCATTTTAAAATCTTTAATAAGATCAAATCTTCACCTTGTGCGGGTAGATGGTCCCCGCAAATCTGATTCACGTGGATTTGTAGAAGGTTCGATGGAAGCCGCACACGCGTTCGGCCTCTACGGGTATCCACACGAAGTAATGAGTCGATCGAAGCCTTTGGATCTCCCCGGGGTGCTAGCTCCCTTGCAGAGAAGGCTATTGATGGTTGAATCCTTTCTTCTTGCAGCAATCAACACTTGGTTTCTTTCTTTTGAGGATGAAGAAGAGGAGGAAGAAAAATAAAAGGAAGCGTACACTTGCAGCCTTTTATTTTGGTGGAAGAAGGAAAGGAAAAATGCACACGGCTCCTTTCTCTTCCTTGTTGTTGGCGGATGAGAACCCAAAAGAGAAGAGGGCTTCTCACGGCACAAAGAAGGAAGAGAGGAGGAGAGGTACGGCTCAATAAATTGGGATGAATCAATCCATGCGGCAGCCCCCTTTTATTATTGTTTAAGATAAAGTTGGAGCTCCTAAAATTTAGGAGCTCCATCTTTATCCATTATTCAAGAGGAGGGGGTGGGCACCTCCTCCTTTTCTTCCCGTGAAATGCCAAGGGAGGGGTGTACGCCCCTCCCTCCTTATGTTACATCACGCACACCTCCACTTGATCTAATCAGGTGGAGGTTAGGGGCTTATTCTTAGGTGGTTTAGTCCCTTTCAAAAAAGAACTAGGTGCACCCTTTCTTTCATTCCAAATTCTAATCCAATTAGGATTTAATTGAACCAAGATTCCATTGAACTCTTCAATCCTAATCCAATTAGGAGTCATTTAATTAATTAGATTAAAATTAAAATTAATTAGAACTTCAGAAAATTCTAATCTAATCAGGACTTGTTCAAATTTCAGCCCTAAGACAATTAGGACTTTAGAAATCCTATTCCAAATAGGACTCTAATTTAATTTGAAATCCTAATCCAATTAGGACTTCATGAATCCCACTCCAAGTAGGACTCATGATCAAGTCCAATTAATTAAATACAATTAATTAAATTAAATTGCAATCCGATTGCAATTATTCCTTCTTCTAACCCCTAACTCTTAGCAGGTTTTCAATTTATCAATCTAATTGATCATATGTGATTCTTAATCACAATTCAACCATCGGATCGGTCAATACTTCTAATGTGTGTGATCCCATAGGTTCTATTTTGACTGGTAGTGAGATATATTGCGATCTCTATCATAATATCATTGAAAACTCCTTTCAATGGGTTGAAACAATTCCAACTCAACTCGCCAGGGATCATCGACCATCAAGATGATCCCTGTGAGTCTCACCATCCACCAGTGACACCTAGCAGTGTGTAGTGGCTACCCAGCAGAATAGAATGATGAACCTCTAGGTGCAGTTATAGTATGATACAGTCCTTCTATCATGGATCCCTACAGATCGGAGGTCATGGATAACTCGTCAAACCCCATCATCTGTCATATGTCTAGATTTATTTGACTTGAGTTCGATAGTGAAAAACTTTTTCTCCACTTTATATTATTGCCCTGGCCAAGGTCTTAGAACTCAGTCTAATAAATCACATAGGATCTCTCCTCTTCTATCAAGGTCGATAGATTCCATGTAGGTGCGTACCCTACTCCTACAGTGAACTTACTGCAGCCAATCTACACTACAAGGACCCATATGACTAGAGACCATGTGTATGTGCAGTCAAACTACAATAACCTCACTGTGAGTAGCCGAAGCACCGCAGATCAAAGGACCAATCATACTACTGCAACATCAAGTAAGTCACTGACGAGTGGATAGACATCCAAGTGACTTCTTGTCTTGGTCACGTTCAGCACCCTTTTTCTCTAACAAGCACCTGCACAATCACTTCAGTGTCCCTACACTGTGGACTCGAGTCTCATCCATCCATAAGGAAAGCGAACAGTGCGTTGATCGGATCGGTCACCGTCCTCGTGATGATCCATTGATTAGGAGCATTTAGAAATTAATCACCAATGATACATGGCTCAAATTCTCAACTCTTGAGAATATGTATCATCATCTTATTAATTTCTTGGACGATTTATAGACACATAAACAATATGAATGAAAAGATGCCCATTTATTATTCAATAATAATAAAGTCAAGTACAAATTTATGTCTCAGAATTAATAATGTGTCAGCCAGATTGGCTTCTAGGGCATACATCTAACAACAAGCACCCATACTTGAGCTGAAACCCTTACCAAGGGAACTCAAGTATGCCTTTCTTAGACCCGATAACACTTTTCCCGTAATTATCTCGACTGAGCTCGATAATGATCAAGAAAGGAAATTACTTACGGTCCTAAAGAGTCATAAAGAAGCGCTTGGATGGTCGATTGCAGACTTAAAGGGGATGAACCCTTTGATTTGCATGCATCGGATATATTTGGAGGACAATGCCAAAACCACAAGACAAATGCAGCGTAGGCTGAATCCTACAATGAGAGATGTGGTTAAAACAGAAGTCCTTAAGTTGCTTGATGTGGGTATTATTTACCCGATTTCCGACAGCAAGTGGGTAAGTCCTACTCAAGTCGTGCCCAAGAAAGCAGGTCTGACGGTAGTCGAAAATGAGCAGGATGAGTTAGTCCCGACTCGTGTTCCGACGAGTTGGCGCATGTGTGTTGACTACCGAAAATTGAATTTGGTCACTAGGAAAGATCACTTTTCCCTACCCTTCCTAGACCAAGTTTTGGAAAGAGTTGCAGGACACAAATTCTATTGTTTTCTCGATGGCTATTCCGGATACTACCAAATTGAAATTTCACCAGAAGATCAAGAGAAGACTATCTTCACTTGTCCTTTTGGCACATTCGCTTTCCGTCGGATGCCATTCGGGTTGTGTAATGCACCTACGACATTCCAAAGATGCATGCTCAGCATTTTTGAAGATATGAATGAAAAATTTTTAGAAGTATTTATGGATGATTTCTCTGTTTTTGGCGACTTATTTGATGATTGCCTGTCACATTTGCAAGCAGTCTTAGCTCGATGTATGGAAAAGAATTTGATACTGAATTGGGAGAAATGCCACTTCATGGTACCAAAAGAAATTATCCTAGGACATATTGTTTCATCAAAGGGCATGGAAGTTGATAGAGCTAAAATTGACCTAATCGCCAAGCTACCCGCACCCAAGACGGTTAGAGATGTTAGATCATTTTTGGGTCACGCCGGATTTTATAGGAGGTTCATCAAGGACTTTAGTGTCATATTCGACCATTATGTAACCTCCTTTCCCTTGATACACCGTTCAATTGGACTAAAACCAGTCAAGAGGCATTCAAAAAGTTGAAGTCTATGCTTAGCACTGCACCCATCGTGCGACCACCTAATTGGTCATTACCTTTTGAGATCATGTGCGATGCTAGCGACTATGCGATAGGAGTTGTCCTAGGACAACGCAAGGATAATAAGCCATATGTCATTTACAATGCAAGCAAAATCTTGAACGATGCTCAAATGAATTACACCACCACCGAGAAGGAATTGCTTGCAGTAGTATTTGCATTAGACAAATTTCGCTCTTATATCCTTGGTTCTCCTATTGTTATCTTTACGGACCATGCAGCGCTAAAATATTTATTGGATAAGAAAGAGACCAAACCACGCTTAATACGATGGGTACTTCTACTCTAAGAATTTGACATCACAATCAAAGATAAAAAGGGAGTAGAGAATTTGGTTGCTGACCATTTATCACGGCTAGTTTTTAATGATTCGGTGCCACAGTTTTCCATCAAGGACTCATTTTCCGAAGAGCAGCTATTTGCACTTTCTACTATGCCATGGTATGCTGATATTGTAAACTTTCTTGTCACGAATCGGATGCCGGAGCATTGGGGATCGAATGATAAGAATAATTTCTTGCGTGAAGTAAGGAGTTATTATTATGATGCCCTTTATTTGTTCAAGTATTGTAATGATCAAATCTTTAGAAGATGCATATCGGATCATGAGATACAAAGTGTACTTTCTTTTTGTCATGCCAGTGCTTGTGGAGGATACTTTGCATCTAAGAAAACGGCAGCTAAGGTGTTGCAATGTGGTTTTTATTGGCCTACACTATTTAAAGATACCCACTAGTTCTCTAGGATATGTGATCAATGTCAACGTGTTGGGAGTCTAACTCGTAGGCAAATGATGCCTCTTCAGCCCATTACTGTTATTAAAATTTTTGACATGTGGGGCATTAATTTCATGGGCCCATTTCCACCGTCTTTTGGATATGAGTACATTTTAGTTGGTGTTAAGTATGTGTCCAAATGGATAGAAGCTGTGTCTTGTCGAACAAATGACCACAAACCAGTTTTAAAATTTATTAAAGAAAACATATTTTCTAGGTTTGGGATGCCCAAGATTATAATTAGGGATGGGGGAAAATATTTCTGTAATAAGCCCTTTGAGATCCTATTACGAAAGTACGGTATCATCCATAGAATTGCAACTCTTTATCACCCGCAGACTAGTAGCCAAGTAGAGTTAGCCAATCGGAAGATTAAATGAATTTTAGAGAAAACGGTGAATCCATCACGCAAAGACTGGTCTTTAAAACTTTCTGACGCATTGTGGGCTTACCGTACTGCTTATAAAACTATTCTTAGTATGTCCCCATATCGGCTAGTCTATTGAAAAGCATGTCATCTACCTGTTGAAATAGAGCATAAATCGTATTAGGCCATTAGAAAATTAAACTTTGAATTGTAAGATGTTGGTTTAGCTAGAAAATTACAATTAAGTGAGTTGAATGAAATTCATCGGGATGCGTATGATAATGCTAGACTCTGTAAAGAACGATGAAAATTAGGCATGATAAATCAATTCTAAAAAATCTTTTGAACCTGCACAAAAAGTTCTTTGTTATGACTCTCGCTTACATCTGTTTCCTGGAAAGTTACGATCAAGATGGACAGGTCCTTTCATTGTAAAAACTGTTTTTCCACACGGGGTAGTTGAAATTGAGAATCCATAGGATGGCAAAATTTTTAAGGTAAATGGACACAGATTAAAATCTTTTCTTGAGAATTTTGCAGATGAAGAGGACTCCTTTTCCTTGGGGGAGCCTTCTTATGACTAAGCTTGACGACAAAGGTATGTGTATATTAGTTAGAATTATTTTTTTCTCTTATTTCTAGTTTTCTTCTTATTTTGTAGGTCTTCTTTTCTGAAAATCAACAGCTCAAGGTATTCTTCTTCTCTCCAATATTATTTTCTCTATTGTCTCTCATATATAGTTTTCTTGCATCTTTTACATTGAGGACAATGCAATGTTTAAGTTGGGGTGAGAAAAATATTTTGCAAAAAAAAAAAAAACTTGTTTTTGCATTTGATTTATTCTATTACTTTCTTTTTTGAGCAAATGCACATGTATTTTCATATTGAGTTTGTGCAACTATTAAGGCAAGGAACACATGCATACTATGATTGATCAGAGACCTATTATTAGATCCTCACACGTGTACTTAATGACAATAGAAAGGCCTCAGGAGTTCACATTTGTTGACTGCATTTTTGCTAGCCTTATCCATAAAAGAAGTACGAGTATCCTTGTTCATACCATAAGGTTCATGATTTGATTTTCACATAAAGATAGAGGTTGAATATCCCGACTAGATTACTTAGGTGCCTTATGATCCGACCTTGGTTGACCTATAGTCACGATGCAGTCACATATATAATAAAAATATCTATATGGTTCAGTCTACCATCTCTTTTCTTGCATGATTAAAAAAAAAAATCCTTATGATGACAAGTCTGGCCTCATGGCGTAGTCTGGTTTGAGTAATTAAGCCCGAGGGGTGTTTCACCTAATGTCTTGAGCCAACTGGATCGGGGGTCATTGGCTGAAAGCTCGCTATATGGACCTTACTAGAGCCTAAAGGGGTTGGACTATTGTAATCGTCATATGTGTTTAAAAATAAAAATAAGCATGAATAGGGTTGGTCGGACTAAACCCAGCGATATGTGGTAATGACTGGTTTGACTCCATTATTTTGGACCTCTGTGTACCCGGGTTGTTTAGTTGGGATTGATAGCTCTTTCTTTACATGCGAACCATTCTTGACAAATTTAGACAACATGTGATATTCTGAAAATTTGATGGATCAGGTTCTAATAAATTATAGAAAATACTTGTGGATTTGAGTAGTGCACCAAAAACTCAGGCGGTGCCCTGTTGTGGTGGAGGTATTAGTACTCTGAGAAAGTCATGCAATTTGATCCACACTACACTTTTAAATTTTCTTGCTTTGACAGTTGCCATGCTTGAAAATATATATCAATTAATTACATGTGTATTAGCTTAGAATTTATTTTTATTAGAATCTCATGTCATATAATTCATGATGTTTGTGGGTAACATCCCTGAAAATCCTCACGAGACAATACTCGTCCACTAGGATAACCTAACGGTTTAACGGCTTGTTGCACGTGCTAAGTGCAATCGTGATTCCTACGAAAGTGAGTACTTATCTTAATTTTATGCAATTAGTTCTAATAAAACATCATAGGTTAAACCACACCTTTTTGCACTCTCATTTTATTATTTGCTCGTTAATTGCTAGAGACTAGCAATAAGCTAGTTGGGGGGTGTGATGAGAGCACAAAAGTGCGATCTAAGTACCAATTAACTTACCTAATGCTAGCAAAATAATGATAAATAATAAGTGTTAACATTTACATGATTAAATATTTATCCTTAGCACTTATTATAATTTTTATCATTATATAAATTCATCTCTTCCCAGCTGCAGAATAGAGCCCAGATTCAGCCGTTCGCAAGCACCTCAGCATCCTTGTCGCGTCCGTGAGCCACATCAGCCCTCTCAAGACCCGTCCGCGTCTTAGGATCCGTGATCGAATCATGCCATGATCAGCCTTTCTTCCAGCCCTTGGAACCCGCGATCAGCAGTCCAAGCTTCCTTCAGCGTCTTCCTTGCAGTCCACGCGTTCATTCGATTCTCCTGCGAGCCCACGCATCCCAGATTACGGATCACGATTGTCCCAGCATCCCATATCTCAGCATCTGTTTGCATCCGCGGTTTCTGAGTTCATCCATCCATGCGTCCCAGCTCCAACGATCAAGCCCATCCGTTCAGCATCCCATGAAGCATCTCATCCGCATCCGTCCGCGTTCAAGCTTCTACGCCTGCATCCCAGAGCCCCCCAGCCATTCATGGTTCAGCTCCCATGCATCCTAACCGATCCCTAGCATCACGATCACAGCACATCCCAGCAGCCTCCCGGATTCGTAATCATCCGAGTCCCAGATATCAGGTTTCCGCATCCGATTCTCCCGCATTCACAGCCTCATCCATCCGTCCGTCCTCTCCATGTGCCATGAGGGAATCCATCGCTGGTTGAGGAACTCTGGGGATCTATATGAAGAAACCTCTCTCGGCAGGAGGGGGGGTTCATTCGGAAAAAAAATAGAGGAGGCCCCCTGCCATTGAAGAAAAAAAAAAGAAAAGGGAAACAGGGGATGCCCTGTTTCCGAAAAGAAAAAGAAAAAAAAAGAGAAAAGAGGGACTAATGTGTGAAATGAGTGGCTGATATCTTAGGAGGGTGATGGAGGAACCTTTGATGTATTACTCTTTGAAGTAAACTCTAAACTTTTGCTTTGAATGACTTATATTCACTGATATGTTCTTGATCCATGCGTAGTTATTTCGTAGATAGTTCTTTAATGGTTTATGACTATTGATATATGGATTGCTTTAGTATTTGATTCATCGTAGACGTAGTGAGCACGATGAATGCTTAGAAATTGAGTTCATATGTTCATGAAACATATACCATAATTAGATTTATCCTACCATTCATTTTTAATCAAGAACCATAGAGTTTTTTTCTTGGATGCAATATCATCAAGGGGGATTCTAGATCCCTACCATCTTTATTTCATTGAACTTTATTTATTGATATATTATTCTCTGCTTTTAATTTCTGGAAATCAAAATATCATCTTAATCCACAAACTCAACTGAAAATTATATCTAAAAATTACGCTAATAATTCCTAGATTGTTCCCTGAGGATTCGACCTCGGACTTCCGAGTTATACTACTTGTGCGATTCTCCTGCACTTGGGAGAGCATTTCTGTGATGCATCACAGCCTCCCATTAAGTTAAATGATAATGAGTCCAATGTTTAGATAATTATTGGAGGCGCCACACGCCTGGTGCCTATCGGGCATTGGAATTGTCATTTGATATATGATGAGTTGAGTGTATCTTCAATAGGCGGTCAGATGAGCCGAGCCACACTCGGGCTTGGTTGTCTATTAGTTGATTAAACTGAATCCTATCATTTAATGGTTGAACCTAACTAGGGTATTCGATGGAGGCACCACATGCCTGCCGAAGAACCTAGGATAAAATCATCACTAGAAGTTGCTTGGTGAAGCAATTGGTTAAGAGCGTACAATTGGTGCATATGGGTTGGCCGAGCCATACTCGGGCCTTTATGCGATCTATTGGGTTTTAGTGCCCACTAAAGAATTAAGAGTAATTTTTCGAATTTGAGGTAGAGGCTCCAAATTTGTATAAAATAGTGGGCGTACTTTTAGACTACAATTCAAGTCTTTAGGGTTTAGTCAATTCATACACTAATAAGCCGATTTTCTTTTATGCAGAAATGGCCACTAACCAATCGCTATTGGATAGTGATAAGCTGACAAGACCCAATTTTAATAGCTAGCTTAGAAAGCTGAAAATCCAGCATAGTCAGACCAAAAAGATTAAGGCTGATCAGAGTCAGGCAGAATGCTTCTATTGTAAGAAGCAGGGGTATTGGAAGAGGAATTGTCGTCAGTACCTTGCCTCACTTGACCCGAACAGGCCAAGCAAGAGAAAAGGGCAATCAGTTGCTGATCAAGGTATTTATATGATAACACCTTGTAATTTCTCTGTATGTGATAATTCGACCTGGGTATTAGATACTGGAAGTCTATTTAATATATGCAATTCGTTGCAAGGACTTCAGATCAATAAGAGATTTGAAAATAGCGAGAGATTCCTGAATGTTGGAGATGGAAGATCTGTTCCAGTTCTAGCTTTAGAAAATCTCAAACTTGTTTTTAATTCTCATGTAGTTGTCTTTAGTGATTGTCACTATTGTCCTATGTTCTTATTGAATATAATTTTCGTAGGCCTCTTAGCCATGAACGGTTATGAGATTTCAATAAAAAGAAATTACTGTGATATCATTATGAATGGTGTTACTGTAACGAATGGACGATTGAGCAATGGCATCTACTTGTTATCACAACCTGTTAATGTAATGTACATGTCAAGTAAGCGCTCTATAATAGATAATGTCACGGATGTTTACCTTTGGCATCATAGGCTAGGTCATATTAACAAGAACAGGATGAACATGTTAAGTAAAGAGAAAATCCTCAATGTTAATGATTGTGAATCATTGATAACCTGTGAGTCATATCTTCTTGGTAAGATGACCAAATCACCTTTTACCGAAAAAGGTGAACGAGCCAGTGACTTATTGACCCTTGTACATTCTGATGTATGTGGGCCAATGAGTACAAATGCTAGAGGTGGGTATTCATATTTCATTACGTTTACAGACGACTTTTTTAGGTATGGTTATGTCTATTTAATGAGACATAAATCTGAATCATTTGAAATGTTCAAATTGTATCGTAATGAAGTAGAAAAACAAACTGGCAAGAGTATTAAAATTCTTCGGTCAGACCGAGGAGGAGAATATCTCTCCAGTGAGTTTCTGACATATCTAGAAGAGAACGGGATTCTTTTCCAATGGACTCCTCTTGGTACACCACAGTATAACAGAGTATTAGAAAGAAGAAATCGAACCCTGTTAGACATGGTTCGATCCATGATGGGGTTTGCAAGTTTGCCCATATCCTTTTGGGGATATGCGCTTGAGTCAGCCTGTTATATACTTAATAAGGTTTCAAGTAAATCTGTGAATAAAACACCACATGAGATGTGGACGGAATGGAAACCGGTACTTTCTCACCTTAGGGTTTGGGGGTGTCCGGCTTATGTCAAATGTTTGAAAATAGACAAACTTGAAGCCAAGTCTGACAAATGTTTCTTTGTCGGTTATCCTAAAGAAACTAAAGGATATTATTTCTACCTTGCTGAAGAATAAAAGTTATTCGTAAGCAATAGAGCTGTTTTCTTGGAGAAGGAATTCCTTGGAGAAGGAAGTAGTAGCTCTAACGTTGAACTTAGGAAAATTCAACATGTAGAAGACCCAACACCATCCACTGAACTAGTTGAGTCTGAGTTGATTAGATCCAATCCGGAACCCACTTTGGATATACCATTAAGTCGATCAGGTAGAGTACCACGTCAGCCGAACAGATACTACGGTTTCTTGGTTCGGGACGGGCATCCTACCGAACTAGATGAAAATGATGAGGATCCGATCACTTACATGGATGCAATGCAAAGAAAAGACTCTGATAAATGGCTTGGAGCCATGCAATCCGAAATGGAATCCATGAAGGTCAATGATGTATGGACATTAGTTGACCCACCTGAAGGGATTAAACCATAGGGTGCAAATGGATTTTCAAAAAGAAACGGGGTGCAGACGGAAAGATGGAAACCTACAAAGCCCATCTGGTTGCCAAAGGTTATCGTCAACGTTATGGTATAGACTATGACGAGACGTTTTCTCCTATGGTAATGCTCAAGTCCATTCGGATTGTGCTTGCGATAGCAGCACATTTAGACTATGAGATCTGGCAGATGGATGTTAAAACCGCTTTTCTAAATGAAGATTTAGAAGAGGAGGTGTATATGATACAACTTGAGGATTTTTCATCCGAAGATGAGTCTAAAGTGTGCAAGCTACAAAGATCCATTTATGGATTAAAGCAAGCTTTTCGGAGTTGGAATATACATTTTGATAAGGTGATCAAACATATGGTTTCATTAAGAATGAAGAAGAATCCTGCATTTATAAGTGGGTCAATGGTTCAGTAATCATATTCCTAGTTTTGTATGTGGATGATATTCTATTAATTGGGAATGACGTCCCTGCATTGCAAGGAATAAGGTATGGTTATCATCTCAATTTGCCATGAAAGATTTAGGTGAAGCATCTTACATCCTAGGAATGAAGATCTATACAGATAGATCTAAAAGATTGCTTGGATTATCCCAATCTACGTACATTGATGCTGTGCTGAAGAGATTCAGCATGATTAATTCCAAGAAAGGCTATCTTTCGATGGGCCATGGAATTAACCTCTCTAAGAAGGATTGTCCGACAACTCCTCAAGAAAGAGAGAGTATTGATAGCATTTCATATGCTTCGGCAGTGGGTTGTATAATGTACGCCATGACATGTACAAGACCAGACATGGCATACTCACTAGGAGTAGTGAGTAGATACCAGTCTGATCCAGGAAGCAACCACTGGAAGGTTGTAAAATCTATCCTTAAGTATTTAAGAAATACTAAGGACCAGTGGCTTGTATATGGTGATTCTGACTTGAAACTTGAGGGATATACTGATTTCAGTTTTTTGTCGGATCGAGATGATAGCAAGAGCGTGTCGGATTATATCTTTACTCTTAAGGGTGGTGCAATCTGCTGGAAAAGTTTCAAGCAGCACACAGTGGCAGATTCTACATGCGAAGCAGAATACATCGCAGCATTTGATGCCGCCAAGGAAGCCGTATGGTTGCGCAAGTTCGTCACCGAGCTTGGAGTGGCACCCTCTATTGATGGTCCAGTTCTCATTTTTTGTGACAACACTGGAGCCATAGCTCAAGCGAAGGAACCCAAAGCATATCAGCGGACCAAACATATTCTGCGATGCTATCACCTGGTTCGGGAGATTATTGAACGAGGTGACATTGATCTTCGGAAGATTGATACAAAAGAAAATTTGGCTGACCCATTTACTAAAGTCCTCGGCATCAAAGAGTTCAATGACTTCAAGTCAAAGATGGGTATTAGATACTGTGCCGATTGGCTTTAGGCTAAGTGGGAGTTGTTGGAAATTGTACCCTAAGAATCAATCGTCAGCATGTTGATGATTGATTTTGTAAATGAATTGACAAATTAATAAAGTATTATTTTGACATTATTCATCATTTTTTTTGTACATCTTTAAATGAACTCTTGTAGTATGATGAAGTTCTTAGGATTCTTTTATGATAAAGGAGAATTTATCTATGAGTCCTTAAACCAGTTCACGACCAAATGATATGCTGTTAATAGGACAACAGCATTATCGAGTTTAGGTCGTTGTATTGATTGACTTATGCTTTTAGAAATTATTTCGTGGTTTGCCCAAACTAAAATATATCTTTGCTTATATCATAACCATGAAATACACAAGTTTATATTTAAAATTTTGATTTAAAATAACTTGTGAGAAGCTATGAATTCTTGAGCATAATAAAAATATTGTTTGCATGATATACATCTATATGATTCATTAGATTATTTCTTTATTCTGCTCTTTCATGTAAATTACTTGAGAATAACAAAAAGAGAAAGAGATAAAGAAAAGAAAATGAATATTATTCAAGAAAAGTAAAATCTAAGTAAAAGCAAATACTTCAATCTTAAGGAAAAGTAAAACAAGTATAATATATTTGGCATATTTGTGAGACTTGTGTGAGCATTCTTTTGGAAGGGATAAAATCTGTAATTAATTACACTTAAACAGGAGGAGTTTGAAGTGAACATGTTAAACTCTCTATATTGCTCATCATTGGGATGGTGCCAATGGGAAGACCAGTGGTAGTATCCAGCACTATTTGACCCAACTATTCGGTGTAGGGTATATTAGGGACGGCACAAGAGGGAGGCTAGTGGTAGTACCTCGTGCCCCTTCCAACTGTTGGGAATTGTACCCTAAGAGTCAAGCATCAGCATGTTGATGATTGATTTTGTAAATGAATTGACAAATTAATAAAGTATTATTTTGGTATTATTCATCATTTTTTTGTACATCTTTAAATGAACTCCTGTAGTATGATGAAGTTCTTAGGATTCTTTTATGATAAAGGAGGATTTATATGTGAGTCCTTAAACTAGCTCACGACCAAATGATATGCTGTTAATAGGACAGCAGTATTATCGAGTTTAGGTCGTTGTGTGACATATACGTTGGTTGTCCTCTTAACCAAGGAGTATGAAGACACTAATATGTCACACAAGTGAAGTGTAGGAGTACATTTCACTGAACGTGACCAATTCCAGAATACTCTGCTGTCAAGAGATGTTCCGAGTGGATATGTGTATTTGTGTCCCTCAGACTTGAGATCACCATGGTGATTAGTAAGCAACTCACTGTACTTTAGTTCCAGACTAACTGAATTTTTAATTCAAGGATGGAAGGTCACTGTGTGCAGTCAAGTACTTACGAAGTCGGTGTGTGAGTCAAGATGGAATTAACCCCTCCTGGTGACAGAAGATAATGCCCTTGTGTTCAATTTAGCAAAATCTTGGCCAGGATAATCCTTGTGAGGAGTCACAAGATTTCTAAAGTTGATCACATAGAGGATGCACTTATTACAAGAGTTGACAGAACTCTCAAGTCATCCTGTCATTAGGAGTCAAAGAGATGAATTATACAGTAACCATAGTCCATAGTTTCAGAATATTTGCTTCGCATATATTCAGCCTATCCAGACGTCGGGTACCATTACTAGATGGTCATTTTATTGGAAACTAGCCTATGCCGCAGAAAATTAAAAAAATTTCAGATGGCAGCGGAAGAGGCATAAGCGGGATCGACGTTCATCACATGAACGTTATTTAAAAATCGTTCGTAGATAGATTAGAATTAAAAACTTTTAAAACTATTATGAAGATTAGATCTTCATCTTGTGCGGGTAGATGATCACCGCAAATTGATGATTGTGGTTTTGGAGGAAGGCTCGCTTGAAGCCGCACACGCGTCCGGCCTCTACGGGTATCCACACGAAGTAGAGATCCGATCAAAGCTTCCTTATCTCCCCGGGGTGCTAGAACCCTTGCATAGATAACTTTGGATGGCTGATTTCCTTCCTTTGAATCAACCCTTGATTGTGCTTGGGAGGAGGAAGTAGAAGGAGGAACATGGATGAAGAACCAAAAGCTAGACCTGCAGCCTTTTCCCTTGCTTGCGTTGGAACCCAAGAGAGGGAGAGGAGGGATGCCGCCAAGACTTCCTTTGCTTTTCCCTTGCTTGCGGCTGAAGACCAATGGGAGAAAGGGTGGCCACGGCTTGGAGAGGGAGAGGGCTTCAATGATAAGCCCTAGGGTGCTGCCCACATCCCCTTTTAAAGCATGAAGGTCTCCTACAAATTAGGAGCCCTTGATACTTTTCCAAGAGGGGCGCCGGCCCCTCTTGTGTTGCCGCACCAACAAAGCAAAAGAGGAGGGGCGTGCACCCCTCCCTCTTGGCTAACCCTAGTCCTCCTCTAAGGAGGATTAGGAGGTCTTCAAGTGGCTAAGTCCTAATCTAATTAGGCTTAGTCCAAGGTTTAACCAATTTGGATTTTATACAAGTCCTAATCCAATTAGAACTTGAATGAACCATGACTCAATTGAACTCTTCAATCCTAACCCAATTAGGAGTCATCTTGATTCATTAGGTTAATGATTAATTAGGACTTAGGAGATCCTAATCCAATTAGGACTTATTTAATTTTAGTCCTAATCCAATTAGGACTCTTATTTGAATCCGAAGTCTTAATTTAATTAGGACTTCTAGGAATCCTATTCTAAGTAAGAATCCATATTGAATTCAAAATCCTAATCTAATTAGGATTGTAGAAATCCTACTCCAAGTAGGACTCCCAGTCCTAGTCCAAGTAGGATTCCCAGTCCTAATCCAATTAGGACTCCCGGAATCCTACTCCAATTAGGATTCGTGTTTAAGTCCAATTAATTAATTTTCATTGTTCCTTCTTCAATTTATTATCAATCAAATTGATTACTTGTGATTCATAATCACGTTTCAACCATCGAATCGGTCAATACTTCTAGTGTGTGTGACCCCATAGGTTCTATTCTGACTGGTAGTGAGATATATTGCAATCTCTATCACAATATCATTGAAAATTCTTTTGAATGGGTTGGAACAGTTCCAACTCAACTCATCAGGGTTTATCGATCATCGAGATATTTTCTGTGAGTCTCACCATCCACCTGTGATACTAGCAGCATGTAGTGGCTACCCAGCAGAATGGAATGATGAACCTCTAGATGCAGTTATCGTTGTTGGGAACCCGCCCATGCCGCTGATATTTCAAAAATTTTTCAGATGGCAGCGGAATCGGCATGCACAGGTTCGACGTTCATCGCATGAACGTTGTTTCGAGACCTTTCGTAATTAGGTAAGAATTAAAACTTTTAAAACTAATAGGAAGATCAAATCTTCACCTTGCGCGGGTAGATGATCACCGCAAATCTGAATTCGTGGTTTGGGAAGAGGGTTCGCTTGAAGCCGTTCAAACGTCCGGCCTCTACGGGTATCCACACGAAGCAGGATCCGATCCAAGCTCTCTATCTCACCGGGGTGCTAGCTCCCTTGCAGAGATAGCTTTTGATGGCTGATCTCCTCTCTTTCAATCAACCCTTGATTGCACTTGAGAGGAGGAAGAAGAAGGAGGAACTCAAGGATGAAGAACACAGCTTCTGCAGCCTTCTTTCTTTTCCCTGCGTTGGAAGAAGGATTGGAGGAAGAGGATGACGCCAACGCTTGGACTTTGCTCTCCCTTTGCTTGCGGCTGAACCAAGAGAGGAGAGGGGCTGGTGGCGGCAGCAAGAGGAGGAAAAGAGCTCACACCTAGGGCGCCGGCCCTAGGTCCCTTTTTATAAGCATCAAAGGCTCCTACAAGTTAGGAGCCCTTGACAGCCTTCTTTCTTTGGAGCGCCGGCCACCTTCTCTCTTCTTGTCGCCCTAAGCAATTGGAGAGGGGCTGATGCCCCTCTTAGTTGGTTAACCTAATCCTCTTCCAAAGAGGATTAGGTGCCTCTCTCATGGTTTCATCCTAATCTAATTAGGATTAGCCAATTTGGGTTCAATCTATGCTAGTCCCAATCCAATTAGGACTTGAATGAATCATGACTCAATTGAACTCTTCAATCCTAATCCAATTAGGAGTCATGTTGATTCATTAGATTATTAATTAATTTAGACTTAAGGAATCCTAATCCAATTAGGATGTATTTAATTTTAGTCCTAATCCAATTAGGACTCTATTTGAATCCGAAGTCCTAATCCAATTAGGATTTCTAGGAATCCTACTCCAAGTAGGAATCCAATTTTAATTCAAAATTCCTAATCTCATTAGGATTGTAGGAATCCTTATTCCAAATAGGAATCCCAGTCCTACTCCAACTAGGATTCCTAGTCCTAATCCAATTAGGACTCTAGGATTCCTACCCGAAGTAGGATTTGTGTTTAAGTCCAATTAATTAATTCCCTTTGTTCCTTCTTCAACTTCTTATCAATCAAATTGATTTCTTGTGATTCCTAATCACGATTTCAACCATCGGATCGGTCAATACTTCTAGTGTGTGTGACCCCATAGGTTCTATTCTGACTGGTAGTGAGATATATTGTGATCTCTATCACTATATCATTGAAAACTCCTTTCAATGGGTTGGAACGATTCCAACTCAACTCATTAGGGTTTATCGATCATCAAGATAATCCCTATGAGTCCCACCATCCACCAGTGACACCTAGCAGCATGTAGTGGCTACCCAGCAGAATGGAATGATGAACCTCTAGGTGCAGTTAACATGTGATACAGTCCTACTATCGTGGATCCCTACAGGACGGAGGTCATGGACAACTCGTCAAACCCCATCGTCTGTCATATGTCAAGATTTATTCGACTTGAGTTCGATAGTGGAAAACTCTTTTTCCACTTTATATTACTGCCCTGGCCAAGGTCTTAGAACTCAGTCTAACAAATCACATAGGATCACTCCTCTTCTATCAAGGTCGATAGATTCCTTATAGGTGCATACCCTACTCCTACAGTGAACCTACTGCAGCCAATCTACACTGCATGGACCCATATGGCTAGAGACCATGTATGTGTGCAGTCAAACTACAATAACCTCACTGTGAGTAGCCGAAGCACCGCAGGTCAAAGGACCAGTCACACTACTGCAACATCAAGCAAGTCACTGACGAGTGGATAGACATCCAAGTGACTTCTTGTCTTGGTCACGCTCAGTACCCTTGTTCTCTAACAAGCACCTGCACTATCACTTCAGTGTCCCTACACTGTGGACTCAAGTCTCGTCCATCCAGAAGGAAAGTGATCTGTGCACTGATCGGATCGATCACCGTCCTCGTGATGATCCATTGATCAGGAGCATTTAGAAATTAATCACCAATGATACATGGCTCAAATTCTCAACTCTTGAGAATATGTATCATCATTTTATTAATTTCTTGGACGATTCATAGACACATAAACAATATGAATGAAAAGATGCCTTTTATTTATTCAATAATAAATAGTCAAGTACAAAATTATGTCCCTAGAATCAACAATGTGTCAGCCAAATTGGCTTCTAGGGCATACATCTAACAATCTCCCACTTGCACTAAAGCCAATTGGTCATATATCTTAGGCCCATCTTCTCAAGGTGGGCTTCAGTCTTTTGCTGACTCAGCTGCTTAGTGAACGGGTCTGCCACGTTATCCGCGGTGTCTACTCTCTGCACCTCTACATCATAGTCGCGTATGAAATGGAAGCGCCGCTCTATGTGCTTGGATTTCTGATGAGACCATGGCTCCATAGCTTGTGCTATGGTGCCAATGTTATCGCAGTAAAGTGTTATGGCATCTAATGACATTACACCTAACTCTGCAATTAACTTTTAATCAGAAGGTTTCCACTGCACCCTTAGATACGGCTTAACATTCAGCTTCTAAGGTAGAATCTATAATGATCGGTTGTCTGGAACTCTTCCAATTTACTGAACCACAATTGCACATATTCTGATGTAGACTTTCTATCATCAATATGTGTGCATCCTTCTACCTTCAACTCTGATCTTCTCCCAAAGACCAAGAACATGTCCTTAGTTCTTCTCAAGTACTTAAGACTGTTCTTCACAGCTATCCAGTGTTCTTCACCTGGATTCGACTGATATCTGCTTGTGACACTCACAGCAAGAGCTATATCAGGTCGTGTACATAGCATGGCATACATGAGGCTTCCTATTGCCGATGCATAAGGAATCTTGCTCATGCGTTGAATCTCTTCAGATGTGTTGGGGCACATCTTCTTGGAGAGATGAATTCCATGTCTTAGGGGTAAGAGACCCCTCTTGGAGTTTTCCATGCTGAACCTCTTCAGCACCTCCTCTATGTACATCTTCTGTGAAAGGCCAAGCATCCTTTTAGATCTATCTCTATAGACCTTTATTCCCAAAATATAGGATGCTTCCCCAAGGTCTTTCATGGAGAATTCTTTTTGACAACCAGACCTTAACCGAGGTTAGCATGGGAATATCATTCCCTATCAGGAGAATGTCATCTACGTACAGTACGAGAAAAACGACCGCACTCCCACTAACCTTTTTGTAAACACACGGTTCCTCTTCGTTTTTGATGAAATCAAACGTTTTGATTGCGTCATCGAAACGAGTGTTCCAACTCCGGGATGCTTGCTTTAGTCCATAGATGGACCTTTGCAGCTTGCAGACCTTGTGATCTCCATCACTGGAAGTGAAACCCAAAGGCTGTTCCATATAGATATCTTCATCAAGATATCCATTCAGGAAAGCAGTTTTCACATCCATCTGCCAGATTTCATAATCATGAAATGCTGCAATGGCAAGCAATGTTTGGATGGATTTTAGCATGGCTACAGGTGAAAAGGTCTCCTGATAGTCAATGCCTTCGCGCTGACTATACCCTTTCGCCACAAGCCTTGCCTTATAGGTCTCTACCTCTCCATCCGAACCTATCTTCCTTTTGTAGATCCATTTACATCCAATAGGTACAATACCTTCTGGTGGATCTACTAAGGTCCAGACTTGGTTGGAACGCATGGAGTCTAACTCTGACTTCATAGCTTCCAGCCATTTCTCGGAATCGACATCAGATATCGCCTCGTTGTAGGTTTTGGGATCCTGTATGTGATCCCTATCTCCCACCAGGAACATTTCCTCGGTATCCTCTTCTAGTATACCTAAGTATCTATCGGGAGGATGGGAGACCCTACTAGATCTACGAGGTGGTCGAGGGACATCGTGTACTGGCTCTGTATGAATGGGTTCGATAGGATCCATGACTCGTTGCTTTTCAGAGACTTTCTCTTCAAGCTCAATTTTCCTCCCACTGCCTCTATCAAGGATAAACTGATTTTCCAAGAAGATGGCATGACGGCTCACAAACACATTGTGATCCTCTGAGACGTAAAAATTGTATCCTAATGACTCTTTAGGATATCCTATAAAACGAGCACTTATGGTCCTAGCCTCTAACTTGTCTGCCTGTAGTCTCTTGACGTGGGCCGGACATCCCCAAATCTTGAGATAACCCAGACTTGGTTTCTTACCATGCCATATCTCATACGGTGTGGTAGGAACGGATTTAGAGGGAACTCTATTCAATAAATAAATCGCTGTGAGTAAGGCATCTCCCCAAAGGAACATAGGTAAATCAGTGAAGCTCATCATGGACCTGACCATATCCAATAGGGTCCGATTCCTCCTCTCTGACACCCCGTTGAGTTGAGGTGTACCCGGAGGTGTCCATTGTGAGACTATGCTGTTTTTCTTGAGATAGTCCCGGAATTCCCCACTAAGGTATTCTCCTCCTCGATCTGATCGAAGAGCCTTAAGAGGTTTTCCAGTTTGTTTTTCTACTTCATTTTTGAACTCTTTGAACTTTTCAAAAGATTCAGACTTGTGTCTCATAAGATACACATACCCATACCGTGAATAATCATCGGTAAAGGTAATGAAGTAAGAATAACGTCCCCTAGCTAGCACATCGAATGGGCCACATACATCTGTATGTACTAGGGTAAGTATTTCAGTGGTCCTCTCCCCATGTCCTACAAAGGGCAGTCTAGCCATTTTTCCTTGAAGACAGGACTCGCAAACTGGATATGACTCGGAAGTCAATGAGCCTAAAAGCCCATCTTTATCCATTTTGTTCATTCTATCTTCTCCAATATGGCCAAGCCTGAGGTGCCACAAATATCTTTGGTTTATCTCATCTCTGGATCTTTTGGATCCTTTGGCACTCACTTCTTGCTCGGTAACATTCACAGATACATCCATATGTAAATGATAGAGACTGTCGATCATGAAACCACGTGCGACTATTTTATTTCTTAAATAAATAGAACAGCAGTCTTTGTCAAATGTAAAAACATGACCTTCCTGTGCTAGACATGAAGCAGAAATCAAATTTCTGCTAGCAGCAGGTACATAATAGCAGTCTCTAAGTAATAAACTAAATCCAGACGGTAGTCGCAGATGGTAGGTGCCCACAGCCACAGCAGCAACTTTTGCCCCGTTGCCAACCCGAAGGGTTACCGCACCTTCCGCCAGCCTTCTACTTTCCTTTAGACCCTGCATGGTAGTGCACAAATGAGCACTAGAACCAGAATCTATAACCCAACTAGAAGTAGAAGAAACCGTTAGATTAGTTTCAATTATGAGTAAGTCTATACCTTCTGAAGGCGTGTCACCTTTCTTGTTCTTCAGGCTCTCAAGGTATGAAGGACAGTTTCTCTTCCAGTGGCCTTCGACATTGCAGTGGAAACATTTTCCTTTGTCGTTAGCCTTTTTCTTTTGAACTTCCTTCTTTGGCTTCTTGTCTTTCTTCTGCTTCTTTGCAGGCTTCTTTTTCTTCCAAGTAGACTTTCTCTTGGAACCAGAAGTCAACTCAGCAGCAAGGACATTGCCCCTTGAACCTTTCAAGGCTCCCTCAGCAGTTACCAACATGTTGATCAGTTCAGTCTTAGTGCATTCAATCTTATTCATGTGGTAGTTTACTATAAACTGACCAAATGAATCAGGAAGTGACTGTAGGATCAAATCCACTTGCAATTCCTTGTGCATGTTCATTCCGAGCTTCTCAAGCTCCTCTAGGTCTTTGATCATAGTCAGACCATGATCATGGACAGACTGCCCTTCGCACATCTTTGTCTTGAAGAGCCTCTTGGACACTTCAAAACGAGCTGTGCGACTCTGCTCACCATACAACTCTTGCAGGTGTGCCAGTATGTCCCTAGCAGTCTTCATATTTTCATGCTGGCATTGGAGTTCATTAGACATGGATGCCATCATATAGCATTTTACTCTAATGTCATCATCCAACCACTTTTTATGCATCTCACGCTGAGCATCAGTAGGACGTGTTGGTAGTGTGGGGATATCTGAATCGAGTATGTAGCCTATTTTCTCACAGTCTAAAACAATTTTGAGATTTCTAAGCCAGTCTTTGTAATTGGTTCCGGTCAGTCGGTTGGTCTCAAAAACACGGGTCAAAGGGTTTGAAGCTGACATTGTATCTGCAGAGAGTAAAGATTCTAGTTAGACTTTTGTACTTGATCCTAATCTGTTCTAAGGTCTTTTAGAACAAATGTAACTCCCACTATTTTCTCGAATCCCTCACACTCCCCTGGTAGGGAAACGAAAATCCCACACGACTAGGGTTTCTAGTGGGTACTGCGGTCCCACCAATTTACATGCCACCTCACCTAACAGTTATTGGTGACACATAGATGGATGAGTGTACAACTCTTGTACAATGCTTCTCAAGCATGTTGCAGTGCAACTTGGTCTCTAAGCCATGAAGACCTCACCTAACAGTTATTGGTCCCATTTCTTAGTTAAGTCAGACCCACCGTATAACCGTAGGAATAAAGTCGTCATTGGGTCCTCACCTAACAGTTATTGGTGCCCAACCCCACCTTTATCCTACAACATCTCATGTCTATAGAGAGGTCCAGCCCCCCGATGCAACTTGACCACTGTGTCCAGCCGAGACAAATCAACATCAGAAAGGCCTTAGCAGCTCTACTACAGTGGAAGACCTATTGACTTAATATTGGTTAATCAGGTCTTAGTGTTTGCAACTTGAGCCCTTCATAAGAGGTAATCGAACAATTGGCCAGGTAAGCAGGTGGGAGGCTCCCCTTACTCAGAGAGTAAGGTCCTAATTAAGTAACCACCTTTCATGCTTTCCTAGACACCAATTAGATCAATTAATCTAATATGACTTGCTCATGTCGGTTCACCCTCGACTTGATTGAGGAGGTTTTGATTTAGGTCTCAATTGGGTTTGCTACATCACATGTAAACCTATCTACCCGACTCGCATTCACATCTCATGCAAACGGTACATCACAGGCAGTTATAATCGCAGCATCAAATAAAGTTAAACTTTAAATAGGTGATGATCATGGATTCTAATTAGGTCGTATTACAAGCACATGCACATCAATCGATCAAGTGGTCTTCAACTCTTGAATTGGTTCTAAGCCTCCTTGATTCGATCCTTGATCAACTCTTGATCCCATCGCCATCAACCGCTTAGATCACCTTTCATCTCATGCCTTTGCTTCAACTTGATCGTTGATGTACATCACATCACAGAAATACAACCAGATGTAAAATAAAAATAAAAATAAATTACATCTCCTTTTAGGAGGCACGCAGGCCTCTCAAAACATCAAATAAGATGCATGCAAGCATCTGAAAAATTACATGACATCGCAGATCACATCGCAGGTCATTACATTTGATACCAAAAGGGTTTGAATCCTATGATCATCACCGTATGCAACAATTATAATTTTCAGATCTGAAAACTAACTGATTATATCATGACATAGGTCGCTGATCATGCTAATCATGATTCTAAACTTTGTAATCCCATTAACAATGCAATTAGAATCATCTTTTTATCACATAAAAATCAGCATGTAAAAAAATCAGCACCCCTGAAAAATCTGCATGCAGAATTTTTCAGCATGCATGATCATTCAATTTTCAGATCTAATAAGCCCTTAGATATTTAATTCTTACCTTAATCTACGAAGCCTAGGCTCTGATACCACTGTTGGGAACCCGCCCATGCCGCTGATATTTCAAAAATTTTTCAGATGGCAGCGGAATCGGCATGCACGGGTTCGACGTTCATCGCATGAACGTTGTTTCGAGACCTTTCGTAATTAGGTAAGAATTAAAACTTTTAAAACTAATAGGAAGATCAAATCTTCACCTTGCGCGGGTAGATGATCACCGGAAATCTGAATTCGTGGTTTTGGAAGAGGGTTCGCTTGAAGCCGTTCAAACGTCCGGCCTCTACGGGTATCCACACGAAGCAGGATCCGATCCAAGCTCTCTATCTCACCGGGGTGCTAGCTCCCTTGCAGAGATAGCTTTTGATGGCTGATCTCCTCTCTTTCAATCAACCCTTGATTGCACTTGAGAGGAGGAAGAAGAAGGAGGAACTCAAGGATGAAGAACACAGCTTCTGCAGCCTTCTTTCTTTTCCCTACGTTGGAAGAAGGATTGGAGGAAGAGGATGACGCCAACGCTTGGACTTTGCTCTCCCTTTGCTTGCGGCTGAACCAAGAGAGGAGAGGGGCTGGTGGCGGCAGCAAGAGGAGGAAAAGAGCTCACACCTAGGGCGCCGGCCCTAGGTCCCTTTTTATAAGCATCAAAGGCTCCTACAAGTTAGGAGCCCTTGACAGCCTTCTTTCTTTGGAGCGCCGGCCACCTTCTCTCTTCTTCTCGCCCTAAGCAATTGGAGAGGGGCTGATGCCCCTCTTAGTTGGTTAACCTAATCCTCTTCCAAAGAGGATTAGGTGCCTCTCTCATGGTTTCATAGAATTAGGATTAGCCAATTTGGGTTCAATCTATGTTAGTCCCAATCCAATTAGGACTTGAATGAATCATGACTCAATTGAACTCTTCAATCCTAATCCAATTAGGAGTCATGTTGATTCATTAGATTATTAATTAATTTAGACTTAAGGAATCCTAATCCAATTAGGATGTATTTAATTTTAGTCCTAATCCAATTAGGACTCTATTTGAATCCGAAGTCCTAATCCAATTAGGATTTCTAGGAATCCTACTCCAAGTAGGAATCCAATTTTAATTCAAAATTCCTAATCTCATTAGGATTGTAGGAATCCTTATTCCAAATAGGAATCCCAGTCCTACTCCAACTAGGATTCCTAGTCCTAATCCAATTAGGACTCTAGGATTCCTACCCGAAGTAGGATTTGTGTTTAAGTCCAATTAATTAATTCCCTTTGTTCCTTCTTCAACTTCTTATCAATCAAATTGATTTCTTGTGATTCCTAATCACGATTTCAACCATCGGATCGGTCAATACTTCTAGTGTGTGTGACCCCATAGGTTCTATTCTGACTGGTAGTGAGATATATTGTGATCTCTATCACTATATCATTGAAAACTCCTTTCAATGGGTTAGAACGATTCCAACTCAACTCATTAGGGTTTATCGATCATCAAGATAATCCCTATGAGTCCCACCATCCACCAGTGACACCTAGCAGCATGTAGTGGCTACCCAGCAGAATGGAATGATGAACCTCTAGGTGCAGTTAACATGTGATACAGTCCTACTATCGTGGATCCCTACAGGACGGAGGTCATGGACAACTCGTCAAACCCCATCGTCTGTCATATGTCAAGATTTATTCGACTTGAGTTCGATAGTGGAAAACTCTTTTTCCACTTTATATTACTGCCCTGGCCAAGGTCTTAGAACTCAGTCTAACAAATCACATAGGATCACTCCTCTTCTATCAAGGTCGATAGATTCCTTATAGGTGCATACCCTACTCCTACAGTGAACCTACTGCAGCCAATCTACACTGCATGGACCCATATGGCTAGAGACCATGTATGTGTGCAGTCAAACTACAATAACCTCACTGTGAGTAGCCGAAGCACCGCAGGTCAAAGGACCAGTCACACTACTGCAACATCAAGCAAGTCACTGACGAGTGGATAGACATCCAAGTGACTTCTTGTCTTGGTCACGCTCAGTACCCTTGTTCTCTAACAAGCACCTGCACTATCACTTCAGTGTCCCTACACTGTGGACTCAAGTCTCGTCCATCCAGAAGGAAAGTGATCTGTGCACTGATCGGATCGATCACCGTCCTCGTGATGATCCATTGATCAGGAGCATTTAGAAATTAATCACCAATGATACATGGCTCAAATTCTCAACTCTTGAGAATATGTATCATCATCTTATTAATTTCTTGGACGATTCATAGACACATAAACAATATGAATGAAAAGATGCCTTTTATTTATTCAATAATAAATAGTCAAGTACAAAATTATGTCCTTAGAATCAACAATGTGTCAGCCAAATTGGCTTCTAGGGCATACATCTAACAATCGTATGATACAGTCCTACTATCGTGGATCCCTACAGGACGGAGGTCATGAACAACTCGTCAAACCCCATCGTCTATCATATGTCAAGATTTATTCGACTTAAGTTCGAGAATGGAAAACTCTTTCTCCACTGGTTTTACTGCCCCGGCCGAGGTCGTACGAACTCAGTCTTATAAATCACGTAGGATCTCTCCTTATCTACCAAGGTCGATAGATTCCATATAGGTGCATACCCTACTCCTACAGTGAACCTATTGCCGCCAATCTACATTGCATGGACCCGTATGTCTAGAGACTATGTATACGTGCAGTTAAACTACAATAACCTCACTGTGAATAGCCGAAGCACCGCAGGTCAAAGGACTAGTCACACTACTGCAACATCAAGCAAGTTACTGACGAGTGGATAGATATCCAAGTGACTTCTTATATTGGTCACGCTCAGTACCCTTGTTCTTAACAAGCACCTGCACTATTACTTCAGTGTCGCCACACCGTGGATTCGAGTCTCGTCCATCCATAAGGAAAGCAATGTGTGCACTGATCTCATCGGATCGATCATCGTCCTCGTGATGATCCATTGATCAGGAGCATTCAGAAATTAATCACCAATGATGCATGGCTCAAATTCTTAACTCTTAAGAATATGCATCATCATCTTATTAATTCTTGGACGATTCATAGACACATAAACAATATGAATGAAAAAGATGCCTTTTATTTATTCAATAATAAATAGTCAAGTACAAAATTATGTCTTAGAATTAACAATGTGTCAGCTAGATTGGCTTCTAGGGCATACATCTAACAATCTCCCACTTGCACTAAAGCCAATCAGTCATATATCTTAGTCCCATCTTCTCAAGGTGGGCTTCAGTCTTTTGCTGACTCAGCTGCTTAGTGAATGGGTCCGCCATATTGTCCGCGGAGTATACTCTCTGCACCTCGACATATTTCTTCTCGAGGTAGTCGCTTATCAGGTTAAACCACCGCTCTATGTGCTTCGGCTTCTGGTGAGACCTTAACTCTTTAGCTAGTACTATGGTGCCTTGTTATCACAGTTGAGTGTTATAGCATCTGATGACATTACACCTAACTTAGCAATGAACTTCTTAAACCAGAAGGTTTCCATTGCACCCTTAGATACGGCTTAACATTCAGCTTCTAAGGTGGAATCTACAATGATCGGTTGTTTGGAACTCTTTCAATTTACTGAACTATCATTGCACATATTCTGATGTAGACTTTCTATCATCAATATATGTGCATCCTTTTACCTTCAACTCTGATATTCTTCCAAAGACCAAGAACATGTCCTTAGTTCTTCTCAAGTACTTAAGACTGTTCTTCATAGCTATCAAGTGCTTCTTGCCTGGATTTGATTGATAAATGCTCGTGACACTCACAGCATATACTATATCATATCACGTACATAGCATGGTATATATGAGGCTCCCTATAGCCGAAGCATAAGGGATCTTGCTCATCCACTGAATCCCTTCAGATGTGTTGGGGCACATCTTCTTGGAGAGATTTATCCCATGCCTAAGGGGTAATAATCCCCTTTTAAAGGTTTCCATGCCGAACCTCTTCAGCACTCCCTCTATGTAATATTCTGTGATAGGACAAGCATCCTTTTAGATCTATCTCTATAGACTTTAATTCCCAAAATATAGAATGCTTTTCTAGAGTCTTTTATGGAGAAATCCTTAGACAACCATACCTTGATCTAAGTTAGCATGGGAACATCATTTCCAATTGGAAGAATATCATCCATGTACAATACGAGGAATACAATAGCCCTCCCACTAACCCTTCTTATAAACATATGGTTCCTCTTCGTTCTTGATGAAATCAAATGATTTGATTACATCGTTGAAATGAGTATTCCAACTTTGAGATGCTTGCTTTAGTCCACAGAAGGACCTTTGCAGCTTGCAGACCTTGTGATCACCATCACAATATCTCATAATCATATTATGCTGCAATAGCAAACAATATTCGAATGGACTTCAGCATGGCTACAGATGAAAAAGTATCCTGATAATCAGTGCCTTCGCACTGACTATAACCTTTCGCCATTAGTCTTGCCTTATAGGTCTCTACCTAGCCATCCGAACTTAATTTTCTCTTGTAGATTTATTTACACCCAATAAGTACTATACCTTCTGGTGAATCTACTAAGGTTCAGACTTGGTTGGAATGCATGGAGTCCAACTCTGACTTCATTGCTTCCAGCCACCTCTCGAAATTGATGTCTAACATCGCCTCGTTGTAGTTATTGGTGTTAGATGTATGCCCTAGAAGCCAATCTGGCTGACACATTATTAATTCTAGGGACATAATTTTGTACTTGACTATTTATTATTGAATAAATAAAAGGCATCTTTTCATTCATATTGTTTATGTGTCTATGAATCGTCCAAGGAATTAATAAGATGATGATACATATTCTCAAGAGTTGAGAATTTGAGCCATGTATCATTGGTGATTAATTCCTAAAATGCTCCTGATCAATGGATCATCACGAGGACGGTGATCGATCCGATCAGTGCACAGATCACTTTCCTTCTGGATGGACGAGACTTGAGTCCACAGTATAGGGACACTGAAGTGATAGTGCAGGTGCTTGTTAGAGAACAAGGGTACTGAGCGTGACCAAGACAAGAAGTCACTTGGATGTCTATCCACTCGTCAGTGACTTGCTTGATGTTGCAGTAGTGTGACTGGTCCTTTGACCTGCGGTGCTTCGGCTACTCACAGTGAGGTTATTGTAGTTTGACTGCACACATACATGGTCTCTAGCCATATGGGTCCATGCAGTGTAGATTGGCTGCAGTAAGTTCACTGTAGGAGTAGGGTATGCACCTATAAGGAATCTATCGACCTTGATAGAAGAGGAGTGATCCTATGTGATTTGTTAGACTGAGTTCTAAGACCTTGGCCAGGGCAGTAATATAAAGTGGAAAAGGAGTTTTCCACTATCGAACTCGAGTCGAATAAATCTTGACATATGACAGACGATGGGGTTTGACGAGTTGTCCATGACCTCCGTCCTGTAGGGATCCACGATAGTAGGACTGTATCACATGTTAACTGCACCTAGAGGTTCATCATTCCATTCTGCTGGGTAGCCACTACATGCTGCTAGGTGTCACTGGTGGATGGTGGGACTCATAGGGATTATCTTGATGATCGATAAACCCTAACGAGTTGAGTTGGAATCGTTCCAACCCATTGAAAGGAGTTTTCAATGATATTGTGATAGAGATCATAATATATCTCACTACCAGTCAGAATATAACCTATGGGGTCACACACACTAGAAGTATTGACCGATCCGATGGTTGAAATCGTGATTAGGAATCACAAGTAATCAATTTGATTGATAAGAAGTTGAAGAAGGAACAAAGGGAATTAATTAATTGGACTTAAACACAAATCCTACTTCAGGTAGGATTCCTAGAGTCCTAATTGGATTAGGACTAGGAATCCTACTTGGAGTAGGACTGGGATTCCTACTTGGAATAGGATTCCTACAATCCTAATGAGATTAGAAATTTTGAATTAAAATAGGATTCCTACTTGGAGTAGGATTCCTAGAAATCCTAATTAGATTAGGACTTCGGATTCAAATAAAGTCCTAATTGGATTAGGACTAAAATTAAATATGTCCTAATTTGGATTAGAATTTCTTAAGTTACAATTAATTATTAATCTAATGAATCAATAAGACTCCTAATTGGATTAGGATTGAAGAGTTCAATTGAGTCAAAATTGATTTAAGTTCTAATTGGATTAGGACTTACCTAGATTGGATCCTAATTGGTTCACCCTTGGACTAAGCCTAATTGGATTAAGGCTTGACCACATTAGGGCATTTCAAACCCTACTTAATGTGGATTAGGGTTTACCATGAGGAGGGGGATATGCCCCTCCCTTTTCCATGTGGAGAAGGGAGAAGAGAGCCCCTCTTAGGAAATAACTCTAGGGCTCCTAGATTGTAGGAGCCCTAGATGGTTATAAAAAGGGGCAAAGGGGGCCGGCGCCCTAGATGAGCTCTCCCTCTCCTCTTCCATCACGTGGCCACCCCTCTCCCTTCCTTGGTTCAGCCGCCATCAGCAAAGGGAAAAGAAGAGGAGGCGTCTCCCTCCTCTTGGTCTTCTTCCTTGGCTCCAACGCATGAAAAGAGAAGAAGGCTGCAGGGGCTTTTGATCTTCTTCCCATCTTCATCCTTCTTCTTCCTCCTCTCAAGCACAATCAAGGGTTGATTGAAAGAGAGGAGATCAGCCATCAAAAGAAGTCTTTGCAAGGGAGCTAGCACCCCGGGAAGACAAGAAAGCTTTGATCGGTCCTCTGCTTCGTGTGGATACCCGTAGAGGCCGGACGTTTGAACGGCTTCAAACGAACCATCATCCTAAAACCACGAATTCAGATTTGCGGTGATCATCTACCCGCGCAAGGTGAAGATCTGATCTTCCTAATAGTTTTAAAAAGTTTTAATTCTTACCTAATTACGAAAGGTCTCGAAACAACGTTCATGCGATGAACGTCGAACCCGTGCATGCCGATTCCGCTGCCATCTGATTTTTGTTTTGAAATATCAGCGGCATGGGCGGGTCCCCAACAGTGGTATCAGAGCCTAGGCTTCGTAGATTAAGGTAGGAATTAAATATCTAAAGGCTTATTAGATCTGAAAATTGAATGATCATGCATGCTGAAAAATTCTGCATGCAGATTTTTCAGGGGTGCTGATTTTTTGCATGCTGATTTTTATGTGATAAAAAGATGATTCTAATTGCATTGTTAATGGGATTACAAAGTTTAGAATCATGATTAGCATGATCAGCGACCTATGTCATGATATAATCAGTTAGTTTTCAGATCTGAAAATTATAATTGTTGCATACGGTGATGATCATAGGATTCAAACCCTTTTGGTATCAAATGTAATGACCTGCGATGTGATCTGCGATGTCATGTAATTTTTCAGATGCTTGCATGCATCTTATTTGATGTTTTGAGAGGCCTGCGTGCCTCCTAAAAGGAGATGTAATTTATTTTTATTTTTATTTTACATCTGGTTGTATTTCTGTGATGTGATGTACATCAACGATCAAGTTGAAGCAAAGGCATGAGATGAAAGGTGATCTAAGCGGTTGATGGCGATGGGATCAAGAGTTGATCAAGGATCGAATCAAGGAGGCTTAGAACCAATTCAAGAGTTGAAGACCACTTGATCGATTGATGTGCATGTGCTTGTAATACGACCTAATTAGAATCCATGATCATCACCTATTTAAAGTTTAGCTTTAATTTGATGCTGCGATTATAACTGCCTGCAATGCGCCGTTTGCCTGTGATGTGAATGAGAGTCGGGTAGATAGGCTTACATGTGATGTAGCAAACCCAATTGAGACCTAAATCAAAACCTCCTCAATCAAGTCGAGAGTGAACCGACATGAGCAAGTCATATTAGATTAATTGATCTAATTGGTGTCTAGGAAAGCATGAAAGGTGGTTACTTAATTAGGACCTTACTCTCTGAGTAAGGAAAGCCTCCCACCTGCTTACCTGGCCAATTGTTCGATTACCTCTTATGAAGGGCTCAAGTTGCAAACACTAAGACCTGATTAACCAATATTAAGTCAATAGGTCTTCCACTGTAGTAGAGCTGCTAAGGCCTTTCTGATGTTGATTTGTCTCGGCTGGACACAGTGGTCAAGTTGCATCGGGGGGCTGGACCTCTCTATAGACATGAGATGTTGTAGGGTAAAGGTGGGGTTGGGCACCAATAACTGTTAGGTGAGGACCCAATGACGACTTTATTCCTACGGTTATACGGTGGGTCTGACTTAACTAAGCGATGGGGCCAATAACTGTTAGGTGAGGTCTTCATGGCTTAGAGACCAAGTTATACTGTAACATGCTTGAGAAGCATTGTACAAGAGTTGTACACTCATCCATCTATGTGTCACCAATAACTGTTAGGTGAGGTGGCATGTAAATTGGTGGGACCGCAGTACCCACTAGAAACCCTAGTCGTGTGGGATTTTCGTTTCCCTACCAGAGGAGTGTGAGGGATTCGAGAAAATAGTGGGAGTTACATTTGTTCTAAAAGACCTTAGAACAGATTAGGATCAAGTACAAAAGTCTAACTAGAATCTTTACTCTCTGCAGATACAATGTCGGCTTCAAACCCTCTGACCCGTATTCTTGAGACCAACCGACTGACCGGAACCAATTACAAAGACTGGCTTAGAAATCTCAAAATAGTTTTGGACTGTGAGAAGATAGGCTACATACTCGATTCAGATATCCCCACACTACCAGCACGTCCCACTGATGTTCAGCGTGAGTTGCATAAAAAGTGGTTGGATGATGACATTAGAGTAAAATGCTATATGATGGCATCCATGTCTAATGAACTCCAATGCCAGCATGAAAGTATGAAGACTGCTAGGGAAATACTGGCACACCTGCAAGAGTTGTATGGTGAGCAAAGTCGCACAGCTCGTTTTGAAGTGTCCAAGAGGCTTTTCAAAGCGAAGATGCGCGAAGGGCAGTCTGTCCATGATCACGGTCTGACCATGATCAAGGACCTAGAGGAGCTTGAGAAGCTCGGTATGGACATGCACAAGGAATTACAACTGGATTTGATCCTACAGTCACTTCCTGATTCATTTGGTCAGTTTATAGTAAACTACCACATGAATAAGATTGAATGCACTAAGACTGAACTAATCAACATGTTGGTAACTGCTGAGGGAGCCTTGAAAGGTTCAAGGGGCAATGTCCTTGCTGCTGAGTTGACTTCTGGTTCCAAGAGAAAGTCTACTTGGAAGAAAAAGAAGCCTGCTAAGAAGCAGAAGAAAGACAAGAAGCCAAAGAAGGAAGTTAAAAAAAAAAAGGCTAACGACAAAGGAAAATGTTTCCACTGCAATGTCGAAGGCCACTGGAAGAGAAACTGTCCTTCATACCTCGAGAGCCTGAAGAACAAGAAAGGTGACACACCTTCAGAAGGTATAGACTTGCTCATAATTGAAAGTAATCTAACGGTTTCTTCTACTTCTAGTTGGGTTATAGATTCTGGTTCTAGTGCTCATCAGTGCACTACCATGCAGAGTCTAAAGGAAAGTAGAAGGCTGGCAGAAGGTGCGGTAACCCTTCGGGTTGGCAACGGGGCAAAAGTTGCTGCTGTGGCTGTGGGCACCTACCATCTGCGACTACCGTCTGGATTTAGTTTAATACTTAGAGACTGCTATTATGTACCTGTTGCTAGTAGAAATTTGATTTCTGTTTCATGTCTAGCACAGAAAGGTCATGTTTTTACATTTGACAAAGACTGCTGTTCTATTTATTTAAGAAATAAAATAGTCGCACGTGGTTTTATGATTGACAGTCTCTATCATTTATGTTGCTGGTGGTCCAAACCGAGAACGATTGGCACAGTGGTGTGAACGGGGTTCCGTTTGAGTTGCCTTGGTTGGTGTTGATTGCGCTCCACCTTCCACCGGGAAACCTGCAAGCAAGCCTCGCACCACCACTGGGGTAGCGGGGGCCCTCCGACGATCAAGTCAGAGGAGATTGGAGGATAAGGAGAGATAATAGTAGCAAGTAAGAGAATGCTCTGGAAGTTCTTGCTTACCCCTCCTCCTCCCCCCAGCCGCATATATACCAGGCTGGGGGGTCTTTCAGGGGGGTTCGTCATCGTGGGGCACGATGGAGCTGCCACTGACACGGCCGTTACAGGGCGTCGTGGGGCAGTGCTGGGTACGGCCATGACAGGGCGTAGTGGAGCTCCGCCTTGTACGGCTGTTACAGGGGATCGTGGAGCAGCGCCAGATACAACCGTTGCAGGGAGTAGTGGAGCAGGAGGCTGCGGCGTGCCTCTGGGGAATAGCCTGTCGTTATCGAGAGATGTCCGACTCGGGGTCGGGCTGCGGAGACGAAGATGTCCGACTCGGGGTCGGATTGCTGGATCAAGGGGCAGCTGACTCGGGGTCGGGCTGCGGAGCCGAAGATGTCCGACTCGGGGTCGGATTGCTGGATCAAGGGGCTGCCGACTCGGGGTCGGGCTGCGGAGCCGAAGATGTCCGACTCGGGGTCGGATTGCTGGATCAAGGGGCTGCCGTAGTCTTCCTGGGCGCGCGTGCCGGTCACGTGGGGCATGGTGGCTAAGTTCCCCCGTAACAGTAGCCCCCCACTTCCGAGCCCGGAACCAGAAGGGGAACGGGTGAAGGAAGTGATGCTTCGAGATTGCCGCCATCCCTCGGAGAGGCGCGCGCGCTTCGAGCTCCCCGCCTTCTTTATGGCGTATGGCGGTTGTTGCTGATCTGGCAGTCTGAGGATTTCGGCGGACATCCTTCCTTAATGGCGTCGATTCGCCTTTGGGGCGCGAGCGACCCTTCGGCAGCCAGGCGTCCTCTGGCGTCACCGAGGCGTCACCCACCTTTCCACCTATTTAACCGGGGGCCCTCCTCCGTCCGCCTTTCTCTTTACAGACATCTTCGAGTTTCTCCTTTGCGCTGCCGTCATTGCCGTCGGACTGTTCGCTTGCTCCTCCTTTGCTGGATCTTGGACTGTTCCCAGCGGTCAGCCGACAACGCCCGCAACCGAACCCGGTCTCTTGAAGCTAAGCTGGGCGAATTGGAGTCGGCCTTGGAGAAGTCCCGCGCGAGCAACCAGGAGCTTCATTCGCGCCTGGAGGAGGCTGAGGCTGCTCGCATTGCTGCCGAGGCGAAGCACAAGGAGGCTCAGGCTGATCTGCTGAGGGTCTCCTCCGAGGCGGACGACCGGATTGTGGCGAAGGTCTTGAAGGCGAAAGCTCAGATTATGGAGCGGGCTCCAACCGCCTCCCTACCATCGCGGACGTGCCCGGCGTTCCCGACCCGGGGGTTCCTCCAAGCTGACCTTCTGTATTTTTGTTCTTTTCTTTGTGTGTTGGCGTTTTGCCAAGTTGTATGGGTCTCGGCCCTGAAACAATGAAAGTTAATGCAAATAGAGTTTCTTCATTTCACTTTCGTCCTTCTTCTTTTTAACTCTTGGTAGCGTCTCGCTGACTCCCGACTCTTGAAATTCTTCTGGCGCTAGGCCAGGTATCTGAGGGTTAGGCCTCAGGAACTTCTTCCGGCGCTAAGCCAGGCATCCGAGGGTTAGGCCTCAGGAACTTCTTCCGGCGCTAAGCCAGGCATCCGAGGGTTAGGCCTCAGGAAATTCTTCTGGCGCTAGGCCAGGCATCCGAGGGTTAGGCCTCAGGGAATTCTTCCGGCGCTAAGCCAGGCATCCGAGGGTTAGGCCTCAGGAACTTCTTCCGGCGCTAAGCCAGGCATCCGAGGGTTAGGCCTCAGGAACTTCTTCCGGCGCTAAGCCAGGCATCCGAGGGTTAGGCCTCAGGAAATCTTCCGGCGCTAAGCCAGGCATCCGAGGGTTAGGCCTCAGGAACTTCTTCCGGCGCTAAGCCAGGCATCCGAGGGTTAGGCCTCCGGAAATTCCGCTCGTTGGTCGGCCAAGGCTGGCGCAAGCCGAGGCGACCGGTCGGGGCTTCAGGCTAGTTTGCTCCCGGGATGATCATCGGGTTAGCCTGGCATCCGAGGGCCAAGCCTCGGGAGATTCCGCTTGTTGGTCGGCCAAGGCTGGCGCAAGCCGAGGCGACCGGTCGGGGCTTCAGGCTAGTCTGCTCCCGGGATGATCATCGGGTTAGCCTGGCATCCGAGGGCCGAGCCTCGGGAGATTCCGCTCGTTGGTCGGCCAAGGCTGGCGCAAGCCGAGGCGACCGGTCGGGGCTTCAGGCTAGTCTGCTCCCGGGATGACCATCGGGTTAGCCTGGCATCCGAGGGCCGAGCCTCGGGAGATTCCGCTCGTTGGTCGGCCAAGGCTGGCGCAAGCCGAGGCGACCGGTCGGGGCTTCAGGCTAGTCTGCTCCCGGGATGATCATCGGGTTAGCCTGGCATCTGAGGGTTGTCAGGCCTCAGAAAATTTCGCTCGTTGGTCGGCCAAGGCTGGCGCAAGCCGAGGCGACCGGTCGGGGCTTCAGGCTAGTCTGCTCCCGGGATGATCATCGGGTTAGCCTGGCATCCGAGGGCCAAGCCTCGGGAGATTCCGCTCGTTGGTCGGCCAAGGCTGGCGCAAGCCGAGGCGACCGGTCAGGGCTTCAGGCTAGTCTGCTCCCGGGATGATCATCGGGTTAGCCTGGCATCCGAGGGCCGAGCCTCGGGAGATTCCGCTCGTTGGTCGGCCAAGGCTGGCGCAAGCCGAGGCGACCGGTCGGGGCTTCAGGCTAGTCTGCTCCCGGGATGACCATCGGGTTAGCCTGGCATCCGAGGGCCGAGCCTCGGAAGATTCCGCTCGTTGGTCGGCCAAGGCTGGCGCAAGCCGAGGCGACCGGTCGGGGCTTCAGGCTAGTCTGCTCCCGGGATGATCATCGGGTTAGCCTGGCATCCGAGGGCCGAGCCTCGGAAAATTCCGCTCGTTGGTCGGCCAAGGCTGGCGCAAGCCGAGGCGACCGGTCGGGGCTTCAGGCTAGTCTGCTCCCGGGATGATCATCGGGTTAGCCTGGCATCCGAGGGCCGAGCCTCGGGAAATTCCGCTCGTTGGTCGGCCAAGGCTGGCGCAAGCCGAGGCGACCGGTCGGGGCTTCAAGCTAGTCTGCTCCCGGGATGATCATCGGGTTAGCCTGGCATCCGAGGGCCGAGCCTCGGGAAATTCCGCTCGCTGGTCGTGCGCCTGTCGCTTGCCGCCCGACGGGATTTCTCCGTGGCCAGCTGCGATCGCGTTTCTCCTCCTCTCCAAGCGTCGCCTAGGGAACACCAGATGGGCATTAAATGCTAATTGAGGGGTTACCTGGAAAATCGGATCGCCAGTTGCTGCTTGCGAGGAGTGTCAGTTAAGCCGCCGCGATACGCGCGTTCTTCGAGGCGGATGCGGCCTGGGCGCGAGCGGAGATATGTGGACCTAGGGGTACAGGCCACCCGGAGTGTCCTGCACAAAGAATGCGATTAAGGAGAATAACGCTTAGGAAATCGCGGGAAGATACGCCTCGAGAGCCGGATCGGCTCCGGATTCAATGCGTCCGCATTTATTGGAGCCACCCGCATCGGAACGACCGGGGGGCCGCAGTTTGGCTATAAATATAGGTGCAGGTGCGATGGAGCCTGCCAAGCCGGAGCTGTTCAGGTTGCCATGGATCGTGGGCCTCCTCTCCGGCGCATGGTTGAGAGACCCCTACCGAAGGAACGGGAGGCGCGCCCTTCGCGACTTCCGCCAACTAGCCGTTTCATCTGGGATCAACAAGAAGGTTCTCCCCGGTGGAACTCCGCTCTAGGCGTTTCATCCGGGATCACGTCTCCCCTCCTTGAAGTTCAGTCTCCCGATTGAGCTCCGCGCCAGACGCTTAATCCGGGACCGCGCCTCCATATGCTCTTCTCCCTTGTATTCCTTCTCTCCCCTAACACTGGGGAGGACCGGAATATCCCTTGGAGGTGGCGTTCCCCTGGAGGCAGCGGGAGCTTCTTCTGCGGCGGCTCCTCGTCTTTTTCGTGAGGCGTGGATGGCGCCTCTGGGTAGGAGCAGTGTGGACTTCTCCTTCGTCCACTTCTTCTTCATCCGCGCTGGCTCTTCGTCTTTTTCGTGAGACGTCGATGGCGCCTCCGGTTGGAAGCACCCACTTCCGGTGGGATTGCAGCCGCTTCGGATGGAGGTTTCGGGATCCCAGATCTTCAGCTCCTCGGAGTCTCCACCTCTTCTTTACTTTCTTTACACCCTAATTCCCCTCTGGGAATTCCTTGTAATCACACGAGCACGTCATTGTAACCAAAAATTATTGAAATGAAAAGTGTTATACATTTTTGAACTGTCTTTCTGGCATTGTCGTTCTACTGGTAATACATCCGCAGGTTAGCGGAATTCCAGCTCCTTGGAATTTCTCGACCATCTAGGGCCTCCAACTGGTAGGAGCCAGGTCGGTTTACCCAGCGAACCCTATACGGGCCTTCCCAATTTGGTGCTAGCTTCCCACCTTCCGCAGGTTGAGATGCTTTAGCTCGCCTTAGCACCAGATCTCCGATTCTGAAAAGCTTCGGTTGGACCTTGGAGTTGTAATATCGGGCCACCCTCCGCTGATACATCGCCATCCGAACCTGCGCCATTTTTCTCGCTTCTTCCAAGAGATCCAGGTTCCCTCGGAGTTGCTCCGAATTGGCCTCGGGTCGGTGCGCGGCCACCCGAGGTGAGGGGAGTCCGAGCTCCACGGGGACAACGGCTTCCGTGCCATAGGTTAGGCTGAAAGGCGTCTCCCCGGTAGGGGTCCGATGCGTGGTCCGATACGCCCAAAGGACATTCTCGAGTTCTTCGACCCAAGCTTGCCCCGTTCGACCGATTCGCGCTTTGATTCCTTGGAGGATTGTCCGATTTGTGACCTCGGCTTCGCCGTTGGTTTGGGGATGCGACACAGATGTGAACCGATGCTCGATCCCGAACTCCTCGCAGAAGTCACGGAAATGTTTGTTGTCGAACTGTCGACCATTATCCGAGATGAGGACCCGAGGTACCCCAAATCGGACAATGATGTTCTTCTTCACGAACTTCCGAACTTGCGCCTCCGTGATAGTGGCCAGCGGCTCTGCCTCCACCCACTTGGTGAAGTAGTCGATTGCAACAATCAAAAATTTCCGCTGAGCTGAAGCGACGGAGAATGGTCCGAGGATATCCATTCCCCACTGGGCGAAGGGCCAGGGTGCAGTGATTGGTGCCAAGGGGACAGAAGGGACTCTCTGGACGTTGGCGTGGCGCTGGCAGGCGTCGCATTTCCGTACATGATCCTTTGAGTCCTCCAACAAGGTAGGCCAATAATAGCCTTACCTCATGATCTTGTGCGCCAAGGACCTAGCCCCCAAGTGTGATCCGCAAACGCCTTCGTGGACTTCGCCGAGGACGTAGGCCGCTTCCGAGGGGCGGAGGCACTTTAAGAGGGGGGCGGTGAACGAGGTCCGATACAGCCTCCCTTCATAGAGTACGTAGTGGGCGGACTTCATAACAAGTCGCCGAGCTTGATCTTCGTCTTCAGGGAGGATCCCTTCGGCGAGGTAGGCGACAAGCGGGTCCATCCAAGACGGCTCCGGATCAATCGCCATCACCGCTCCAGCCTCGCCGATGCTCGGGGCATCCAGGGTCTCCAGGTAGATCGCCCTCGACAAGTTGTGCGCGTCTGCGCCCACTAAGCGGGACAACCTGTCGGCCCTGGCATTTTCACTTCTTGGGACCTGCTGGATGTCGACACTGCCGAGGTCGGGAATGAGTGCTTGCACCTTCCGGACGTAATTCTGCATGGTCGGGTTCCGGGCCTCGAACTCCCCACGGACCTGCCCGACCACCAGCTGGGAGTCGGTGAAGACCTTCAGGCGCCGGATGCCGAGCTCCTTGGTGAGTTTGAGTCCCGCGACTAGGGCCTCGTACTCCGCCTCGTTGTTGGTCACTGGAAATCCGAACCTCAAGGCATACTCGGCTATCACTCCATCAGGACTGGTAAGGACCAGCCCGGCCCCTCCACCTTTGGGGTTCGACGACCCATCGATGTGAAGCGTCCAAATCGGGAGGTCGAGGCTGGGTGTTTCCGGCGACCTAGATTCCGCCTCCTGCACCGTGCACTCAGCGAGAAAATCCGCGAGCGCCTGGGCCTTGATGGCGGGTCGGGGCTGGTAGCGGATGTCGAACTCACCAAGTTCTACTGCCCACTTCACCAGCCGTCCCGCATTCTCAGGATTGCTGAGGATCTGCCGCAGCGGTTGATCGGTCAAGAGGGTGACAGAATGGGCCTGGAAATAGGGGCGAAGCCTCCTGGTCGCGGTCAGCAGCGCGAAGGCGATCTTTTCAGCCTTCGTATACCGCATCTCGGCATCCCGTAGGACCCGGCTGATGTAGTACACAGGCTTCTGGAGCTTTGCCTCTTCCCGAACCAGTACCGCACTGACTGCGGTTGGGGAGACCGCCAGATAGAGGTAGAGCATCTCCCCTTCTTGCGGCTTGGACAGCAGGGGAGGAGACGCCAAGTATTCCTTGAACTGGTCGAATGCTGCTTGACATTCGGCCGTCCAGAGGAAGTCTTTCGGGCGTTTCAACACCTTGAAGAAAGGTTGGCAGCGTTCGGCCGATTTTGCCACAAATCGTCCGAGCGCGGCGACCCTCCCAGCGAGCTACTGAACCTCCTTCACTTTGGTCGGAGGGGACATATCTTGGATGGCCTTGATTTTGTCCGGGTTGGCTTCGATCCCCCGCTGGTTGACAATGAAACCGAGGAACCTCCCGGCCGAAGCGCCAAAGGCGCACTTCGCTGGGTTCAGCTTCATGCGAAACTTCCGCAAGGTGGCGAAAGTCTCCTCCAGATCCGCGATGTGCTGGTCTGCATGGCAGCTCTTCACCAGCATATCGTCCACGTACACCTCCATGTTCCGGCCGATTTGCTCTTTGAAGATTTTGTTGACGAGGCGCTGGTAAGTGGCGCCAGCATTCTTCAGACCGAAGGGCATTACCTTGTAACAGTACAGCCCCCGGTCTGTTATAAAGGCAGTTTTCTCCTCGTCCTGTGGAGCCATCATTATCTGGTTGTAGCCGGAGAAGGCGTCCATGAAAGACAGCAGCTGATATCCGGAAGTCGCGTCGACCAGTTGGTCTATCCGCGGGAGCGGAAAGCTATCCTTGGGGCATGCCTTGTTCAGGTCGGCGTAGTCGACGCACATCCTCCACTTTCCGCTCGCCTTCCGGACAAGTACGACATTTGCCAGCCATTCGGGGTAGCTGACCTCCCTTATGAATCCTGCCTCCAAGAGCTTGTCTACCTCCTGGTCGACCACTCGGATCCGATCCGGGGCACAGTGTCTCTTCTTCTGTTTTACCGGTCGGTGGGTCGGGTCGACGTTGAGGGCGTGAGAAATGACCTCCGGGTCGATCCCAGGTACATCGGCCGCCGACCAGGCAAACACATCGACATTGGCTCGGAGGAATTCCACCAACCGGGCCCGAGCTCCCGGGTCGAGATTGGCGCCGACCCGGATCGTCCTGTCCGGACGACCTTCCTCGAGGGGAACTTCGATCACACCCTCGGCCGGCTCCCCGTGCCGCAAGGCCACCTCGTCTCTGGCGTCGAGGGACTCGACGCTTAAGGCTTCTACGGGCTTCTTCCCTTTGAGAGTTGCTAGGAAACATTGCCTTGCGGTCGGTTGGTCACCTCGGACCTCTCCAATCCCGGCCGCCGTGGGGAACCGCATGAGCAAGTGGTACGTAGAGACCACCGCGCGAAGGGCGTTCAGTCCGGGTCGTCCGAGGATAGCGTTGTAGGCCGAGGGAACACGGACGATCAAGAACCCGAGCCGCACCGTGGCTTCTGTGGGTGCAACGCCCGCAGTCACAGGCAGCTCAACGACACCTTCGGCCGAGATAGCGTCACCAGTGAATCCTATGAGGGGGGTGGATGTTTTGTGCAACAATTGTCTGGACAAGCTCATCTTTTGGAAGGCCTCGTAAAACAAAATATCAGCTGAGCTTCCACTATCCACAAGAACACGCCTTACATCATAGTTTGCCATAGTGAGGGAGATCACCATGGCGTCATCGTGGGGGGTCTGAACCCCCTTTACATCTTCATCACAAAAAGTGATTACATTACCGACCCTTTGCCTCTTTGCGACGGCTGCCCCTGACGCTTCAGTCGAGCCCCCTGCGTTCCTCTCGGGCCGGGGGCAGCCCCCAGTGATAGTGTGGATCACGCCCGCGACGGGTCGATTCTGCTCCCGAGGCTCCTGAGGGGCCGAGTTGGCCGGACGCGGGTCTGCGGGGGGACGTCGGTCGTTCACATATCGACCGAGACGCCCTCGGCGGATGAGAGCCTCGATCTCGTCCCGAAGCTGGAAGCAGTCTTCGGTGTCGTGGCCGTGGTCCCGGTGGTACTCACAGTACGCCCGAGAGGGCCTCCTCCCAGGAATCTTCTTCATCTGTCTCGGGACCGGGAGGTCCTCCCGCCCCTTGATTTTCATGAGGATCTGGGCCCGGAGAGTCAGGAGAGGAGTGTACCGGTTGAAACGTCGGGGCGGAGAACGAGGGCGTAGGGCGCCGTGGTTCCTCGCCGGCGACAGGCTTCTGCGCCGACGTTGAGGCGTCGGGCTCCTCCTCTGGTGTGCCTCTTTTCGCCTTTTCTTCCCGAGCTTTGGAGGGATCTCGGCGGCCTCCTTGCTCCGGTGGGCGGCCGCCTCCTCGGCGTCCGCATACTGGTTCGCCCGGGACAACAGCTCCGGGAAGCTCCGCGGCAGGCGTTTGTCCAGGGAGAAGGTGAGTCTGCCCTTTCGGAAGCCACGCTTCAGGGCTGAAAGAGCCACCTCCTGGCTCAGGTTCCGGACTTCCAGCGTAGCCTTGTTGAAGCGGGTAAGATAATCCCGCAAGCTTTCTCCCTCGTTTTGCCGGACATCAAAGAGGGAGTCGGAGACCAGTCGCCGCCGGCTACTGACGGCGAAATGGGTGATGAAGAGGCGAGTAAACTGGTCGAAGGACTGGATTGAGTTAGCCTCCAAGCCGGCGAACCACGCCCTTGCCGGGCCACGGAGGGTCGCCGGGAAGGCCTTGCAGAGGAGAGGATCTGATGCTCCGTGGAGGAGCATAAGGGTCCTGAAACTCTCGACGTGATCCCGCGGGTCCGCCGCCCCGTCATAGGGCTCGATCGCCGGCATTTTAAACCCCGGCAGATTCGGGGTCCGCAGGATCCTCGAGGCAAGCGCCGGCTGGGAGGAGATCTCCAAGTCGGCGAAGGGATCTTTGGAGTGGCCCTTCAGGACCTGGAGTTGTCGGTGGAGATCGTCCACCCGCCGGTCCAGGGAGCGCGACCGATGGGTGGGAGACAAGGAGCACCGAGAGGGGGACCGACTGGAGCGCGGGTTCCTTGAGGACTGGGGGGTCTGGGAACGCGCCCGGGCCCGCCTCTCGTACCCCGCGCAGCTCCGATGGGAAGGTCCCGGCAGAATGGACCGTGCTCGAGAATCGTCCTCGCGCCGGCGCTCCTCCCCATGGGAGAGGAAGGAGCGCGGGTTGAGGAGGACAGGTGAGCGCTCAGGGAGCAGCGGCTCCTGGGCCCGCTGCGGCGCCCGAGACATCACACCCTGCAGGTTCTGCACTGCCTCCGCGAGGGTGCGAACCTGCTGGGCTAACTGGTCGAACTGAGCGGCTTCGACTATCTGAATGGAAGGTGGAGCGGTGGAGTGTTGCTGAGAATGTGTTGGAGACGCAGCGGCCTCCCGGCCGGAGGCGCGAGAGGCCCCGCGACCGGAGGCATTGGAAGCTCCACGACCACCTCGCCGTGCCATTACGATCGCTCTGAGATTCGGCCCTTCCTCTAGCGCCAACTGTTGCTGGTGGTCCAAACCGAGAACGATTGGCACAGCGGTGTGAACGGGGTTCCGTTTGAGTTGCCTTGGTTGGTGTTGATTGCGCTCCACCTTCCACCGGAAAACCTGCAAGCAAGCCTCGCACCACCACTAGGGTAGCGGGGGCCCTCCGACGATCAAGTCAGAGGAGATTGGAGGATAAGGAGAGATAATAGTAGCAAGTAAGAGAATGCTCTGGAAGTTCTTGCTTACCCCCCCTCCTCCCCCCAGCCGCATATATACCAGGCTGGGGGGTCTTTCAGGGGGGTTCGTCATCGTGGGGCACGATGGAGCTGCCACTGACATGGCCGTTACAGGGCGTCGTGGGGCAGCGCTGGGTACGGCCATGACAGGGCGTAGTGGAGCTCCGCCTTGTACGGCTGTTACAGGGGATCGTGGAGCAGCGCCAGATACAACCGTTGCAGGGAGTAGTGGAGCAGGAGGCTGCGGCGTGCCTCTGGGGAATAGCCTGTCGTTATCGAGAGATGTCCGACTCGGGGTCGGGCTGCGGAGACGAAGATGTCCGACTCGGGGTCGGATTGCTGGATCAAGGGGCAGCCGACTCGGGGTCGGGCTGCGGAGCCGAAGATGTCCGACTCGGGGTCGGATTGCTGGATCAAGGGGCTGCCGACTCGGGGTCAGGCTGCGGAGCCGAAGATGTCCGACTCGGGGTCGGATTGCTGGATCAAGGGGCTGCCGGTCACGTGGGGCATGGTGGCTAAGTTCCCCTGTAACAGTTTACATATGGATGTATCTGCGAATGTTACCGAGCAAGAAGTGAATGCCAAAGGATCCAAAAGATCCAGAGATGAGATAAACCAAAGATATTTGTGGCACCTCAGACTTGGCCATATTGGAGAAGACAGAATGAACAAAATGGATAAAGATGGGCTTTTAGGCTCATTGACTTCCGAGTCATATCCAGTTTGCGAGTCCTGTCTTCAAGGAAAAATGGCTAGACTGCCCTTTGTAGCACATGAGGAGAGGACCACTGAAATACTTATCCTAGTACATACAGATGTATGTGGCCCATTCGATGTGCTAGCCAGGGGACGTTATTCTTACTTCATTACCTTTACCGATGATTATTCACAGTATGGGTATGTGTATCTTATGAGACACAAGTCTGAATCCTTTGAAAAGTTCAAAGAGTTCAAGAATGAAGTAGAAAAACAAACTGGAAAACTTCTTAAGGCTCTTCGATCAGATCGAGGAGGAGAATACCTTAGTGGGAAATTCCGGGACTATCTCAAAGAAAACGGCATAGTATCACAATGGACACCTCCGGGTACACCTCAACTCAACGGGGTGTCAGAAAGGAGGAATCGGACCCTATTGGATATGGTCAGGTCCATGATGAGCTTCACTGATTTACCCTCGACCACCTCGTAGATCTAGTAGGGTCTCCCATCCTCCCGATAGACACTTAGGTATACTAGAAGAGGATACCGAGGAAATGTTCCTGGTGGGAGATAGGGATCACATACAGGATCCCAAAACCTACAACGAGGCGATATCTGATGTCGATTCCGAGAAATGGCTGGAAGCTATGAAGTCAGAGTTAGACTCCATGCGTTCCAACCAAGTCTGGACCTTAGTAGATCCACCAGAAGGTATTGTACCTATTGGATGTAAATGGATCTACAAAAGGAAGATAGGTTCGGATGGAGAGGTAGAGACCTATAAGGCAAGGCTTGTGGCGAAAGGGTATAGTCAGCGCGAAGGCATTGACTATCAGGAGACCTTTTCACCTGTAGCCATGCTAAAATCCATCCAAACATTGCTTGCCATTGCAGCATTTCATGATTATGAAATCTGGCAGATGGATGTGAAAACTGCTTTCCTGAATGGATATCTTGATGAAGATATCTATATGGAACAGCCTTTGGATTTCACTTCCAGTGATGGAGATCACAAGGTCTGCAAGCTGCAAAGGTCCATCTATGGACTAAAGCAAGCATCTCGGAGTTAGAACATTCGTTTTGATGACACAATCAAAACGTTTGATTTCATCAAAAATGAAGAGGAACCGTGTGTTTATAAAAAGGTTAGTGGGAGTGCTGTCGTGTTTCTCGTACTTTACGTAGATGACATTCTCCTGATTGGGAATGATATTCCCATGCTAACCTCGGTCAAGGTCTGGTTGTCAAAAGAATTCTCCATGAAAGACCTCGGGGAAGCATCCTATATTTTGGGAATAAAGGTCTATAGAGATAGATCTAAAAGGATGCTTGGCCTGTCACAGAAAATGTACATAGAGGAGGTGCTGAAGAGGTTCAGCATGGAAAACTCCAAGAGGGGTCTCTTACTCCTAAGGCATGGAATTCATCTCTCCAAGAAGATGTGCCCCAACACATCTGAAGAGATTCAACGCATGAGCAAGATACCCTATGCATCGGCAATAGGGAGCCTCATGTATGCGATGCTATGTACACGACCTGATATAGCCCTTGCTGTGAGTGTCACAAGCAGATATCAGTCGAATCCAGGTGAAGAACACTGGACAGCTGTGAAGAATATTCTTAAGTACTTGAGAAGAACTAAAGATTTATTCTTGGTTTTTGGAGGATCATCAGAGTAAAAGGTAGAAGGGTACACAGATTCAGACTTCATGACTGATATCGATGACAGGAAGTCAACATCTGGATATGTGTTCTTGTGCAATGGTGGTGCGGTAAATTGGAAGAGTTCTAAACAACCGATCATTGCTGATTCTACTATGGAAGCCGAATATATCGCCGCCTCTGAAGCTGCTAAGGAAGGTTTCTGGTTCAAGAAATTCATCGCAGAGTTGGACGTGATGATATCAGATGCCATAACACTCTACTGCGATAATAATGGCGCCATAGCCCTTGCTAAGGAGCCAAGGTCTCATCAGAAGTCTAAGCATATAGAGCGGCGCTTCCATCTCATACGCGACTATATTGAGAAGAAATATGTAGAGGTGCAGAGAGTAGACTCCGCGGATAACATGGCAGACCCGTTCACTAAGCAGCTAAATCAGCAAAAGACTGAAGCCCACCTTGAGAAGATGGGGCTTAGATATATGACTGATTGGCTTTAGTGCAAGTGGGAGATTGTTAGATGTATGCCCTAGAAGCCAATCTGGCTGACACATTATTAATTCTAGGGACATAATTTTGTACTTGACTATTTATTATTGAATAAATAAAAGGCATCTTTTCATTCATATTGTTTATGTGTCTATGAATCGTCCAAGGAATTAATAAGATGATGATACATATTCTCAAGAGTTGAGAATTTGAGCCATGTATCATTGGTGATTAATTCCTAAAATGCTCCTGATCAATGGATCATCACGAGGACGGTGATCGATCCGATCAGTGCACAGATCACTTTTCTTCTGGATGGACGAGACTTGAGTCCACAGTGTAGGGACACTGAAGTGATAGTGCAGGTGCTTGTTAGAGAACAAGGGTACTGAGCGTGACCAAGACAAGAAGTCACTTGGATGTTTATCCACTCGTCAGTGACTTGCTTGATGTTGCAGTAGTGTGACTGGTCCTTTGACCTGCGGTGCTTCGGCTACTCACAGTGAGGTTATTGTAGTTTGACTGCACACATACATGGTCTCTAGCCATATGGGTCCATGCAGTGTAGATTGGCTGCAGTAAGTTCACTGTAGGAGTAGGGTATGCACCTATAAGGAATCTATCGACCTTGATAGAAGAGGAGTGATCCTATGTGATTTGTTAGACTGAGTTCTAAGACCTTGGCCAGGGCAGTAATATAAAGTGGAAAAGGAGTTTTCCACTATCGAACTCGAGTCGAATAAATCTTGACATATGACAGACGATGGGGTTTGACGAGTTGTCCATGACCTCCGTCCTGTAGGGATCCACGATAGTAGGACTGTATCACATGTTAACTGCACCTAGAGGTTCATCATTCCATTCTGCTGGGTAGCCACTACATGCTGCTAGGTGTCACTGGTGGATGGTGGGACTCATAGGGATTATCTTGATGATCGATAAACCCTAACGAGTTGAGTTGGAATCGTTCCAACCCATTGAAAGGAGTTTTCAATGATATTGTGATAGAGATCATAATATATCTCACTACCAGTCAGAATAGAACCTATGGGTCACACACACTAGAAGTATTGACCGATCCGATGGTTGAAATCGTGATTAGGAATCACAAGTAATCAATTTGATTGATAAGAAGTTGAAGAAGGAACAAAGGGAATTAATTAATTGGACTTAAACACAAATCCTACTTCAGGTAGGATTCCTAGAGTCCTAATTGGATTAGGACTGAAAATCCTACTTGGAGTAGGACTGGGATTCCTACTTGGAATAGGATTCCTACAATCCTAATGAGATTAGAAATTTTGAATTAAAATAGGATTCCTACTTGGAGTAGGATTCCTAGAAATCCTAATTAGATTAGGACTTCGGATTCAAATAGAGTCCTAATTGGATTAGGACTAAAATTAAATATGTCCTAATTTGGATTAGAATTTCTTAAGTCACAATTAATTATTAATCTAATGAATCAATAAGACTCCTAATTGGATTAGGATTGAAGAGTTCAATTGAGTCAAAATTGATTTAAGTTCTAATTGGATTAGGACTTACCTAGATTGGATCCTAATTGGTTCACCCTTGGACTAAGCCTAATTGGATTAAGGCTTGACCACATTAGGGCATTTCAAACCCTACTTAATGTGGATTAGGGTTTACCATGAGGAGGGGGATATGCCCCTCCCTTTTCCATGTGGAGAAGGGAGAAGAGAGCCCCTCTTAGGAAATAACTCTAGGGCTCCTAGATTGTAGGAGCCCTAGATGGTTATAAAAAGGGGCAAAGGGGGCCGGCGCCCTAGATGAGCTCTCCCTCTCCTCTTCCATCACGTGGCCACCCCTCTCCCTTCCTTGGTTCAGCCGCCATCAGCAAAGGGAAAAGAAGAGGAGGCGTCTCCCTCCTCTTGGTCTTCTTCCTTGGCTCCAACGCATGAAAAGAGAAGAAGGCTGCAGGGGCTTTTGATCTTCTTCCCATCTTCATCCTTCTTCTTCCTCCTCTCAAGCACAATCAAGGGTTGATTGAAAGAGAGGAGATCAGCCATCAAAAGAAGTCTTTGCAAGGGAGCTAGCACCCCGGGAAGACAAGAAAGCTTTGATCGGTCCTCTGCTTCGTGTGGATACCCGTAGAGGCCGGACGTTTGAACGGCTTCAAACGAACCATCATCCTAAAACCACGAATTCAGATTTGCGGTGATCATCTACCCACGCAAGGTGAAGATCTGATCTTCCTAATAGTTTTAAAAAGTTTTAATTCTTACCTAATTACGAAAGGTCTCGAAACAACGTTCATGCGATGAACGTCGAACCCGTGCATGCCGATTCCGCTGCCATCTGATTTTTGTTTTGAAATATCAGCGGCATGGGCGGGTCCCCAACAATTGGGATCCTTACCTTGATCTCTATCTCTCATGAGGAACACTTCCTCTACATCTTCTATAAGTATACCTAAGTACCTTTCAGGCAGACGGGAGATCCTACTAGATTTACGAGGTGGAGGAGGTACTACGTGTACTGGCTTAATATGAATAGGTTCTATGAGCACAATGGCTCGTTGCTTTTCAGTGACTTTCTCTTAGAGCTTATTTTTCCTCCCACTGCCTCTATCAAGGATAAACTATTTCCATGAAGATAGCATGTCGACTCACAAACACTTTGTGATCCTTTGGGACATAAAAATCATATCCTAATAACTCTTTTAGGATATCTAATAAAACGAGCATTAATTATCCTATCCTCTAACTTGTCCGCCTGTTGTCGCTTGACGTGGCTGAACATCCCCAAATCTTGAGATGACCAAGACTCGGCTTCTTACCATGCCATATCTCATACGGTGTGGTAGGAACAGACTTAGAGGAAACACTATTCAATATGTAAATAGCTGAAAATATGGCATCTATCTAAAGAAACAAGGGTAAATCAGTGAATCTCATCATGGACCGGACCATATTCAATAGAGTCTGATTCCTCCTCTCTGACACTCCATTGATCCGAGGTGTACCAGGAGGAGTCCATTATGAAACTATACCATTCTCCTTGAGACAATCACGGAACTCTCCACTAAGGTATTCACCTCCTCGATTTGATCGAAGAACCTTAATAAGTTTTTCTGTTTATTTTTCTACTTCATATCTCAACTCTTTGAACCTTTCAAAAGTTTCAAATTTGTGTATCATACACATATCCATACCGTGAGTAATCATCGGTAAATAAAGTAAAAATTACAACTTCTAGCCTGCAAATCGAATGGGCCACACACATCAGTATGTACTAGGGTAAGTATTTCAGTGGACCTCCTTGTGTCCTACAAAGGATATTTTTGGCCATCTTTCCTTGAAGGCAGAATTCACAAATCGAATATGACTCGGAAGTCAATGAGCCCAAAAGCTCATATTTCTCCAATTTGTTTATTCTGTCTTCTCCTATATGACCAAGCCGGAGGTGCCACAAATACTTTAGATTTATCTCATTTCTGGATCTATTAGATCCTATGGTATTTACTGTTTGTTCAAATACATTCAAAGATACATCCATATGTATGTGATAGAGACTGTCAATCGTAAAACTACGTTGAACCGATTTATTTCTCAAATAAATGGAACAGTAGTCTTATAAAAATCTTTCCATGCTAAACAAGATACAGAAATCAAATTCTGCTAGCAATAGGTAATAGTCCCTAAGTATCCTGAGCATATCTAACATACCTTCTGAAGGTCTGTCACCTTTCATGTTCTTTATGCTTCCTATGTATGTAGGACAGTTTCTCTTCCAATGGCCGTCCATTATGCAATGGAAACACTTTTCTTTGCAATTGGCCTTTTTCTTGGAACTTCCTTACTTGGCTTCTTGTCCTTTTTCTGTTTCTTTGCAGGCTTCTTTTTCTTCCAGATTGACTCTCTCTTGGAAGTAGAAACCAACTCGACAGCGAGAACGATGCTCCTTGAACTCTTCAAGGTCCCTAAGGTAGTTAACAATTCTGTTTTGGTGCATACAATCTTGTTCATATGGTAGTCTACTATAAACTGTTCATCTGAATCTAGAAGGGATTGCAGGATCAGATCTATTTGCAATTCCTTATGCATGGTCATACCGAGCTTCTCAAGCTCCTCTAGGTCTTTGATCATAGTCAAACAGTGATCGTGGATAGACTGCCCCTCACGCATCTTTGCTTTGAAGAGCCTCTTGGACACTTCAAAACATGCTGCGCGACTTTGATCACCATACAACTCTTGTAGGTGATTTAATATGTCCCTGGCAGTCTCATGTTCTCATGCTGGCATTGTAATTCATTGGACAAGGATGCCATTGTGCAGCACCTAACTTTATTGCTATTATTCGTCCACTTAGCATGCGTCTTACGCTGATTAGTGATCGGATAGATTGGTAACACGGGGATTCCATGGTCTAGCACATACCCTAATTTCTCACAATTCAAAACTATTTTGAAATTTGCTGAGCTAGTCTTTATAATTGGGTTTGGCAAACGGTTGTTCTATAGGATATGAGTTAAAAGTCTAGAAGCTGACTTTATAATCCTCAGAGAGTAAAGATTTTAGTTAGAATTTTGTACTTGATCCTAATTTATTCTAGGGTCTTTTAGAACAAATGTATCTTCCACTATTTTCTCAAATTCCTCACACTCCTCTGGGAGGAAAACGGAAATCCTACATGACTAGGATTTCTAGTGGGTACTGTGGTCCCACCGATTTACATGCCACCTCACCTAACAGTTATTGGTGACACATAAATGGATGAGTGTACAACTCTTGTACAATGCTTCTCAAGCATGTTGTAGTGCTACTTGGTCTCTAAGTCATGATGACCTTACCTAACAGTTATTGGTCCCATTCCTTAGTTAAGTCAGACCCACTGTATAACCGTAGAAATAAAGTCGTCATTGGGTCCTCACCTAACAGTTATTGGTGCCCAACCCCATCTTTACCCCTACAACATCTCATGTCTATAGAGAGGTCCAGCCTCCCGATGGAACTTGCCCACTGTGTCCAGCCGAGACAAGTCAACATTAGAAAGACCATAGCAGCTCTACTACGGTGGAAGACCTGTGGACTTAATATTGGTTAATCATGTCTTAGTGTTTGCAACTTGAGCTCTTCATAAGAGGTAATCGAACAATTGGCCAGGTAAGCAGGTGAGAGGCTCCCCTTACTTAGAGAGTAAGGTCCTAATTAAGTAACCACCTTTCATGCTTTTCTAGACACCAATTAGATCAATTAATCTAATATGACTCGCTCATGTCGGTTCACTCTCGACTTGATTGAGGAGGTTTTAGTTTAGGTCTCATTTGGATTGGTCTATTAGTTTGCATCATATGGAAACCTATCTATCCCGCTCACATTCGCATCACATGCAAATAGCACATCACAGGCAGTTATAATTGCAGTAATAAATAAAAGCTGAATTTTAAATAGGTGATGATCATGGATTCTAATTAGGTCATTTTACAAGCACATGCACGTCAATCGATTAATTGATCTTCAATTCTTGAATTGGTCCCGAGCCTCCTTGATTCGATCCTTGATCAACTCTTGATCCAATCGCCATCAATCGCTCAGATCACCGTTCATCTCTTGTACTGTCTTCGACTTGATCGTTGACGTACATCACATCATAGAAATACAACCAGACAAATAATAATAAATTACATCCCCTTTTAGGAGGCTCGCAGGCCTCTCAAAACATCAAATAAGATGCATGCAAGCATCTGAAAAATTACATGACATTACAGATCACATCGCAGGTCATTACATTTGACACCAAAAGGGTTTGAATCCAATGATCATCACCACATGCAGCAATTATAATTTTCAGATCTGAAATCTAACTTGTTATCTTATGACATGGGTTGCTGATCATGCTAAATATGATTCTAAACTTTGTAATCCCATTAACAATGCAATTAGAATCATCAATTTATCACATAAAAATCAGCATGCAAAAATCAGCAATTCTGAAAAATTCTGCATGCAGAAAATTTTAGCACACATAACCTTTTAAATTTTAGATCTAACATGCCTGCTTATAATTAATTCTAATCTTAATCTACTAAGCCTAAGCTCTGATACCACTGTTGGGAACCCGCCTATGCCGCAGAAAATTAAAAAAATTTTAGATGGCAGCAGAAGAGGCATAAGCGGGATCGACATTCATCACATGAACGTTATTTAAAAATTGTTCGTAGATAGATTAGAATTAAAAACTTTTAAAACTATTATGAAGATTAGATCTTCACCTTGTGCGGGTAGATGATCACCGCAAACTGATGATCGTGGTTTTGGAGGAAGGCTCGCTTGAAGCCACACACGCGTCCGGTCTCTACGGGTATCCACACGAAGTAGAGATCCGATCAAAGCTTCCTTGTCTCCTCGGAGTGCTAGCTCTCTTGCAGAGACAACTTTGGATGGTTGATTTCCTTCCTTTGAATCAACCCTTGATTGTGCTTGGGAGGAGGAAGTAGAAGGAGGAACTTGGATGAAGAACCAAAAGCTAGACCTATAGCCTTTTCCCTTGCTTGCGTTGGAACCCAAGAGAGGGAGAGGAGGGATGCCGCCAAGACTTCCTTTGCTTTTCCCTTGCTTGCGGCTGAAGACCAAGGGGAGAAAGGGTGGCCATGGCTTGGAGAGGGAGAGGGCTTCAATGATAAGCCCTAGGGTGCCGCCCGCATCCCCTTTTAAAGCATGAAGGGCTCCTACAAATTAGGAGCCCTTGATACTTTTCCAAGAGGGGCGCAGGCCCCTCTTGTGTTGCCGCACCAACAAAGCAAAAGAGGAGGGGCGTGCGCCCCTCTCTCTTGGCTAACCCTAGTCCTCCTCTAAGGAGGATTAGGAGGTCTTCAAGTGGCTAAGTCCTAATCTAATTAAGCTTAGTCCAAGGTTTAACCAATTTGGGTTTTATACAAGTCCTAATCCAATTAGAACTTGAATGAACCATGACTCAATTGAACTGTTCAATCCTAACCTAATTAGGAGTCATCTTGATTCATTAGGTTAATGATTAATTAGGACTTAGGAGATCCTAATCCAATTAGGACTTATTTAATTTTAGTCCTAATCCAATTAGGACTCTTATTTGAATCCGAAGTCCTAATCTAATTAGGACTTCTAGGAATCCTATTCTAAGTAGGATTTCATATTGAATTCAAAATACTAATCTAATTAGGATTGTAGGAATCCTACTCCAAGTAGGACTTCCAGTCCTAGTCTAAGTAGGATTTTCAGTCTTGTGCTACCGGCTTAGGTTCGAACCTATGGGGTCATACATATAGAAGTTTTCTAGGTTGATCATAAAGGCTGATGGACGATTAAGAATCATCCAAGGATAATTTGGTCAATTCAATTGACAAATTATCCTAAGTAAAATGTTGCTATAAAATAATTAATGAATTATTGGAGGATTAATAAGCAATTAGATTGTTAATTGACTCAATTTGATTGAGTAATAGACCTTGGGTTGAGCCAAATTGAATTAGATTCAATTTGGGCTACATTAGGGTTTGAACTAATTAGATTGGGTTTAAACCAAGAAGATTGGGCTTGACCCAATTGATGGGACTTGACCCAATTGAATTGGGCATGATCCAAGGTCCTCATCTGATGAAGATTCTGAATTCAAATATTTGAAATTTGAATTTGAGATCAATTTCTGAAACTTAGGAACCCAATTTTGGAAATCAGATAACACATGTCACCCTCACATCAATGGCGCCATAGATGGGATTTTTTCTTTTAGTTGATGGCGCATGATGACACATGGCAAGGATCTATGGTGTGGCGCCATGAAGAGAATTTATCCTAATTTGATTAGGATTTTAATTCCTTCATTTGATGGCGCCAAGTGACATGTGGCGAGATCTTAGCAGGGGACGCAAAAATAGGGGGCAAGCGGCTGCTTTCTTTTGGAAGAAATGAATCCCTATTCCTTAGGGATTCAAATGCAGCATTCAATGGCCACACCTCCTCTTTTATTCCACCACACATGGTCCCTATTTGATGGGGATTTCAATTTTCATTTGATGGCAATTAATTGGTGCAAAGAAGGAAGGAAGGTGTGGGTTTTTTTGGCAAAAAGAGGCCCTCCATACGATCTCCTCCAGATGTGTGTGTGAATTTGTAGATAGCCTAAGTTCTAAAAAAAAAGAGAGAACACATGAAGGTCACAAGCTCTCTTTGATCTCCTTCATCTCCTCCTCCGTCACCTTCAAAGGAACGATCAAGGGTTGATTATTTCAAGATTACAGCACATCCTCACGAGCTAACAATCCCGGGGACGTCGATCATCCAAGAGCTTCGCGTGGATCACCCATGGAGGCCAGACGGTTGTGTGGCTACGAAGCTCGAACATCATATTCATTTGTCTCTGTGATTCATAAAGGTATAAATTTAGAGATATTATTTTGTGTTAAGTTTTAATCGAGTTCAATCCCTCGAGGGTTCATACCTCTCTTGGGGCTCCTCATGGAGTGATCTCCAGATCTCATTCAATAAGCATTCGGAGATAGATTGGATCCAAAATTAGTTGAGTTTAGAAATTTACTTATGCTCTTATTTTCAAATCTAATGATAATCATGCATAGTTGGTTTTATGCATAATCGTTTAAACGGTCTTGGTATTTATTTATGATCTATTCTGCATGCTAGAATTAAACTATTTAATTCTATCTTTTCGCCGCGATTTAAACATTAAGAACTACGTGTGGCTTGATCCCCCTTTCGAAGGGGTACGTAAGCAACCCGATCAGGTGCAGCCATGATTTTTAAGAAAATTTTTTAATTTTCAGCATGCAGCCCGTTGTAAATAAACCTTCACCAACTCCACCGGATAGGGAGTAAATAGAGTATAGAGCATAAGAAAGTAAAAACAAAAAACAAAATCAAAATGTTCATTAATTGGTTAAGGAAAGAAATTCAAAAAAAATGATGAAATGATTGACAAAGTAAATGAAAGTATATAAGAAGAATCAAATCAAGTTTTAATTATTTGAAAACACACCTTAAGGATGAAATCAATGCATAATTATATAAGAAAAGTTTATTTAAAAAGAATTGATTTTGATCCATGACATGCTTGTTATATTTTGCATACTTTGAATTATATGTTTTCAATATTTAGTTTGAAATGCTCCATGCTTGAATAATTTGATTGAAACATGCTTCTACCAATAGCAAATTTATTTTTCTTTTTATTATACTCATAATTTGAAATAGGCTTTAACTTTGTACACAAGTCTTTGCTTCACCTCTTTGACTTTGAAATAACTTGTGTTCCAAAGTCTAATGAAAATTGTTTTTACTTGCATTCCATACTCATCAATGATATTTTGGATTTCTCTTATACTCTTTTGATCAAAAAATTTCTCTTATTAAATCGGTTCCAATGCTTGAATATTTAAAAAATTACATAAGAATTTTTCTAAAAATATTTTTGAAAGAAATTTTAGATTTGTTGTTCATGATCACCTTTGAAATCTGAAAGTTGAATATATTTACAAAAAGGAGAAGAAAATGATACTTCTATTTTAATGAATATCTTCTGAAAAAATAAGAGAAAAGGATAATCTGAATTTGTAAATTAGGCAGAATGAATTGATTATAATTTATCTTTCAACTTGCCTAACATTGGTACATAATGTCATAATACTCGTTAAAATATCCTCCATTTTGTACCGAAACTCAATATTAAATACAAAGATTCTGAATGTGCTCTAATATATTTGAAATATGTGTTTTCAATCTTAATAATTTAAAATGAGCTACAATGTAGAAGATGCATATCTCAAATTATAATCCTAAAAGCTTTCTTAAAAATTCTTTATGAAGTTCAGAATCTGATTTTGTATAAAAGTTTAAACTTAATTTAAAAATGCTTATATGGTTACATCTTTGTAACCTTAGTTATATACTTTAAGGATCGCATCATTCAGGAGAATAACTCAATATGATTCCTAAATGAAAATTTTAACTTAAGAAAAATAGAATTAATTTTGATGCCTTGGTTGATTGCCTTGATACGCATCCGAAATATATCATTTTGTATCTTATTAGTGTACTAAAATTTATCTAATTGATGTGTCTTTCAATGATCTTGATTGCGAACAAATGTTTCTAAATATATGATTTTAGTTTGATAATTAAAAGAATTTATTGTGTCTCATATACACATTACTGTGAACCTATGAGTAAGAAATTAAATTCTATAAACATTCACTTGAATGATCTTCTATCCCTTTTTTTTGCATGATTGTTTACTTCCATCACTAAAAGAAAAAGCTATCTTTAAAAAAGAGTGAATGCTCCTAAAGCTAGAAATATTTTTGTTGCTGGAAATTGGACCCGGGGGCGACCGTCGGCTGAGAAGAAGGAGCTCTGATATGGAAATGGCGGGTGGTGGTCCGTCGGCAAGCGACGTCCTCCAAAAGACCTGCAAAAAGCCGGTGGCCGGGGTTTCCGGCGCCGATCCTTCGATGCTTAAGTCAGAGGGGGCTAATATGTAGAAGGAGGGAGAAAATGTGTCTTTCAAGTTTTTGAGTCCAACCCCCTCTAAGGAGGAGGGGTTTTTCTTTTATAGAGGGATACAGGTGTACCTACGATGTAGCGGGGCAAACGGGTTACCGTCATGATTGAGCATGTCGTCGGAATTAATGCACGATCGTGTGAATTATTGCGTTGCCGTAGGAGATCAGGCTGGAGCTAGTGAGTCATCGTAGCTGATCGGACGTAGCCGAGTGAGTCAGCTGTTTGCCGTGAAGGGCTTGAGATCCGTAGATAGTATTAATTGTTGAGTGAATCGGAGATCAGCAGAGGCCATGCGCATTAATAGTTGAGTGAATCGAAGATCAGCAGAGGCCATGTGCATTAATGGTTGAGTGAACCGAAGATCAGCAGAGGCCATGCGCATTAATTGTTGATGGTGGTAGCAGGGCATGGCCCCTGGTCGAACTGCAGAAGGATGTGACCACAGTAAGTGAGTAGTAAGGTCAAGTTTCGGAAGTTAGGCTCCCGAGGGAGATCAGGCCGAGGTCGAGTGCTTGGATGGGGCGTCTCGGAGTCGAGCGCCTGATCGGACGTCGGGCCCGGCTACTCGTCTTAAGGTCGGACGCCCTCAGGTCGGACGCCCTTAGGTCGGGCGTCGTCAGGTCGGGCGCCCTCAGGCACGTGATGGTCATGCGCCCATGTATTTCGGGACAACTTATTTTTTTCCTAACACTACCCCCCGACATCCAAGTTCGAGCCGTTTGTGAGCTCGGATGCGGGAAGTAGCTGTCTTAACCGTATCGGTGTGGACCAGAAAGTTTTGAATTATACCGGCGCTCCGCATGCTTTGAGGCATTCTTAATGAGAGAAGACGGGATGACGCCTTTTCGCCTTTCGAAGCGGCCTCGTGTCGTGGGCTCATGATGGGGCTCCACGATCCTATGGGATGCCGTCTTGATTCGATATTCAAAGCGTCGATCTGAATCGGATATATCGTTTCGGTCCCCGGGGCTGACATGTGGCACGATCTGGATGGGAGGCGGGATCCTGTCTCGCCGATCCGGGCCGTAGGAGGGGTCTATATAAACCTCTAACTTGGCCTCGAGGGCTTCTATTTGGCTGCCGCTATCATTGCTCCTTCTTTCCCTATTTTCCTATTCTCCAGTTTCTTTCGGTGGCACTCTGAGGCATTTCCAGGCGATCGTCTTGGTTTCTCTCCTCCAAATCGTCGACATTTTCGGCGGAAAATTCAGTAGGTGCCTCCTCCCTCGTTTGCTCGGAGGTTTTTGCTTTTTTTTCTTCTTTCTTCTCTTTTGTCTTTTCTCTGGGATGGGTCGTGGTCCGGACGAAGTCGGGTCCACTCTGAGTAAGGATGAGTTGGAAATGACCGACGAGTGGTTTTTCCCTGAGTTCGGGTTTCGTCTTGAATCCGCAGGGTCGGAGGATCAGGTGATGAGGCCTCCCCCAGGTCGAATCGGAGTGTACTTAGAGACACTTTGGGCCAGCCTACGGTTTTCCCTACAAAGGTTCGTGAAGATGGGACTTAGATATATGACTGATTGGCTTTAGTGCAAGTGGGAGATTGTTAAATGTATGCCCTAGAAGCCAATCTGGCTGACATATTATTAATTCTAGAACATAAATTTGTACTTGACTTTATTATTATTGAATAATAAATGGGCATTCTTTTCATTCATATTGTTTATGTGTCTATGAATCATCCAAGGAATTAATAAGATGATGATACATATTCTCAATAGTTGAGAATTTGAGCCATGTATCATTGGTGATTAATTTCTAAATGCTCCTGATCAATGGATCATCACGAGGACGGTGATCGATCCGATCAGTGCACAGATTGCTTTCCTTATGGATGGACGAGACTCGAGTCCACAGTGTAGGAACACTGAAGTGAAAGTGCAGATGCTTGTTAGAGAACAAGGTTACTGAGCGTGACCAAGACAAGAAGTTAATTGGATGTCTATCCACTCGTGAGTGACTTGCTTGATATTGCAGTAGTGTGACTGGTTCTTTGACCTGCGGTGCTTCGGCTATTCACAGTGAGGTTATTGTAGTTTGACTGCACATATACATGGTCTCCAGTCATATGGGTCCTTGTTGTGTAGATTGGCTGCAGTAGGTTCACTGTAGGAGTAGGATATGCACTTACATGGAATCTATCGATCTTGATAGATGAGGAGTGATCCTTTGTGATTTATTAGACTGAGTTCTAAGATCTTGGCCAGGGCAGAATATATAGTGGAAAAGAGTTTTCTACTCTCGAACTCAAGTCGAATAAATCCAGACATATGACAGACGACGGGGTTTGACGAGTTATCCATCACCTTCGGTCTATAGGGATCCACGATAGAAGGACTGTATCATACGATAACTGCACCTAGAGGTTCATCATTCTATTCTTCTGGGTAGCCACTACATACTGCTAGGTGTCACTGGTGGATGGTGAGACTCACAGGGTTCATATTGATGGTCGATAATCCCTGGTGAGTTGAGTTGGAATTGTTTCAACCTGTTGAAAGAAGTTTTCAATGATATTGTAATAGAGATTGCAATATTTCTCACTACCAGTTAGAATAGAACCTATGGGATCACACACATTAGAGGTAATGATCGATCCGATGGTTGAATGTGATTAGGAATCACAAATAATCAATTAGATTGATAAATGAAAACCCGCTAAGAGTTAGTAGTTAGAAGAAGGAATAATTGCAATCGGATTGCAATTTAATTTAATTAATTGGATTTAATTAATTGGACTTGATTATAAATCCTACTTGGAGTGGGATTCATGAAGTCCTAATTGGATTAGGATTTCAAATTAAATTAGAGTCCTACTTGGAATAGGATTTCTAAAATCCTAATTATCTTAGGGCTGAAATTTGAATAAGTCCTAATTAGATTAGAATTTTCTTAAGTCCTAATTAATTTTAAATTTAATCTAATTAATTTCATGACTCCTAATTGGATTAGGATTGAAGAGTTCAATAGAGTCATGGTTCAATTAAGTCCTAATTGGATTAGGATTTGGAGGAATTGAATTGAGTTCATCTAATCCTTTTTAGAAAAGGATTGAGTCCCTATGAATGTGGCTAAACCCACCCCACTTAATGTGATTAAGTGGGGTGTGAGAATAGAAGGGAGAAGAGGGAGGGGCCCACGCCCCTCCCTTGCTTGCGTGAGATGAAAAGGAGGGGCTACGACCCTCCTCTCTTGGAAAATAATATGATAATGATGAGCTCCTAAAAGGTAGGAACTCATCCTTATCTATTATGGCATTAAAAGGAGAGGGGTTTTGGCCCTTCTATTGATGCAAATTTCTGGTGGTTCACGGCAGCAAATATCCCTCTCTTCTTCCTCTCTTCAGCCGCAAGGAACAAGGGAAAAAGGAGATCAAGGCGTGGCCTCCTCCCTCTCTTCTTTTGGTTCTAGCGCAAGGGAAAGTAAAAGGCTGCGAAGAGCCTTTGTTTCTTCTTCCTAGATCTTTCCTTGTTCTTCCTCCTCTCAAGGCAATCAAAGGTTGATTCAAAAGAGAGGATATCAGCCATCTAAAGCTATCTCTGCAAGGGAGCTAGCAACTCGGGGAGATCCAAAGGCTTCGATCGACTTACTACCTCGTGTGGATACCCGTAGAGGCCGGACACGTGTGCGGCTTCCATCGAACCTTCTACAAATCCACGTAAATTAGATTTGCGGAGACCATCTACCCACACAAGGTGAAGATCTGATCTTCTTAATAATTTTAAAATGGATTAAAATAATTTAATTCTAATCTATCTACAAACGAAAGATTTTTAAAATACGTTCATGCGATGAACGGATCCCGCATATGTTTTTCCGCTGCAATCTGAAAATTATTTCAAAATTTTCATAGCATATGAGGGATGCTAACATTGGTATCAGAGCCATGGTTATGTAGATTAAGATTAGGATTAAATTTTTTAAGGCATTTTAGATCTGAAATTTAAGGAATTATGCTTGCTGAAATTTATGTATGCAGAATTTTCAGCTTGCTGATTTTTCTGCATACTAATTTTTAGATGCTTAGATTAATGATTCTAATGCTTTGATAATGTGATTACAAATATTTAGAGTCAAATCTAGCATGATTAGCAAGTCATAAGATGAAATAATCAATTAAATTAAAGATCTAAAAATAATTTTTATGCATGAGATGCGTATGGTGATGATCATGGATAGACCCTTATGAATGTGCTGAAATGTTCTGCGATGTTCTGTGATGCATGTAATTTTAATTTTTAGATGCCTGCATGCATCTTAAATTCATGTTTTAGAGATCTGCATGTCTCATGAAAAGGGTTGTATTTTATTCTTTATTTTTATTTTAATTTTTAAAGCAATCTAGGATGTAATCTGTGATGTATGTTGCACGTCGATGGTTGATCGATATGTACATTAACAAGCTCAACATGCGCAGATCAAGGGTTGATTGAAGATGGATCAAAAAGTTGATCACAATTGGACCTAGGGATCAAGATCAAGTCAAGAGTTGAAGACGATCAAACCAATTGACGTGCATGTGCTTGTAAAATGACCCCATCCTGGATCCATGATCATCACCATTATATTTATTTTTGATAAATGCCTGGATGTTTAATGCTTATGTTTATGCGGGTAGATTTATATTTGCATGAGATGTGAATACGCGATCGAGTGAGACCTAAATTGGAACCTCCCTAATCAGTCGAGGGTGAACCAACATGAGTTAGTCATATTAGATTAATTGATCTAATTGGTGTCTAGGCAAGCCTAAAAGGTGGTTACTTAATTAGGACCTTACTCTCTGAGTAAGGGGAGCCTCCCACCTGCTTACCTGGCCAATTGTTTAATTACCTCTTATGAAGAACTCAAGTTGCAAACACTAAGACTTGATTATGCAATATTAAGTCCATAGGTCTTCCACCGTAGTAGAGCTGCTAAGGTCTTTTCGGTATTGATTTGTCTCGGCTGGACACAGTGGGCAAGTTGCATCGGGGGACTGGAACTCCTATTAGATGAGATGTTGTGGGGTAAAGGTGGGGTTGGGCACCAATAACTGTTAGGTGAGGATCCAATGACGACTTTATTTCTGCGGTTATACGGTGGGTCTGACTTAACTAAGTAATGGGGCCAATAACTGTTAAGTGAGGTCTTTATCACTTATAGACCAAGTAGCACTGCAATATGCTTGAGAAGCATTGTACAAGAGTTGTACACTCATCCATTTATATGTCACCAAAAATTGTTAGGTGAGGCGGCATGTAAATCGGTGAGACCGCAGTACCCACTAGAAATCCTAGTCGCGTAGGGTTTTCGTTTCTCCATCAGGGGAGTATGAGGGATTCGAAAAAATAGTGGGAGCATATTTGTTTTAAAAGTTCCTGGAACAAATTAAGTTCAAGTACAAAGTCTAACTAGAATCTTTACTCTCTACAGATCACAATGTCAGCTTCGAACCCTTTGACCCGTATTCTTGAAACCAACCGACTGACCGGAACTAATTACAAAGACTGGCTGAGAAATCTCAAAATAGTTCTGAGTTGTGAGAAATTAGGGTATGTGCTCGAGAGTGACATCCCCAGGTTACCAGCACGTCCTACTGATGATCAGTGTGAGATGCATCAAAAGTGTTGCCCAAGAAGACAACCCAAGAGGGGGGGTGAATTGGGTTTGAATTAATTCTCGACCAATTTAAAACTATGATTAGTAATAACTAAATCTATTGCAAGCAAACTAGTTAAGTTACTAGATGAAGTAAATGAAGAGAGAGAAAGAGGACAGCAGCCAATACAAACACAAACCAATTTATAGTGGTTCGGAGCTAACCCTTGCTCCTATGTCCACTCCCCAAGCTTCACTTGGGAGTTCACTATAATCCCTTGGATTACAGCCTGTTGTTTTACAAGTTCACAACCCAACTTGTTGTTTTCGCGAGATCACAACGAACTCAGTCGGTTTTCACAGGCTCACCGACTAGAAACCACCCGATTGTTTTTCCGGGATCACAATCGAACCCTTACACTGTTGGTTTTAACTTCGGCTTACCAACTAACCTTACAACCCTTGATTCAATCCCCTGACTGAATCAAGTAAGACAACAATTTGGAAAAAGTTACAAGGAAAGCTTCTTAATAAGCAAATATTGAACAATATGAATAGAGTAGAGTTAGAAGCCCTCAAACAGATTTTGGAAGAGGAAGAAGGGGCTTCTCGAACTCTGAGTCTCCTCTTTGAGTGCGCTGAAGATCTGATGTCAGAGGAAGAGCCTTGAATGTGAAGGAAAGACTTCTAGGAATGTATTGAATGTGGTTCTTCCTTCTTTTGCTTGACTTTTCCTTTTAATGGACTCTTGGAAGTTGGAAAACACTTAATGCTCAGATGGAGTAACTCTCTTGATGTCTACTACTGTTCACTCTGGCTATTTAAACAGTCCCCTTTGAAAAATAGCCGTTAGACACTGATTTGTGGCCGTTCTGCACAGTCTGCACTTTCTGACAATGTATCCGTTAGGGTCGGAGTCGACTCGCTCAATCTGGAGTCGACTCGGCTGTTGCTGGAGTCGATTCATGCTTTACTGGAGACGACTCGCCCACTGTTCAAGATTTGAATTAAAGTGCTGTCCCGTCCTGGAGTCGACTCGGGCCAAACCTGAAGTCGACTCGCCAATATCTGGAGATGACTCGGCACTTTTAGAGACAGTTCATTCTCAGGTTTCCAGAGATCTATGTTTCTGCATTTCTCTCTCGAGTCGACTCGGATCATCTTGGAGTCGACTCGGCTCTCAAAGCTCAAAAAACTGATCCTCTGTCTTTTGAGTTGAACTGTCTCGGAGTCGACTTAGATTATCATGGAGTCGACTCGGCTCTCAGAGTCCGAAAACTGATCCTCTATCTTTCGAGTAGAACTGCCTCAGAGTCGACTCACACTTTGTTGGGGTCAACTCGGCTGACTTGGGGTCGACTCTCGTATTCTCAGAGTCAACTCGTTCACAGAGTCACTTTGTTTGGTTTTCTACCTTTCAGTCTGCTTTCCTCTGAGAGTCGACTCTTGCATGTTTAGGAGTTGACTCGCCAAACGTTGGAGTCGACTCGCATCCTTCTGGAGTCGACTCGGTAACAGGATCTAGAAAACACTTCTCTATCTTTCTGTCTGTTACTCCTTGGAGTCGACTCGAACCGTCGGGAGTCGACTCGGCAAGCATCGGAGTCGACTCGAAATCGTCGGAGTCGACTCGGTGATAGGGTCTGAAATTCATCTTTCTGTCCTTCTGTCTGTTCTCAATCGGAGTCGACTCGTAGTATACCGGAGTCGACTCGGGCTTGTGTCAAAACCTCTGAAACACTTGGAGTCGACTCGTAATCTTCCGGAGTCGACTCGAGCTTCAGACTTTGGCTTAATTGAGTTCAGCACTTAGCCAAATGACCTTGAACAAAAGCTCGATGCTCTTAAATATAAATTTACATATATTTGCCTGAGCCACTAGATTGAATTCATTAGTACAACATGAAATATACTCAAATGCTTTGAGCTCATCAAAATCAAATAGGGGTATAACCAATCACTCCACAATCTCCCCCTTTTTTATGATGACAAAACATTGAGTATTTGTAAAGTGAATTGCTCAACTAAAAGGAGATTTATAGTAAAGTTTTGAAATGAATTCAAATGTCTAGTCATTTAATTTATCCAAAATTGAAAGGTATGAATCAGTAAATTCTGAAATTAAAGCTCCCCCTTTCATTTGGAATTATATAAGCCTTCATATCATGCAATCAATTGTTTGGCTTATATGTGTTTAATGAATTTGCTTTCTTAAGATTTCAGATTCTCCCCCTCAACACATGCATTCAATTTTGTTTAGGTTCTCTGAATTTTCTTTTAATGTCTTGAGGCTTTTGAGCTTAAATTCTTATTTTCAGAAGGAAAATTTGACAATTTGTTCTTGAGTATGATTCAACTAATCTCCGAATATTCCTTGAATAGATTCTGGAGATTACTCCTTGAGGAGCCCCAATAGAGAGATAATGAGCCTCGAGGTATCGAATCCACTAAGAACAAATTACTCTTTTTGCTTTAAGGATTTTTTTTTTAGTGATTTCCTGTACATCATATTTTCTCCCCCTTTTTGTCATCATAGCAAAAAGGCACAAAACACAGAAAAGTATAAGAACTCAAATTGCACAGTTTTGGAAGGAAATTTCTACTCATTGTATTAAAGTCAAATTTGAGTACAAGTATGATTACATAACAGAAAAAGTCCTCAAGGGACTGTACATAAAAAAAATACACTAGGATTTCTTTGTAGTGGAGGATGTGGCTCCCGTTCTCAGTCTATTAACTTGCATGACCAAGCTTATCCCCTCAGAGATGTTCCCTAGCTGCTCGACGATTTCCGAGGTGGCCTTAGACTGTATCGAGGTGAGCTGGGTCACACTTTCTTGGAGGATGTCAAGTTTGGAGATCAAGGCATTTGCTAGCCTTTCTGCACCCTGACTTTGGCTACCAAGCTCGTTTCTGATGCTATCTCGCATCTTCCTCGTATCATCTTTTACGTCGCTAATATTCCAGTATTGAACTTGGACTAGGCTCCTGATGTTGTAGATTTCCTCCTTCAGGTCTGCAACCATCTTGGACACGGCTACTAAGGAGGGAACAACATCAGAGGAGGGGGCAGTCAGGGGACCTCGGGGCTCTCTCAACAAGTCATCTCTCAGCTCCCTCACAATCTCCTGTCTCATCTTCCGGAGCTGCTCAGGACAGATCCTGACCTCCAAGGGCTGCTGAGGTGGTGGTGCAGTAGAGGGTCCAACTGAAGTGGATGGGAATGAAGGACCAGAAGTGGAAGGAAAAGTGGGAAGAGCTATGTAGTGATCCTGGTCATGATCAGGACTAGGTGAGTGATGGGTGGTAGGGTCGGATGGTGTGGATGAAGAGGTTCTCCTAACCCAGACTCCTTCTACTTTATAGAAGCCCATCCTGTGAAGAGTCCCCTCACCCATACGATCAGTGTGCCTAAGGGAGCGTGTGGGTTCTCCTCAAGGATAGGGACCTCTAATTCCCTAAAAATAAGAGTAAAGAGCATACCATAGGGAAGGCTTAGCCTAGGCTTATCTAAGGGTTCACAGAGATACTTATAGATTAGCTTTGGAAAGTTTATGGGAATGTCATGTAGGATGTAGAACATCAATGCTAGATCCTTTTCTGAGACAAAGTTAAACCGACCAGTCTTAGGAAAAAGGGTCCTAGATATGATGCTCAGGAGGAGTCGCATTTCAGCCGAAAGCTGATTTGCAGACACCTCCTCGATGGAGGATTGGGGTGGTCTCCCTAAAATGGCCGTAAGGGCCTCTGTCCTATCTGTAGGATATGTGGGAGCGATCCCATCGCAAGACAAGTGGAGGATCCTAGCAATGAGATCTTCGGAAATGAGAATGAGGACATTGGCTACTACTCCTTTGACACCACCGCCACCCCTTGTGACGGTCCCATAAAATTCTCGAACTAACCCCGGGTAGGTGGGGAGGTCAAGAGAACAAAAATATTCTAGACTTTGGGCTCTAAGGTGATGCCCTAGGTTGAACCCTTCCCGGGAGAGGAAGTCAAAGTTGACTTTCCTCCCAGTAGAGACTGCCCTTCCGACGCACGGTTGCGAGGGAACCGTCCTCGCGGAGAAGGAACCGGAGGTAGTGGCCTCACGGGTTCGTTTCTCGCCTTGGACCGTCTCTCGGAGCCGCTCGCGGAGAGAGGTCTCTTCCGGCTCGGGACAACGACTTTCCTAGGCATTTTGACCTAAAACCGAGGGATGAACAAGAGATATGGAAGAAAACTCAAGGGAGAGGACCTAGAACGGGTCGGAGACGACTCTAGGATTTTGGAACAGTGTCGGCCGAGAATAGAAGTGAGGAATAAACGTTTCGATTAGGGTTAAAAATCGGATTCCCACCTCGAGTCGACTCCGATAAGTCGCGAGTCGACTTGAACTCGAGTCGACTCCTAAATGTGCGTGAGTCGACTCGCCCACGAGCCGACTCTAAAATCTATTTGAGTCGACTCGAACTCTGGCTCATAACCAACAAACTTGTTATTACCGTGCCAAAGGAGAGAGTTATGGAAATATCTAAGATTTAAGAACTGATTTGATGACCATAGATAAGAAATCCTATGTCTAGCATAAGCTAATAATCAAAATCAATCAACTAGAGGGAGTATCACAGGAATGGATCAATTACTCCTAACCCTCTTCTAAGAATACAAAATCGATCTTCACTCAATGATTTTGTGAAGATATCAACAAGTTGATCATCAGTGCAAACAAATTCAAGCATTACATCACCATTTAACACATGATCTCTTATGAAGTGATGTCTATTCTCAATATGTTTAGTTCTTGAGTGTTGAATTGGATTTTTAGTTAGATTTATGACACTTGTATTATCACAATTTATGAGAATCTTATCTTGTTTAATGCCATAATCTTCAAGTTGTTGCTTGATGCATAAAATTTGAGCACAGCAACTCCTAGCAGCAATATATTCGGCTTCAGCCGTAGATAGTGCAACCGAATTTTATTTCTTGCTAAACCATGAAATTAGGTTTTCTCCTAAAAATTGACAAGACCCGCTGGTACTTTTTAATCAAGTTTATAACCAGCGAAGTCTGAATCAGTGTACCCTATTAAATTTATGCTTGATTCTTTAGAGTACCATAGACCTATGTTTTTTGTTCCTATGAGATATTTAAAAATTCTCTTAACTGCAATTAGGTGTGATTCCTTAGGATTAGATTGATATCTAGTACACATGCATACACTAAATATGATATCAGGTCTACTTGCTGTAAGATATAATAAAGATCCTATCATACCTCTATACAGCTTTTGATCTACTGATTTACCTGATTCATCTTTGTCTAGTTTGCATGATGAACTCATGGGTGTGCTGATTGTCTTGTTTCCATCCATATCAAACTTCTTAAGCATCTTCTTGATGTATTTTGCTTGATTGATGAAGATTCCTTCTTTAGATTATTTGATTTGGAGCCCGAGGAAATAGTTCAGCTCTCCCATCATGCTCATTTCAAATTCACTCTGCATTAAGTCAGCAAATTCTTCGCAGAGGCGATTGTTAGTAGCACCGAAAATAATATCATCTACATGAATCTGTATTACTAACATATCTTTATTTTTCTTCTTTAAAAACAGTGTTGTATCAACATTCCCTCTAGAGAATTCATGGTCTAATAGAAATTTGCTAAGTCTTTCATACCATGCTCTAGGGGCTTGTTTTAAAGCATAAAGTACTTTTATCTAGTTTATAAACATGATTGGGGTATTGATGATTTTCAAAACCAGGAGGTTGTTCTACATAAACCTCCTCAATAAAATATCCATTGAAAAAAGCACTTTTTACATCCATTTGGAATAGTTTGAAGTCTTTAGAGCATGCAAATGCTAGTAACAATTTAATTGCTTCAAGTCTAGCTACAGGAGCAAAAGTCTCATTAAAGTCTATACCTTCTTCTTGATTATAGCCCTTTGCTACTAATCTAGCCTTGTTCCTAACTACAATTTCATTTTCATCAAGTTTATTTTTGTATACCCATTTAGTTCCAATTATCGGGTATTCAGTGGGTCTTTCTACCAAATTCCATACTTTGTTTCTAGTAAATTGGTTTAGTTCCTCTTGCATAGCATTTATCCAATTTACATCATTTTCAGCTTCTCCAATGTTTTTAGGTTCTAAGTGTAAAACAAATACTAGGTGATTACTTAAGTTTCTAAGAGAAGCTCTAGTTCTAACAGGTTGAGATGGATCATCTAAAATTAATTATTTAGGGTGACCGTATGCATACCTCCAAGCCTTTTCAAGCCCATGATCAACAGTTACCTCTTGGCTTGTTGAAGTTTCTCCAATTGGCTTCGATTCATCCTCTTGTATGGTCATGTCATCCATCTTTTCCTCAAGTATCCCTGTATCATCATCTAAAGCTACTCTCTTTCTAGAAGAGGCATCATTAGTATCATCAAAAATAACATGGATGGATTCTTCAATAACAAGAGTTCTTTTGTTGAAAACTCTATAAGCCTTACTTGATGTAGAATATCCAAAAAGATACCTTCATTAGATTTGGAATCAAATTTACCTAAGTTATCTTTTCCATTATTATGAATGAAACACCAACACCCAAAAACGTGAAAGTAGTTTACTTTGGGCTTTCTATCTCTCCAAAGTTCATAAGGTGTTTTCTTTATAATTGGTCTCAATAAAACTCTATTTAGTATATGGCATGATGTGTTAATTGCTTCACCCCAAAAGTACTTTGGGAGATCACTTTCACATAACATGGTCCTAGCCATTTTCTCTAGAGTTTTATTCTTTCTTTCTACCACTCCATTTTGTTGTAGAGTCCTAGGTGCAGAAAAATTATGACTTATCCCCTTTTTACTACAAAATTTTTCAAATAGATGACTTTCAAATTCCGTTCCATGATCACTCCTAATAGCTATAACTGAAGCATTTCTTGCGTTGGTAACTTCCTTATGAAATTTCTTAAATACAGAAAAAGCTTCATCTTTATGAGCTAAAACATGACCCATGTATATCTAGAAAAATCATCTACAATTACAAGACCATATTTGTTTCCACCTAGACTTGTGGTTCTGGTTGGTCCAAATAGATCCATGTGAAGTAGTTCAAGGGGTCTAGTAGTAGAGACACAATTTATGGATTTAAAAGAGCTTCTAGATTGTTTCCCATATTGACATGCTTCACAAATTTTATTTTTCTCAAACTTTAGCTTTGGCAAACCAATCATAGAATCTCTTTTAACTAGTTTTGATATTGTATCCATACTTGCATGACCTAATTTACGGTGCCATAACCAACTTGCATCATTGATCTTAGTATCACTAGCTACTAAGCAAGGACTACTTTTAGCAAGATCTTCTAAATCTAATACATAGATATTACCACGTCTAATTCCTTTAAATACTAAGCTATTGTCAATTGAGTTGGTTATGATGCATAGAGATGGCTTAAACAGAACATCAAAACCTCTATCATATAATTGACTAACACTAAGTAAGTTATGCTTAAGGCCATCTACAAATCGTACATTATCAACGAAGGTTGAAGAGGTGATTTGTACTTTACCTATACCGATGATGTGATCTTGGTTATTATCTCCAAAAGTCACAGCACCTCCCTTTTTTGGCTCTAGGGTGAAGAATTGCTCCTTATCACCCGTCATGTGTCTTGAGCAGCCACTATCCAAGTACCAACAGTTTTTGTCGACCTTGGCTGCAAGACACTCCTACACAGGAAAACCATACAATTTTAGGTACCCAAGTTTTCTTGGATCCTTTAAGGTTAGCTATGTTGGTTCCTTTTGGAACCCAAACCTTTTTAATTTTTCTTTTAGCTTCTATTTTCCTATGGTCACACGTATCAACTTTATGTCCTACTTTTCCACAGCAAAAGCAGGTTATATTTTTAGTTTTACTTTCTCCAGCTTTTACAAAAAAGTTTTTAAGAAACTTTTGCTTATTCTTAGGCTTATACCCTAAACCAGCTTTATTAAATACAGCTCTTTGGCTATTAAGTATCATTTCTAATTTTTCAGAACTATATGTAAACTTTTCTACAATAGGTTTGTATTTTTCAAGTTCTTTTGTTAAGTTCAGTTTTTCTATTTTTAGTAAGCTTAAGTCTTTTATAAGATTATCTTTTATAATTTGATTGTTGTTTTTATATTCTGAAATCTCTTTAGTTAATCTTTCTTTGTCTTTAATCAGGGTATAGTTCTTTTGAGTTAATAAATGGTTGCTTGTTTTAAATTCTAGGTTTTCTTTAATAATGGAGTCCTTTTTCTTAATCAGACTATCATTTTTATGGCTATAAGATTTATTAGTCAACCTCAAATCTTTGTTTTTAAGGGTTAAGGATCTATACTCATCTATTAGTTCATTAAAGGCATCATACAATTCATCAAAAGTAAACTCTAACTGAGTTTCAGATGTTACCTCATTATCATTTGCCATGAAGCAAAAATTTGCTTTTTCCTCTTGTTCCTCTTGTTCCTCATCTGATGATGATGATGATTGATCGGAGTCTGTCAAAGTGGAGACGAGAGCTTTCTTCTTCTTGTATTTGCTGCCCTTATTCAGCAAGGGACAGTCGACTCTGAAATGTCCCGGCTTCTTGCATTCATAGCATCCGATTTTCTCACTTTTCCTTTCCTTTCCTTTATCCTTATTGAAGGAACTTGAGGAACTTCTCTTCTGATGAAAAGACTTCTTCCGGTTAATGAACTTTCTGAACTTTCGCACGAGAAGAGCCTCTTCTTCATCTCCCTCATAGTCTTCTTCTTCACTGCTGCTACTGCAAGATAGATCCTTGTTAAAAGAAGTAGATTTAAGGACAATTACCTTTTTCTTGTGGGAAGACTCTTCTTTACTATGTTGCTTCATTGTGAGCTCATGTGTCATTAAAGATCCAAGGAGCTCCTCGAGTGCCAGCTTGTTCAAGTCTTTGGCTTCTTGGATCGCCGTTACGTTGGCTTTCCATGTTCTTGGTAAAGATCGAAGAATCTTTCTGACAAGGTCACTGTTAGTATAACTTTTGCCAAGGCTTTTTAGGCCATTGACAATATCAGTAAATCTAGTTAACATGCAAGTGATAGTTTCATTAGGTTCCATTTTAAATAGATCATACTTATGAACTAGCATGTTTATTTTGGATTCTTTGATTTGATTTGTGCCCTCGTGAGTCACTTCAAGTCTGTCCCATATCTCTTTTGCAGAATTACAAGTAGAGATTCTATTGAATTCATTTTAGTCTAAGGCACAATAAAGTACATTCATTGCTTTGGCATTTAGTTGTACCTTCTTCTATCATTATCATCCCAATCTTTTTCAAGCTTGGGTATATCAATGTTGTCTACATAAATAGAAGAATATATGGTCCATTAACTATGATGCTCCAAAACATCATAGTCTTAGGCTTGGTTGAATATCCTCATCCTAGCCTTCCAATAGGTGTAGTTGGTTCCATTAAAGAATGGAGGCCTATTGGTGGACTGCCACTCACTAAGAGAAGATCCAAAAGGGATTGTCATCTTTAATCTTTTACTCTTTTAAATGTAAGAGCACCTGCTCTGATACCACTTGTTGCTGTTGGAAACCCGCCCATGTCGCAGAAAATTCAAAAAAAAATTAGATAGCAGCGGAATCGGCATAAGCGAGATCGACGTTCATCGCATGAACGTGTTTCAAAACCGTTCGTAGATAGATAAGGATTAAAAACTTTTAAATAACATTAGAAGATCAGATCTTCACCTTGTGCGGGTAGATGATCACCGCAAACTGATGATCGTGGTTTTTGGATGAAGGTTCGCTTGAAGCCGTTCAAGTGCCCGGCCTCTACGGGTATCCACACGAAGCAGAAACCGATCCAAACGTTTCCAATCTCCCCGGGGTGCTAGCTCCCTTGCAGAGATATGTTTTTGATGGCTGATCACCTCCCTTTCAATCAACTCTTGATTGTGCATGGGGAGGAGGAAGAAGAAGGAGGGATCTTGAAGAAGAATCAAAGCACCTTGCAGCCCTTTTCTTTCCCCTGCGTTGGATGAAGCAAAGGAGGAGGGAGGAGGCTGCCGCCAAGCTGTTGACCCCCTAATGGATTTTGATGAATACAAACACTAGAGTATAATTCTCCTTATATTAACAATTTACTTGAGCATTTTAAGTGTTTAACTAAGAATATTGTTAAGAATTGTCAAGGCATGTTCCCATATTTTTCGAGGATTTATTGAAGATTTTTTTTGAGATGAAGAAAACGGATCAGGGGCAGCCGAGACGTCTCCGGTTTGTTTCAGAGACGTCTCTGGCACGTAGAGGAGAAACTGGCACGTCTGGAGACGTCTCCGGCACCTGCCGAGGCGTCTCGCAGGGTCGGAGTCGACTCCCGGCTTTCCGGAGTCGACTCTCTCAGAGACGGCAGAAAGGCCGATTTAAGGGGATGCGCGCGAGTCGTCTCCGAAGGACGCGGAGTCGACTCTCTCAAGAATTCTAGAGGACTTGTTTTTTCGTTGAGAAAACGTCGGAGTCGTCCCCGACGTCGCGGAGTCGTCCCACGCATAAAGCACAAACATCCCGAGACGTCCCCAAAAAGCGCCGAGCTGACTCTCTCAGAAAAATAGAAAAATAAGAAATCGAGCTGTTCTTCTTCGGAGTCGTCCCCAGAAAGCGCCGAGTCGACTCCAACATCGTCAAAAGATTTTTTTATACAGCCGAGAGGTCTCTCGTTCAAGCGGAGACGTCTCCAAAATGCCTGGGACGCGACTGACACACTTTTGCAGGTTTGTTTGAATTTCAAACGGCTATATTTTTATGTCTAACAGATCTATTGCCATGTAGGAGTATAAAAAGGAGCTTTTAAGTGGCTTTAAAATAACTTCTCACCAACCAAACATAAGATCATTCAAGAGAGAAGAAAGAGAAAGAGGTTCAAGGGAGTTGGTGCTTTCAAGAGGAGAAATCAAGTGCATTTAAGTCTTCTTCATCTGATTTCGCGCTCATCTACTCACTCCCACTCGGCAGTCAAAGTTCGCATTCAAGCCAACGTGATCCACATCGGAAGAACCACCATCACCCACGCTTTTAACGGCAAAGAGGGTTCTTCCGGTTTTGTTGTTCTTCATTGTTCTATTTGCTTTCATAAGAGCTTTTAAATCCTTGTAAAACACTTGAATATTGTGCTTGTTCCAGTCAAGGGACTTGGAACAAGGGATAGGCGTCCCAAACCTAGGTTAAATTGGGGGATTGTAGGGTTCGTTGTTAGCCCAGGGTAAAACAACGAGTTGGGTAGTTCACTCGAAAAACTACCGGACTGTAATCGCTGATTATAGTGAAAAATTCCCAAAGGTGTTTGGGGAGTGGATGTAGGAGCAGTGGAAGCTCCGAACCACTATAAACCTTTGCGTTTGCGATTGACTGTGCTTACAACTTTAATTTTACTTTTGCACATACACTTGTGTGTTTGTTTAATTAGACAAAAAATTTTAAAACACCCAATTCACCCCCCTCTTGGGTGACCATCTCTGGGCAACAACTGGTATCAGAGCAGGTGCTCTGTGTATTCTTGAAGACCTAACCGTCTTTGGCAAAGATCAAGATGGCAACACCCTTCAACAATGTTCCTGCTGAGGGGCAGGCTACCAATAGACCTCCACTCTTCAATGGGACAAATTATTCCTATTGGAAGACTAGAATGAGAATTTTTATGCCTTGTGGAGGGTTATAATCAAAGGACCACACGAACCATCTCATATAGTTAATGGCGTTCAGGTTCCCAAACCTGAGGAGGATTGGGATGAGAATGATAGTAAGATGGTTCAACTCAATGCTAGAGCCATGAATTCATTGTTTTGTGCTCTAGATGTAAATGAGTTTAATAGAGTCTCCACCTGTAGTTCCGCCAAGAAAATATGGGATAGGCTTGAAGTTACCCACGAGGGTACTAATCAAGTCAAAGAGTCTAAAATGAACATTTTAGTTCACAAATATGAGTTATTTAAGATGGAACCCAACGAAACTATTTCATGCATGTTCACACGCTTCACTGATATAATAAATGGTCTAAAGAATTTGGATAAATCTTACACTAACTCAGAACTTGTGAGGAAAATTCTCAGGTCCTTGCCAAAAAATTTGGGAAGCGAAGGTCACGGCGATCGTAGAAGCCAAAGACCTCAACACCTTGGCACTTGAAGAACTATTGGGCTCATTGATGACGCATGAGCTCACAATGAAGCAACATGAAGAAGATGTGCCAAAGAAGAAGACAATCGCTCTCAAGGCTACTTCAAGTGTTTGTGAAGAAGAAAGCAGTGAAGTGAAGAAGAAAGTGAAGATGAAGACTTGGGCTTAATAGTAAGGAAGTTCAAAAAATTCATAAGAAGAAAGAAGACCTTCCCAAGAAAGAAGTTTGGAGGGAGAAATGATTGGGAAAAGGAAAAAAAAAAGAAAGAGACCCAATCATATGTTATGATTGCAAGAGACCGGGACACATCCGCTCCGAATGCCCTCAACAGAAGAAGCACTATGGAAAGAAGAAGAAGAAGGCGTTGAAAGTGACTTGGGATGATAGTGACACATCCTCCTCCGAGGAAGAGAGGGAAGAGACCGCCAACTTGTGTTTCATGGCATTCGACGACGATGAGGTATGTCAAAGCTCAACTACAAATTTTACTTTAGAAGAATTATATGAAGCTTTCCAAGAACTCATGAATGATTGTAGTATGTTAGGAGTAAAAAATAAAGAACTAAAGGCCTCCAATCAAAGACTAAAGGATGATATTAAAAACCTATTGATTGAAAAGGAGAGCTATGAAAATGATAGCATCATTGACCTAAAGGATAAAAATTCAAAACTTAGCATTGAAAATGAAACGGCAAAAACACTCATTAAGGAATTAAATCTAAAAGTCAAATTCCTACTCAACAGTAATACTTCACTTGGACAAAATGTTGAGTCCCTTAATAATGATAAGGAAGAAATAGCTAAAGAAAATTTGGACCTTAAAGATGAGCTACACAAGTATAAACCAATTGTGGAGAAATTTACACATAGCTCGGAAAAATTAATCTTATTCTATCCAATCAAGAGCTGTTTTTAATAAAGCCGGATTAGGATACAAAACTAGCAAACAACAAAAATATCTAAAGAACTTTTTTGTAAAAGCAAAAAGATGTCAAAACTGAAAAACCTACATGCTTTTATTGTGGGAAAAGTGGGACATAAAGCTTATTCTTGCATTCAAAGAAAGATTCAAACTAATAAGAACACACTTGTAAAGGGTAAAAACACAACCAAAATGTGGGTGCCTAAGGGAACCAACTACACTAACCAAGAAGGACCCAAGAAAACTTGGGTACCTAAGAGCTTCACATGATTATTTTGCAGGTATGCCTTGCAGCCGGGAGTAAAAGAGAATGTGGTATCTTGATAGTGGTTGCTCAAGGCATATGGACCGGTGACAAGTGCCTTTTCGTCACCTTGAAATCAAAAGAAGGAGGAGTAGTCACATTTGGAGACAATGCAAAAGGTCAAATCATTGGCGTTGGTAAAATCTCCATATCACCCTCCTCATTTATTGACAATGTATTGTTAGTTAATGGATTAAAACATAATTTATTAAGTATAAGTCAATTTTGTGACAAGGACTTTAAAGTGTCATTTGAATCTTCCCTATGCATAATTAGTAGTCCAATTGACAATGAGATCATACTTATGGGACATAGGCGTGGAAATGTTTACATGGTAGATCTTGATGATCTCACCATGAAGGATGGCCAATGTCTTGTAGCCATGGATGCCAAGGTCAATGAGACTAGCTGGTTATGGCATCGTAGGTTAGGGCATGCTAGCATGGATTTAATTTCTAAATTGATTACAAAAGATCTAGTCAAAGGACTACCAAAAATGGACTTTGAAAAGAACAAAATTTGTGCTGCATGTCAACTAGGGAAACAAACAAGAAGCTCTTTCAATCTAAGAACATAGTCTCAACATCAAAACACTTAGAACTAATTCACATGGATTTATTTGGACCCACTAGAACTGCTAGTCTAGGGGGTAAGAAGTTTGGTCTTGTAATTTTTGATGACTTTTCACGTTTTACATGGGTTTCATTTCTTGCCCACAAATATGAGTCCTTTTCCGCTTTTATCAAGTTTCATAATAGGATTTCGAATGAACTTAATCTTAAACTAAAAGCAATTAGGAGTGATCATGGTACCGAGTTTGAAATCAGCATTTTGAAAAATTTTGTGAAGAAAACGGTATCAATCACAATTTTTCGGCCCCCTAGGACACCCCAACAAAATGGGATGGTAGAAAGGAAGAATCGCACACTAGCAGATATGGCTCGTACCATGTTGTGCGAATCGGATCTACCAAAGTATTTTTGGGCTGAAGCAATCAATATGCCTGCCATATTTTAAACCGTGCTTTAGTTAGATCTATCTTAAAGAAAACACTTTATGAGTTGTTGAAAAATAAGAAGCCCAATATAAGTTATTTTCATGTTTTCGGTTGTCGCTGCTTTATTTTAAACAATGGAAAGGACAATCTAAGTAAGTTTAGTGCTAAATCTGATGAGGGGATCTTTTTAGGTTATTCCTCATCTAGTAGAGCATACAGGGTCTTCAACAAGAGAACTCTCATTGTTGAAGAATCCATTCATGTTGTTTTTGATGAAGCTAATGGAGATTCTTCTAGAAAAGAAGAAGATGATGATGCAGGTATACTTGAAGACAGAATGAAGGAATTCTCCATAGAAGACAAACAACATGAGGATGAAATCAAAGAAGATACGATTCAGCAAGATGAAGAAGATCAACCCCCAGCGAGAAATCAAGATCTTCCTAGGGAATGGAGGTATGCACATGGTCATCCAAGGGATCTAATCCTTGGTGACCCTTCATAAGGGATAAGGACAAGATCCTCTTTAAGAAACACTAGTAATTATCTTGCATTCGTTTCACAGATAGAGCCTAAATCACTAGAAGAAGCCGAAAAAGATGAAAATTGGATAAATGCTATGCAAGAGGAACTAAACCAATTTGAAAGAAATCAAGTTTGGACTCTAATGAAAAGACCCCCTAATGTTTCAATTATAGGCACCAAGTGGGTATATAGAAATAAACTAGATGAAGATGGAATAGTAATAAGAAACAAAGCTAGGCTAGTAGCCAAAGGCTACAATCAGGAGGAAGGCATAGATTTTGATGAAACTTTTGCTCCTGTTGCCAGGTTAGAGGCTATTAGACTACTTTTGGCATATGCATGCTTCATGGATTTCCAAACTCTATCAAATGGATGTAAAAAGTGCTTTTTTAAATGGTTATGTAATGGAGGAAGTTTATGTAGAACAACCTCCAGGTTTTGAAAATCACTTACATCCAGATTATGTTTTTAAATTGCATAAAGCATTGTATGGACTTAAGCAAGCCCCTAGGGCATGGTATGAAAGATTAAGTAATTTTCTAATTGAAAATAAGTTTAAAAGAGGAAATGTAGATAAAACACTCTTCATTAAAAGAAAAGGGAATGACTTATTGCTTGTGCAAATTTATGTGGATGATATAATCTTTGGTGCTACTAATGATAGTCTTTGTCAAGAGTTTGCTAAGCTTATGCAGGGAGAATTTGAAATGAGCATGATGGGTGAGCTAAACTTCTTCCTTGGGCTACAAATAAAACAATCAGAGGAAGGCATCTTCATCAGTCAGTCCAAATACATCAAGAAAATGTTGGAGAAGTTCAAGATGAAGGATGCAAAGGAAATCAGCACACCCATGGGCTCAAGTTGCAAGATTGACAAAGATGAAAAGGTAAAAGTGTAGACTGCAAATTGTACAGAGGTATGATAGGGTCTTTACTTTACCTTACTGCTAGTAGACCAGACATATTATTCAGTGTTTGCATGTGTGCTAGATACCAAGCATGTCCTAAGGAATCACACTTGCAAGCTGTTAAAAGAATATTCAAATGCCTAGTAGGGACATCTAATGCAGGTTTATGGTATTCTAAACAATCTGATTTAAATTTAATTGCTTATTCCGATGCTGATTTTGCCGGGTGCAAACTCGACAGAAAAAGCACAAGTGGCACCTGTCAATTCTTGGGTGCAAACTTGGTTTCTTGGTTTAGCAAGAAACAGAATTCAGTTGCCTTGTCCACAGCTAAGGCTGAGTACATTGCAGCCGGAAGCTGTTGTGCCCAAGTTCTTTGGATTAAGCAACAACTTGAAGATTTTGGTATCAAAATGGATAACATTCCAATTAGATGTGATAATACAAGTGCAATCAATTTAACAAAAAATCCTGTACAACACTCTAAATCAAAACACATAGAGATTAGGCATCACTTTATAAGGGATCATGTGCTGAAAAATGATGTATTGATCGAGTATATATGCACTAAAAATCAATTGGCCGATATCTTTACAAAGCCCCTTTGTAAAGATAGGTTCAACTTTTTAAGGAATGCCTTGTACTTGTATGATCCTAGCAAGTAGATTGAATTTGTAATGCAAGCATGATTTGATTTCAATACTATAGCTTAAATGATTTAACTTGTCAAGCATATGCAATGCTTTGTAAGCTCTAGAGATACATGTGAATGCTACTCAAACTAATAATACACTTCAAGGTCACATATAGCAAACCTAGTGCCTAATAAGTGGAAACATGAATCTATCAAAGTTAGATGACAAATTGTTTGACTTTCCGGAGGATGGTTACCCTCCCTTGGACTCTTCATAGAGATATTTTCAGAGCCTATTCCATAGGCATTCGAAATTGGTCAAACATTCCTCATTTCAATATTGATAATTCAAAAATCATTGTCAAGCTTTTATAGGATGTATTATTAACATTCCTCACTTTATATTCGCCAAAAGAAATTAAACTGATCATTGAGGTTGAATAAAACAAATTGGGAAAAGATAGGAATCGTTCTGAAATTTTTCAGTGACGGAGACGTCTCTGGCAAATCACAGAGACGTCCTCCCGGCGAGACGTCTCGCATTAGTCGCGGAGACGTCTCGGGGAAGGAATGAATGTTTTTTTTTTTAAATAGGCCGAAATAGCTCGAGCCGTCCCGAGCTGCTTTCCTTCGTCCCCAACGAAACCCTAAACCCTAGCATCCATCTTCTCTCCACCACAAATCGAGCCAAAATCACTCCCCATTTCCCTCGATTTCCGATCAATGGCACCTAAGAAAGCTAGGCGTAGTGGTGGGAGGCGTCCTAGGGTGGCAAACGACGAGGAACGGAGGGAAGCGTCCTCCGCGCCGTCTCCTCCGGTTGCTCCGCCAACCGTGACTCCCTCCTGTGCGAATCGCACAGTGACAACAGGTAGGCACATAGACTTTCATTTTTTAGCGAGTGAGGGGTTCTCTATTGGAGAGAGACTCCGTGCCCAAGGTTGGGAACACCTATGTTCCCTAAACATGTCTACCTATCCCGGCTTAATGAGAGAAATCTTTAGTAATTTGGCCTTAGGGAGCTCAGGGTACACTGGATATGTCCGAGGCACATTGGTAGAAATCAATGAGGACATTTTATCTAGTTTGTTACAAATACCCAAGTACGGTGAGGCTCCGACCTCACATCCCCAAAGGGAGATTGCTTTAAACCTAATTTTAGGTAGAGAGGACTGTGGTCCTCTTGACATAGTTAAGTCCCAAGACCTCAATGCTGAAATGAGATTGCTCTTGAGCATAATTAACAGGGTCTTGTTCCCAAAAACCGGTCGCTTCGACTTCATTTCGGAGCGAGATTTAGCCATTATGCACCACATCTTGCTAGGGATTCCCCTAAACCTCCCTAGGCTCATGTTGAACTACATCTCAATATGTCATCGGTATTCTAGATTTAGCATACCATATGGGATGGTCTTCACCTTACTCTTCAAGCATTTTAAGGTTCCTATCCCTGAAAATGAGCCAGAGAAACCCTTGAGAAACACTGATTTCTACAATGAGAGCACACTACATAGGATGGAGTTTCACAAGAAAGACGGGTCTTGGGTTAAGGTCTGTAAAGGAAAATCCCAAACTATAGAGCCTGAGATCCATCATCAGGAGCCTATCCACCTCTCTCCTCCACATAGCCCTATGCCCTTTCCTAATGTACCTTCCAGCTCGGCTGGACCATCCACTTCCATGCCTCCTCCTCCAGCTTGTGGATCGATGTTCTTATCAGATGAGCAGATGCACACCCTAGCATCTATGATGTGCCAGCAGATGAGGGAAGAAATGAGATCAGTGATTTCTGCTGAGTTAGCTCCCATCCGCACCTCACATGAAGCACTCTTGGAAGAGTTGAAAGAAATCAAAATTCAAATGGAGGCTATAGGGTCAGAATTGGTTTGTGTGGCAACAAACCAAACTAGAAGATCATGTGAGATACAGGCTGAATTGAAGATCATATCGGATGGTCTTCAAAAGTTGACGAGCCCTGAAGGCAATGTGGGCAGTGTGGCTGCCCAGCTTAGAGGAAGGATTGACAGGGCAACCCATGAGTTTGAAGCATTAGTGACAGCACTCAATCAATCTCAGGGAGACAACTTTAGAAGTCTAATGGATGCAATAAATAGATTTGTAGAGGCTGCTGCTGGGGCTATTGAGCGTGGTCGCCGGTGAGGCACATTTTGTGGACATCTAGGGTTCATCTTTTTGTAAAACCCTAGGTTTATATGAAACTCTTTCTTTTGTATTAGCAATCAATCCTTGTAATGGATTTTTATCCTTGTAATGGCTTCAAATGATTGTAATGCTATATGAATGTCATAACCCTTCTTTTTGAATCTTGGAGTATATTTCTAATTCTATGATGTGCCATGGAAATGCCATAACATACCTTGAATGTTCAAACTTGACAATGTGCAACCATTTCACTATTTTCCCAACTTGACAATGCATATGAAACAGGGGGAGCACAACTTGTAATAACTACATTTAAAAGGTCTGAAATGAATTCCAAAACAAAGGGGGAGTAGATTTCACCTTCCCAAGTCATTGGATATTGCATGGTAATATGAATGCTGAATTCTAATAGGCATCGTGTTTTAGGCACCTAAGGAAAATTTGTCCCCTTCATTGTTGATGACAAAAAGGGGGAGTAGAACCAATATGGAATGCAAAATGCAAAATTTAAACTCATACTTGAAAGTTTAATTAGAATCAACAAAATGAAAAGATAAAATTGAAGAATATTGGCTTTAAGACAATTGTCCTTCTGGAAAAGAAAGGGGGAGTCAAAAGTATTTGGTTTTTAATTGTTGTTAGCATCAATATTTCATTAATTTACACTTTAACTTGATTCAAATCTAAAAGTGATAGATGATATGCCAAAATTGCTCCAAGAGCTACTAAGATCAATACTTATGCATAAGGATAGAACTGACAGTTGACTATATTGAATTATGCATACTGTATCTAGCTCTAACCAAAACACAATACTTGTACATCTGATCAAATACTGTGTATATGTTTTAATTTTAAATTTTGCATATACTCAGTGTTTTGTCATCATCAAAAAGGGGGAGATTGTTGACCCCCTAATGGATTTTGATGAATACAAAACACTAGAGTATAATTCCCCTTATATTAACAATTTACTTGAGCATTTCAGGTGTTTAACTAAGAATATTGTTAAGAATTGTCAAGGCATGTTCCCATATTTTTCGAGGATTTATTGAAGATTTTTTTTGAGATGAAGAAAACGGATCAGGGGCAGCCGAGACGTCTCCGGTTTGTTCCAGAGACGTCTCTGGCACGTAGAGGAGAAACTGGCACGTCTGGAGACGTCCCCAGCACCTGCCTAGGCGTCTCGCAGGGTCGGAGTTGACTCCCGGCTTTCTGGAGTCGACTCTCTCAGAGACGGCAGAAAGGCCGATTTCAGGGGATGCGCGCGAGTCGTCTCCGAAGGACGCGGAGTCAACTCTCTTAGGGATTCCAGAGGACTTGTTTTTTCCTTGAGAAAACGTCGGAGTCGTCTCCGACGTCGCGGAGTCGTCCCCACGCATAAAGCACAAACATCCCGAGACGTCCCCAAAAAGCGCCGAGCCGACTCTCTCAGAAAAACAGAAAAACAAGAAATCGAGCTGTTCTTCTTCGAAGTCGTCCCCAGAAAGTGCCGAGTCGACTCCAACATCGTCAAAAGATTTTTTATACAGCCGAGACGTCTCTCGTTCAAGCGGAGACGTCTCCGGAACGCCTGGGACGCGACTGACACACTTTTGTAGGTTTGTTTGAATTTCAAACGGCTATATTTTTGTGTCTAACGGATCTATTGCCATGTAGGAGTATAAAAAGGAGCTTTTAAGTGGCTTTAAAATAACTTCTCACCAACCAAACATAAGATCATTCAAGAGAGAAGAAAGAGAAAGAGGTTCAAGGGAGTTGGTGCTTTCAAGAGGAGAAATCAAGTGCATTTAAGTCTTCTTCATCTGATTTCGTGCTCATCTACTCACTCCCACTCGGCAGTCAAAGCTCGCATTCAAGCCAACGTGATCCACATCGGAAGAACCACCATCACCCATGCTTTTAACGGCAAAGAGTGTTCTTCCGATTTTGTTATTCTTCATTGTTCTATTTGCTTTCATAAGAGCTTTTAAATCCTTGTAAAACACTTGAATATTGTGCTTGTTCCAGTCAAGGGACTTGGAACAAGGGATAGGTGTCCCAAGCCTAGGTTAAATTGGGGGATTGTAGGGTTCGTTGTTAGCCCGGGGTAAAACAACGAGTTGGGTAGTTCACTCGAAAAACTACCGGACTGTAATCGCTGATTATAGTGGAAAATTTCCAAAGGTGTTTGGGGAGTGGATGTAGGAGCAGTGGAAGCTCCGAACCACTATAAACCTTTGCGTTTGCGATTGACTGTGCTTACAACTTTAATTTTACTTTTGCACATACACTTGTGTGTTTTGTTTAATTAGACAAAAAGTTTTAAAACACCCAATTCACCCCCCTCTTGGGTGACCATCTCTGGGCAACACAAGCTTTCTTCTTCTCTCCTTTTTGCTGATGGCGGCTGAAAACAAGAGGGGAGAAGGGTGGCCACGAGTTGGAGAGGAGGAGGGCTTCACCTTGTCATTAGGGCACCTCCTTTCAAAGCCTTTTAAAGGCATCTAGGGCTCCTATTTGGTTTAGTCCAAATCATGAATCAATTGGGTTCAATCTATGCTAGTCCTAATCCAATTAGAACTTGAATGAACCATGACTCAATTGAACTCTTCAATCCTAATCTAATTAGGAGTCATCTTGATTCATTGGATTAATAATTAATTGGGACTTAAGAAATCCTAATCCAATTAGGACTTGTTCAATTCTAGTTCTAATCCAATTAGGACTCTAATTTGAATTCGAAGTCCTAATCCGATTAGGACTCTAGGAATCCTACTCCAAGTAGGAATCCAAATTTAATTCAAAACTCCTAATCTAATTAGGATTATAGGAATCCTACTCCAAGTAGGAATCCTAGTCCTACTCCAAATAGGATTTCCAGTCCAAGTAGAAATCCCAGTCCAAGTAGGATTCCTAGTCCTAATCCAATTAGGACTCTACGAATCCTACTCCAAGTAGGACTCTTGTTTTAAGTCCAATTAATCAATTCTCTTTGTTCCTTCTTCAACTTATTATCAATCGAATTGATTACTTGTGATTCCTAATCACGATTCAACCATCGGATCGGTCAATGCCTCTAGTGTGTGTGACCCCATAGGTTCTACTCTGACTGGTAGTGAGATATATTGTGATCTCTATCACAATATCATTGAAAACTCCTTTCAATGGGTCGGAACGATTCCAACTCTACTCATTAGGGTTTATCGACCATCCACTAGTGACACCTAGCAGCATGTAGTGGCTATCCAGCAGAATAGAATGATGAACCTCTAGGTGCAGTTATCATGTGATACAGTCCTTCTATCGTGGATCCCTACAGGACGGAGGTCATGGATAACTCTTTCTCCACTATGCAATCTGCCCCGGCCGAGGTCTTACGAACTCAGTCTTATAAATCACATAGGATCTCTCCTTTTCTATCAAGGTCGATAGATTCCTTGTAGATGCATACCCTACTCCTACAGTGAACCTACTGCAGCCAATCTACACTGCATGGACCCATCTGGCTAGAGACCATGTATTTGTGCAGTCAAACTACAATAACCTCACTGTGAGTAGCCGAAGCATCGCAGGTCAAAGGACTAGTCACACTCCTGCAACATCAAGCAAGTCACTGACGAGTGGATAGACATCCAAGTGACTTCTTGTCTTGGTCACGCTCAGTACCCTTGTTCTCTAACAAGCACCTGCACTATTACTTCAGTGTCGCCACACTGTGGACTCAAGTCTCATCCATCCATAAGGAAAGCAATGTGTGCACTGATCGGATCGATCACCGTCCTTGTGATGATCCATTGATCAGGAGCATTCAGAAATTAATCACCAATGATGCATGGCTCAAATTCTTAACTCTTAAGAATACGCATCATCATCTTATTAATTCTTGGACGATTCATAGACACACAAATAATATGAATTGAAAGATGCCTTTATTTATTCAATAATAAATAGTCAAGTACAAAATTATATCCCTAGAATTAATAATGTGTCAGCCAAAATTGGCTTCTAGGGCATACATCTAACAATCTCCCACTTGCACTAATGCCAATCAGTCATATATCTGAGTCCCATCTTCTCAAGATGGGCTTCAGTCTTTTGTTGACTTAACTGCTTAGTGAATGGGTCTGCCATATTGTCCGCGGAGTCTACTCTCTGCACCTCGACATACTTCTTCTCAACATAGTCGCGTATGAGGTGGAAGCGCCACTCTATATGCTTGGACTTCTGATGAGACCTTGGTTCCTTAGCAAGAGCTATGGCACCATTATTATCGCAGTAGAGTGTTATGGCATCTGATGTCATTACATCCAATTCTGCAATGAATTTTTTTGAACCAGAAGCCTTCCTTAGCAGCTTCAGAGGCGGCGATGTATTCAGCTTCCATAGTAGAGTCAACAATGATCGGTTGTTTAGAACTCTTTCAATTCACCGTACCACCATTGCACAAGAACACATATCCAGATGTTGACTTTCTATCATCGACATTAGTCATGAAGTCTGAATCTGTGTACCCTTCTACCTTTAACTCTGATGATCCTCCAAAAACCAAGAATAAATCTTTAGTTCTTCTCAAATACTTAAGAATATTCTTCACAGCTGTCCAGTGTTCTTCACCTGGATTCGACTGATATCTGCTTGTGACACTCACAGCAAGGGCTATATCAGGTCGTGTACATAGCATGGCATACATGAGGCTCCCTATTGCTAATGCATAGGGGATCTTGCTTATGCGTTGAATCTCTTCAGATGTGTTGGGGCACATCTTCTTGGAGAGATGAATTCCATGCCTTAGGGGTAAGAAACCCCTTTTAGAGTTTTCCATGCTGAACCTTTTCAGCACTTCCTCTATGTACATCTTCTGTGATAGGCCAAGCACCCTTTTAGATCTCTCTATAGACCTTTATTTCCAAAATATAGGATGCTTCCCCAAGGTCTTTCATGGAGAACTTTTTTGACAACCAGACCTTGACCGAGGTTAGCATGGGAATATCATTCCCTATTAGGAGGATGTCGTCCACGTACAGTACGAGAAACACGACAGCACTCCCACTAATCTTTTTGTAAATACACAGTTCCTCTTCGTTTTTGATGAAATCAAACGTTTTGATTGCATCATCGAAACGAGTGTTCCAACTCCGAGATGCTTGCTTTAGTCCATAGATGGACCTTTGCAGCTTGCAGATCTTGTGATCTCCATCATTGGAAATGAAACCCAAAGGCTGTTCCATATAGATATCTTCATCAAGATATCCATTCAGGAAAGCAGTTTTCACATCCATCTGCCAGATTTCATAATCATGAAATGCTGCAATGGCAAGCAATGTTCGGATGGATTTCAGCATGGCTACAGGTGAAAAGGTCTCTTGATAGTCAATGCCTTTGCGTTGACTGTACCCTTTCGCCACTAGCCTTGCTTTATAGGTCTCTACCTCTCCATCCGAACCTATCTTTCTTTTGTAGATCCATTTGCATCCAATAGGTACAATACCTTCTGGTGGATCTACTAAGGTCCAGACTTGGTTGGAATGCATGGAGTCTAACTCTGACTTCATAGCTTCCAACCATTTCTCGGAATCGATATCAGATATCGCCTCGTCGTAGGTTTTGGAATCCTGTGTGTGATCCCTATCTCCCACTAGGAACATTTTCTTGGTATCCTCTTCTAGTATACCTAAGTATCTATCGGGAGGATGGGAGACCCTACTAGATCTGCGAGGTGGTTGAGGGACATTGTGTACTGGCTCTGTATGAATGGATTCGATAGGATCCATGACTAGTTGCTTTTCAGAGACTTTCTCTTCAAGCTCAATTTTCCTCCCACTGCCTCTATCAAGGATAAACTGATTTTCCAAAAAGATGGCATGAGGGCTCACAAACACATTGTGATCCTCTGAGACGTAAAAATTGTATCCCAATGACTCTTTAGAATATCCTATAAAACGAGCACTTATAGTCCTAGCCTCTAGTTTGTCCGCCTGTAGTCTTTTGACGTGGGCCGGACATCCCCAAATCTTGAGATGACCAAGACTTGGTTTTTTACCATGCCATATCTCGTACGGTGTGGTAGGAACGGATTTAGAGGAAACTCTATTCAGTAGATATTCTGCAGTAAGTAAGGAATCTCTCCAAAGAAATATCGGTAGATCAGTGAAGCTCATCATGGATCGGACCATATCCAATAGAGGCCGATTTCTTCTCTCTGACACCCCGTTGAGTTGAGGTGTACCCGGAGGAGTCCATTGTGAGACTATGCCATTGTCCTTGAGATAGTTCCGGAATTCTCCACTAAGGCATTCTCCTCCTCGATCTGATCGAAGAGCCTTAAGGGATTTTCCAGTTTGTTTTTCTACTTCATTTTTGAACTCTTTGAACTTTTCAAAAGATTCAGATTTGTGTCTCATAAGATACACATATCCATACCGTGAATAATTATCGAAAAAGGTAATGAAGTACGAATAACGTCCCCTGGCTTGCACATCGAATGGGCCACACACATCTATATGTACCAGGGTAAGTATTTCAATGGTCCTCTCCCCATGTCCTACAAAGGGCAATCTAGCCATTTTTCCTTGAAGACAGGACTCGCAAACTGGATATGACTCGGAAGTCAATGAGCCGAGAAGCCCATCTTTATCCATTTTGTTCATTCTGTCCTCTCCAATATGGCCAAGCCTGAGGTGCCACAAATATTTTTGGTTTATCTCATCCCTGGATCTCTTGGATCCTTTGGCATTCACTTCTTGCTCAGACACATTTATAGATACATCCATATGCAAATGATAGAGACTGTCAATCATAAAACCACGTGCCACTATTTTATTTCTGAAATAAATAGAACAGTAGTCTTTGTCAAATGTAAAAACATGACCTTCCTGTGCTAGACATGAAACAGAAATCAAATTTCTGCTAGCAGCAGGTACATAATAGCAGTCTCTAAGTAGTAAACTAAAACCAGACGGTAGTCGCAGATGGTAGGTGCCCACAGCCACAGCAGCAACTTTTGCCCCGTTGCCAATCCGAAGGGTTACCGCACCTTCCGCCAGCCTTCTACTTTCCTTTAGACCCTGCATGGTAGTGCACAAATGAGCACTAGAACCAGAATTTATAATGTTAGATGTATGCCCTAGAAGCCAATCTGGCTGACACATTGTTAATTCTAGGGACATAATTTTGTACTTGACTATTTATTATTGAATAAATAAAAGGCATCTTTTCATTCATATTATTTATGTGTCTATGAATCGTCCAAGAAATTAATAAGATGATGATGCATATTCTCAAGAGTTGAGAATTTGAGCCATGTATCATTGGTGATTAATTTCTAAATGCTCCTGATCAATGGATCATCACGAGGACGGTGATCGATCCGATCAGTGCACAGATCACTTTCCTTCTGGATGGACGAGACTTGAGTCCATAGTGTAGGGACACTGAAGTGATAGTGCAGGTGCTTGTTAGAGAACAAGGGTACTGAGCGTGACCAAGACAAGAAGTCACTTGGATGTCTATCCACTCGTCAGTGACTTGCTTGATGTTGCAGTAGTATGACTGGTCCTTTGACCTGCGGTGCTTCAGCTACTCACAGTGAGGTTATTGTAGTTTGACTACACGTATACATGGTCTCTAGTCATATGGGTCCTTGTAGTGTAGATTGGCTGCAGTAAGTTCACTGTAGGAGTAGGGTATGCACTTACATGGAATCTATCGACCTTGATAGAAGAGGAGTGATCCTATGTGATTTGTTAGACTGAGTTCTAAGACCTTGGCCAGGGCAGTAATATAAAGTGGAGAAAGAGTTTTCTACTATCGAACTCGAGTCAAATAAATCTTGACATATGACAGACGAAGGAGTTTGACGAGTTATCTATGAACTCCGTCCTGTAGGGATCCACGATAGTAGGTCTGTATCACATGATAACTGCACCTAGAGGTTCATCATTTTATTCTACTGGGTAGCCACTACATGCTGCTAGGTGTCACTGGTGGATGGTGGGACTCACAGGGATTATCTCGATGATCGATAAACCCTAATGAGTAGAGTTGGAATCGTTCCAATCCATTGAAAGGAGTTTTCAATGATATTGTGATAGAGATCATGATATATCTCACTACCAGTCAGAATAGAACCTATGGGGTCACACACACTAGAAGTATTGACCGATCCGATGGTTGAATCGTGATTAGGAATCACAAGTAATCAATTAGATTGATATTCAGTTGAAGAAGGAACAAAAGGAATTAATTAATTGGACTTAAACACAAATTCTACTTCGAGTAGGATTTCTAGAGTCCTAATTGGATTAGGACTGGGAATCCTAGTTGGAGTAGGACTGGGATTCCTACTTGGAATAGGATTCCTACAATCCTAATTAGATTAGGAGTTTTGAATTAAAATTGGATTCCTACTTGGAGTAGGATTCCTAGAGTCCTAATCGGATTAGGACTTCGGATTCAAATTAGAGTCCTAATTGGATTAGGACTAAAATTAAATAAGTCCTAATTTGATTAGGGTTTCTTAAGTTCTAATTAATTATTAATCTAATGAATCAACATGACTCCTAATTGGGTTAGGATTGAAGAGTTCAATTGAGTCATGGTTCACTCAAGTTCTAATTGGATTAGGGCTAGTATAGATTGAACCTAATTGATTCATGATTTGGTTAAACCCTAATTGGATTAGGGCTAAACCACATTAGGGGCTCCCAATCCTCATTAGATGAGGATTAGGGCAACACAAGAAGGAGGGGCTCAAGCCCCTCCTCCTTTGCTTCATTGGTGCGGCAACACAAGAGGGGCCGGCGCCCCTCTTGGAAAAAAGTCTAGGGCTCCTAACTTGTAGGAGCCCTAGATGCTTTATAAGGAGGTGAAAGGGGGCTGACGCCCTAATGCATGTGATGCTCTCCTCCTTGCAGCCGTGGTCTCCCTCTCCCCTCTCCTTGATTCAGCCGCAAGCAAGAGCAAAAGAAGAAGAAGGGTGGCGGCCTCCTCCTCCTCTCTTCCTCCTTCCAACGCAGGGAGAATAAAAGAAGGCTGCAGGCTTCGTTCCGCTTCTCTCTATCCCTCCTTCTTCTTCCTCCTCTCAAGCAAAATCAAGGGTTGATTGAAAGAGAGGAAATCAGCCATCCAAAGTTGTCTCTGCAAGGGAGCTAGCACCCCGGGGAGACAAGGAAGCTTTGATCGGTTTCTGCTTCGTGTGGATACCCGTAGAGGCCGGGCACTTGAACGGCTTCAAGCGAACTTTCATCCTAAACCACGAACTTCAGTTTACGGTGATCATCTACCCGCACAAGGTGAAGATCTGATTTTCTAAAGATTTTAAAAGTTTTTAATCCTTATCTATCTACGAACGATTTTTGAACAACGTTCATGCGATGAACGGTTGATCCCGCGCATGCCTCTTCCTCTGCATCTGAATTTTTTAAAATTTCAGCGGCATGATCGGGGTATCCTAACAGTGGTATCAGAGCCTAGGCTTCGTAGAATAAGGTAAGGATTAATTATTAGTAGGCTTATTAGATCTGAAAATTGAAAGATTATGCATGCTGAAAATTTTCTGCATGCAGATTTTTTCTAGGGTGCTGATTTTTGCATGCTGATTTTTATATGATAAGATGATGATTCTAATTGCATTGTTAATGAGATTACAAAGTTTAGAATCATGATTAGCATGATCAGCAACCTATGTCATGAGATAATCAGTTAGTTTTCAGATCTGAAAATTATAATTGCTGCATGTGGTGATGATCATAGGATTCAAACCCTTTTGGTATTAAATGTAAAGACCTGCGATGTGATCTGCAATGTCATGTAATTTTTCAGATGCTTGCATGCATCTTATTTGATATTTTGAGAGGCCTGCGTGCCTCCTAAAAGAAGATGTAATTTATTATTATTTTTATTTTACATCTGGTTGTATTTCTGTGATGTGATGTACGTCAACGATCAAGTTGAAGACAAGGCATGAGATGAACAGGGGTCTAAGCGGTTGATGGCGATTGGATCAAGAGTTGGTCAAGGATCGAATCAAGGAGGCTTGGAACCAATTCAAGAGTTGAAGACCAATTGATCGATTGACGTGCATGTACTTGTAATACGACCTAATTAGAATCCATGATCATCACCTATTTAAAGTTTAGTTTTAATTATTGCTGCAATTATAACTGCCTGCAATGTGCCGTTTGCATGTGATGTGAATGAGAGTCGGATAGATAGGTTTACATGTGATGTAGCAAACCCAATGAGACCTAAACTAAAACCCCCTCAATCAAGTCGAGAGTGAACCAACATGAGCGAGTCATATTAGATTAATTGATCTAATTGGTGTCTAGGAAAGCATGAAAGATGGTTACTTAATTAGGACCTTACTCTCTGAGTAAGGGGAGCCTCCCACCTGCTTACCTAGCCAATTGTTCGATTACCTCTTATGAAGAGCTCAAGTTGCAAACACTAAGACATGATTAACCAATATTAAGTCTATAGGTCTTCCACCGTAGTAGAGCTGCTAAGGTCTTTCTGATGTTGATTTGTCTCGGCTGGACACAGTAGGCAAGTTGCATCGGGGGGCTGGACCTCTCTATAGACATGAGATGTTGTAGGATAAAGGTGGGGTTGGGCACCAATAACTGTTAGGTGAGGACCCAATGACGACTTTATTTCTACGGTTATACGGTGGGTATGACTTAACTAAGAAATGGGACCAATAACTGTTAGGTGAGGTCTTCATGGCTTAGAGACCAAGTAGCACTGCAACATGCTTGAGAAGCATTGTACAAGAGTTGTACATTCATCAATTTATGTGTCACCAATAACTGTTAGGTGAGGTGGCATGTAAATCGGTGGGACCGCAGTACCTACTAGAAACCCTAGTCGTGTAGGATTTTCGTTTTTCTACCAGGAGAGTGTGAGGAATTCGAGAAAATAGTGGGAGGTACATTTGTTCTAAAAGACCCTAGAATAAATTAGAATCAAGTACAAAATTCTAACTAGAATCTTTACTCTCTGAGGATTATAATGTCAGCTTCTAGACTTTTAACTCATATCCTATAGAACAACCGTTTGACCAAACCCAATTATAAAGACGGGCTCAGCAAATTTCAAAAATAATTTTGAATTATGAGAAATTAGGGTATGTGCTAGACCATGGAATCCCCGTGTTACCAATCTATCCGATCACTGATCAGCGTAAGACGCATGCTAAAGTGGATGAACAATGACAATAAGGTTAGGTGCTGCACAATGGCATCCATGTCCAATGAATTACAATGCTAGCATGAGAACATGAAGACTGCCAGGAACATATTAAATCACCGGCAAGAGTTGTATGGCGATCAGAGTCGCGCCGCATGTTTTGAAGTGTCCAAGAGGCTCTTCAAGGCAAAAGATGCGCGATGGACAGTCTGTCCATGATCATGGTTTGACCATGATAAAGGACTTAGAGAAGCTTGAGAAGCTCGGCATGACCATGCACAAGGAATTGCAAACGGATTTGATCCCACAATCCCTTCTAGCTTCATATGAACAGTTTATAGTAAATTACCATATGAACAAGATTGTATGCACCAAAATAGAATTGTTAAATAAATTGGTAACTAACTTAGGGACCTTGAAGAAGTTCAAGGGGCATCGTTTTCGCTGTCAAGTTGGTTTCTACTTTTAAGAGATAGTCTATTTGGAAGAAGAAGAAGCCTGCGAAGAAACAGAGATCTAAGAAAACACCAACTAAGGAAGTTCCAAGAAAAAGGCCAATTCCAAGGAAAAGTGTTTCCATTGCATCATGAACGGCCATTGGAAGAGGAACTGTCCTACATACATGGGAAGCATAAAGAACATGAAGGGTGATAGACCTTCAGAAGGTATGTCAGATATGCTCAGGATACTTAGGGACTGTTACCTATTGCTAGCAGAAATTTGATTTCTGTATTTTATTTAGCACAGAAAGATTTTTATTTAAAAATAAATTGATTCAATATGGTTTTATAATTGACAGTCTCTATCACATACATATGGATGTATCTGTGAATATATCTGAGCAAACAGTGAATACCATAGGATCTAATAGATCCAAAAATGAGATAAATCTAAAGTATTTATGGCACCTCAGGCTTGGCCATATAGGAGAAGACAGAATAAACAAATTGGAGAAACATGAGCTTTTAGGCTCATTGACTTTCGAGTCATATTTAATTTATGAATTCTGCCTTCAAGGAAAAATGGCCAAATTATCCTTTGTAGGACACAGGGAGGTCCACTGAAATACTTACCCTAGTACACACTGATGTGTGTGGCCCATTCGATGTGCAGGCTAGGGGTTGAAATTTTTTACTTCATTCTACCGATGATTACTCACGGTATGGATATGTGTATGAGACACAAATATGAAACTTTTGAAAGGTTCAAAAAGCTTTGATATGAAGTAGAAAAATAAGCACAAAAACTCATTAAGGTTCTTCGATCAGATCGAGGAAGTGAATACTTTAATGGAGAGTTCTGTGATTATCTCAAGGAGAATGGTATAGTTTCATAATGGACTCCTCCTGGTACACCTCAGCTCAATGGAGTGTCAGAGAGGAGGAATCGGACTCTATTGATATGGTCCAGTTCATGATGAGCTTCACTGATTTACCCTTGTTTCTTTAGATAGATGCCCTATTTTCAGCTATTTACTTGTTGAATAGAGTTCCCTCTAAAGTCCATTCCTACCGCACCATATGAGATATGACATGGTAAGAAACCAAGATTTGGGGATGTTCGGCCCACGTCAAGAGACTACAGGCAGACAAGTTAGAGGCTAGGACCATAAGTGCTCGTTTTATAGGATATCCTAAAGAGTCATTAGGATACAATTTTTACGTCTCAGAGGATCACAATGTGTTTGTGAGCCGTCACGCCATCTTCTTGGAAAAACCAGTTTATCCTTGATAGAGGCAGTGGGAGGAAAATTGAGCTTGAAGAAAAAGTCTCTGAAAAGCAACGAGTCATGGATCCTATCGAACCCATTAATACAGAGCCAGTACACGATGTCCCTCAACCACCTCGCAGATCAAGTAGGGTCTCCCATCCTCCCGATAGATACTTAGGTATACTAGAAGAGGATACCGAGAAAATGTTCCTAGTAGGAGATAAGGATCACACGCAGGATCCCAAAACCTACGACAAGGCGATATCTGATATCGATTCCGAAAAATGGTTAGAAGCTATGAAGTCAGAGTTAGACTCCATGCATTCCAACCAAGTCTGGACCTTAGTAGATCCACCAGAAGGTATTAGATGCAAATGGATCTACAAAAGGAAGATAGGTACGGATGGAGAGGTAGAGACCTATAAGGCAAAGCTTGTGGCGAAAGGGTATAGTCAGCGCGAGGGCATTGACTATCAGGAGACCTTTTCACCTGTAGCCATGCTGAAATCCATCCGAACATTGCTTGCCATTGCAGCATTTCATGATTATGAAATTTGGCAGATGGATGTGAAAACAGTTTTTCTGAATGGATATCTTGATGAAGACATCTATATGGAACAACCTTTGGGTTTCACTTCCAGTGATGGAGATCACAAGGTCTGCAAGCTGCAAAGGTCCATCTATGGACTAAAGCAAGCATCTCGGAGTTGGAACACTCGTTTCAATGATGCAATCAAAACGTTTGATTTCATCAAAAAATGAAGAGGAACCGTGTGTTTACAAAAGGGTTAGTGGGAGCGCTGTCGTATTTCTCGTACTGTACGTGGACGACATCCTCCTGATAGAGAATGATATTCCCATGCTAACCTCGGTCAAGGTCTGGTTGTCAAAAAGGTTCTCCATGAAAGACCTTGGGGGAGCATCCTATATTTTGGGAATAAAGGTCTATAGAGATAGATCTAAAAGGATGCTTGGCCTATCACAGAAGATGTGCCCCAACACATCTGAAGAGATTCAACGCATGAGCAAGATCCCCTATGCATCAGCAATAGGGAGCCTCATGTATGCCATGCTATGTACATGACTTGATATAGTACATGCTGTGAATGTCACGAGCATATGTCAATCAGATCCAGGCAAAAAGCACTGGATAGCTGTGAAGAACAGTCTTAAGTACTTGAGAAGAACTAAGGACATGTTCTTGGTCTTTGGGAGAAGATCAGAGTTGAAGGTAGAAGGATGCACACATATTGATGATAGAAAGTCTACATCAAGAATATGTGCAATGGTGGTTCAGTAAATTGGAAGAGTTCCAAACAACCGATCATTATAGATTCTACCTTAGAAGCTGAATGTTAAGCCGTATCTAAGGGTGCAGTGGAAACCTTCTGGTTAAAAGTTCATTGCAGAGTTAGGTATAATGTCATTAGATGCCATAACACTTTACTGCGATAACATTGGCACCATAGCACTAGCTATGGAGCCAAGGTCTCATCAGAAGTCCAAGCACATAGAGCGGCGCTTCCACCTCATACGCGACTATGTTGAGAAGAAATATATAGAGGTGCAGAGAGTAGACTCCGCGGATAACGTGGCAGACCCATTCACTAAGCAGCTAAGTCAGCAAAAGACTGAAGCCCACCCTGAGAAGATGGGGCTTAGATATATGACTGATTGGCTTTAGTGCAAGTGGGAGATTATTAGATGTATACCCTAGAAGCCAATCTGGCTGACACATTGTTAATTCTAGGAACATAATTTTGTACTTGACTATTTATTATTGAATAAATAAAAGGCATCTTTTCATTCATATTATTTATGTGTCTATGAATCGTCCAAGAAATTAATAAGATGATGATGCATATTCTCAAGAGTTGAAAATTTGAGCCATGTATCATTGGTGATTAATTTCTAAATGCTCCTGATCAATGGATCATCACGAGGACGGTGATCGATCCGATCAGTGCACAGATCACTTTTCTTCTGGATGGACGAGACTTGAGTCCATAGTGTAGGGACACTGAAGTGATAGTGCAGGTGCTTGTTAGAGAACAAGGGCACTGAGCGTGACCAAGACAAGAAGTCACTTGGATGTCTATCCACTCGTCAGTGACTTGCTTGATGTTGCAGTAGTATGACTGGTCCTTTGACCTGCGGTGCTTCAGCTACTCACAGTGAGGTTATTGTAGTTTGACTACACGTATACATGGTCTCTAGTCATATGAGTCCTTGTAGTGTAGATTGGCTGCAGTAAGTTCACTGTAGGAGTAGGGTATGCACTTACATGGAATCTATCGACCTTGATAGAAGAGGAGTGATCCTATGTGATTTGTTAGACTGAGTTCTAAGACCTTGGCCAGGGCAGTAATATAAAGTGGAGAAAGAGTTTTCCACTATCGAACTCGAGTCAAATAAATCCTGACATATGACAGACGAAGGGGTTTGATGAGTTATCCATGACCTCCGTCCTGTAGGGATCCACGATAGTAGGACTGTATCACATGATAACTGCACCTAGAGGTTCATCATTCTATTCTACTGGGTAGCCACTACATGCTGCTAGGTGTCACTGGTGGATGGTGGGACTCATAGAGATTATCTCGATGATCGATAAACCCTAATGAGTAGAGTTGGAATCGTTCCAATCCATTGAAAGGAGTTTTCAATGATATTGTGATAGAGATCATGATATATCTCACTACCAGTCAGAATAGAACCTATGGGGTCACACACACTAGAAGTATTGACCGATCCGATGGTTGATCGTGATTAGGAATCACAAGTAATCAATTAGATTGATATTCAGTTGAAGAAGGAACAAAGGGAATTAATTAATTGGACTTAAACACAAATCCTACTTCGAGTAGGATTCCTAGAGTCCTAATTGGATTAGGACTGGGAATCCTAGTTGGAGTAGGACTGGGATTCCTACTTGGAATAGGATTCCTACAATCCTAATTAGATTAGGAGTTTTGAATTAAAATTAGATTCCTACTTGGAGTAGGATTCCTAGAGTCCTAATCGGATTAGGACTTCGGATTCAAATTAGAGTCCTAATTAGATTAGGACTAAAATTAAATAAGTCCTAATTTGATTAGGGTTTCTTAAGTCCTAATTAATTATTAATCTAATGAATCAACATGACTCCTAATTGGGTTAGGATTGAAGAGTTCAATTGAGTCATGGTTCACTCAAGTTCTAATTGGATTAGGACTAGTATAGATTGAACCCAATTGATTCATGATTTGGTTAAACCCTAATTGGATTAGGGCTAAACCACATTAGGGGCTCCCAATCCTCATTAGATGAGGATTAGGGCAACACAAGAAGGAGGGGCTCAAGCCCCTCCTCCTTTGCTTCATTGGTGCGGCAACACAAGAGGGGCCGGCGCCCCTCTTGGAAAAAAGTCTAGGGCTCCTAACTTGTAGGAGCCCTAGATGCTTTATAAGGAGGTGAAAGGGGGCTGACGCCCTAATGCATGTGATGCTCTCCTCCTTGCGGCCGTGGCCTCCCTCTCCCCTCTCCTTGATTCAGCCGCAAGCAAGAGCAAAAGAAGAAGAAGGGTGGCGGCCTCCTCCTCCTCTCTTCCTCCTTCCAACGCAGGGAGAATAAAAGAAGGCTGCAGGCTTCGTTCCGCTTCTCTCTATCCCTCCTTCTTCTTCCTCCTCTCAAGCACAATCAAGGGTTGATTGAAAGAGAGGAAATCAGCCATCCAAAGTTGTCTCTGCAAGGGAGCTAGCACCCCGGGGAGACAAGGAAGCTTTGATCGGTTTCTGCTTCGTGTGGATACCCGTAGAGGCCGGGCACTTGAACGGCTTCAAGCGAACTTTCATCCTAAACCACGAACTTCAGTTTGCGGTGATCATCTACCCGCACAAGGTGAAGATCTGATCTTCTAAAGATTTTAAAAGTTTTTAATCCTTATCTATCTACGAACGGTTTTTGAACAACGTTCATGCGATGAACGGTTGATCCCGCGCATGCCTCTTCCGCTGCATCTGAATTTTTTAAAATTTCAGCGGCATGATCGGGGTATCCTAACATATAACCCAACTAGAAGCAGAAGAAACCGTTAAATTGGTTTCAATTATGAGCAAGTCTATACCTTCTGAAGGTGTGTCAGCCTTCTTGTTCTTCAGGCTCTCGAGGTATGAAGGACAGTTTCTCTTCCAGTGGCCATCGACATTGCAGTGAAACATTTTCCTTTGTCATTAGCCTTTTTCTTTTGAACTTCCTTCTTTGGCTTCTTGTCTTTATTCTGCTTCTTAGCAGGCATCTTTTTCTTTCAAGTAGACTTTCTCTTGGAACCAGAAGTCAACTCAGCAGTAAGGACGTTGCCCCTTGAACCTTTCAAGGCTCCCTCAGCAGTTACTAACATATTTATTAGTTCAGTCTTAGTGCAATCAATCTTATTCATGTGGTAGTTTACTATAAACTGTCCAAATGAATCAGGAAGGGATTGAAGGATCAGATCTACTTGCAATTCCTTGTGCATGTTCATATCGAGCTTCTCAAGCTCCTCTAGGTCCTTGATCATAGTCAGACCGTGATCATGGACAGACTGTCCCTCGCGCATCTTTGCTTTGAAGAGCCTCTTGGACACTTCAAAACGAGCTGTGCGACTCTGCTCACTATACAACTCTTGCAGGTGTGCTAGTATGTCCCTAGCAGTCTTCATATTCTCATGCTGGCATTGGAGTTCATTGGACATGGATGCCATCATATAGCACTTGACTCTAATGTCATCATCCATCCACTTTTAATGCATCTTACGCTAAACATCAGTAGCACGTGTTGGTAGTGTGGGAATATCTGAATCGAGTATGTAGCCTATTTTCTCACAGTTCAAAATAATTTTGAGGTTTCTTAGCCAGTCTTTGTAATTGACACCGGTCAATCGGTTGGTCTCAAGAATACGGGTCAAAGGGTTTGAGGCTGACATTATGATCTGCAGAGAGTAAAGATTCTAGTTAGACTTTTGTACTTGATCATTAATCTGTTCTAAGGTCTTTTAGAACAAATGTATCTCCCACTATTTTCTCGAATCCCTTACACTCCTCTGGTAAAAAAAGAAAATCCTACGCGACTAGGGTTTCTAGTGGGTACTACGGTCTCACCAATTTATGTGGCACCTCACCTAACAGTTATTGGTGACACATAGATGGATGAGTGTACAACTCTTATACAATGCTTCTCAAGCATGTTGCAGTGCTACTTGGTCTCTAAGACATGAAGACCTCACCTAACAGTTATTGGTCCCATTTTTTAGTTAAGTCAGACCCACCGTATAACCGCAGAAATAAAGTCGTAATTGGTCCTCACCTAACAGTTATTGGTGCCCAACCCCACCTTTACCCTACAACATCTCATGTCTATAGAGAGGTCCAGCCCCCCGATGCAACTTGACCACTGTATCCAGCCGAGACAAATCAACATCAGAAAGACCTTAGCAGCTCTACTACGGTGGAAGACCTATGGACTTAATATCGTTTAATCAGGTCTTAGTGTTTGCAACTTGAGCTCTTCATAAGAGGTAATCGAACAATTGGCCAGGTAAGCAGGTGGGAGGCTCCCCTTACTCAGAGAGTAAGGACCTAATTAAGTAACCACCTTTCATGCTTTCCTAGACACCAATTAGATCAATTAATCTAATATGACTTGTTCATGTTGGTTCACTCTTGACTTGATTGAGGAGGTTTTAATTTAGGTCTCAATTGGGTTTGTTACATCACATATAAACCTATCTACCTCGCTCTCATTCACATCACATGTAAACGGCACATCACAGGCAGTTATAATCGCAGCATCAAATAAAGCTAAACTTTAACTAGGTGATGATCATGGATTTTAATTAGGTCGTATTACAAGCACATGCACGTCAATCGATCAATTGGTCTTCAACTCTTGAATTGGTTCCAAGCCTCCTTGATTCGATCCTTGATCAACTCTTGATCCCATCGTCATCAACCGCTTAGATCGCCGTTCATCTCATGCCTTGTCTTCAACTTGATCGTTGACGTACATCACATCACAGAAATACAACCAGATGTAAAATAAAAATAATAATAAATTACATTCCCTTTTAGGAGGCACGCAGGCCTCTCAAAACATCAAATAAGATGCATGCAAGCATCTGAAAAATTACATGACATTACAGATCACATCGCAGGTCATTACATTTGATACCAAAAGGGTTTGAATCCTATGATCATCACCACATGCAGCAATTATAATTTTTAGATCTAAAATCTAATTGATTATCTCACGACATAGGCTGCTGATCATGCTAATCATGATTCTAAACTTTGTAATCCCACTAACAATGCAATTAGAATCATCTTTTTATCACATAAAAATCAGCATGCAAAAATCAGCACCCTAGAAAAAATCTGCATGCAGAAAATTTTCAGCATGCATAATCATTTAAATATCAGATCTAATAAGCCTATTAATAATTAATCCTTACCTTAATCTACGATGCCTAGGCTCTGATACCACTGTTGGGAACCCACCCATGCCGCAGAAAATTCAAAAAAAAATCAGATAGAAGCGGAATCGGCATAAGCGGGATCGACGTTCATCGCATGAACGTGTTTCAAGAACCGTTCGTAGATAGATAAGGATTAAAAACTTTTAAATAACATTAGAAGATCAGATCTTCACCTTGTGCGGGTAGATGATCACCGCAAACTGATGATCGTAGTTTTTGGATGAAGGTTCGCTTGAAGCCGTTCAAGTGCCCGGCCTCTACGGGTATCCACACGAAGCAGAAACCGATCCAAACGTTCCAATCTCCCCGGGGTGCTAGCTCCCTTGCAGAGATATGTTTTTGATGGCTGATCACCTCCCTTTCAATCAACTCTTGATTGTGCATGGGAGGAGGAAGAAGAAGGAGGGATCTTGAAGAAGAATCAAAGCACCTTGCAGCCCTTTTCTTTCCCCTGCGTTGGATGAAGCAAAGGAGGAGGGAGGAGGCTGCCGCCAAGCTTTCTTCTTCTCTCCTTTTTGTTGATGGCGGCTGAAAACAAGAGGGGAGAAGGGTAGCCACGAGTTGGAGAGGAGGAGGGCTTCACCTTGTCATTAGGGCACCTCCTTTCAAAGCCTTTTAAAGGCATCTAGGGCTCCTATTTGGTTTAGTCCAAATCATGAATCAATTGGGTTCAATCTATGCTAGTCCTAATCCAATTAGAACTTGAATGAACCATGACTCAATTGAACTCTTCAATCCTAATCTAATTAGGAGTCATCTTGATTCATTGGATTAATAATTAATTGGGATTTAAGAAATTCTAATCCAATTAGGACTTGTTTAATTCTAGTTCTAATCCAATTAGGACTCTAATTTGAATTCGAAGTCCTAATCCGATTAGGACTCTAGGAATCCTACTCCAAGTAGAAATCCAAATTTAATTCAAAACTCCTAATCTAATTAGGATTATAGGAATCCTACTCCAAGTAGGAATCCTAGTCCTACTCCAAATAGGATTTCCAGTCCAAGTAGGAATCCCAGTCCAAGTAGAATTCCTAGTCCTAATCCAATTAGGACTCTACGAATCCTACTCCAAGTAGGACTCTTATTTTAAGTCCAATTAATCAATTTCCTTTGTTCCTTCTTCAACTTATTATCAATCGAATTGATTACTTGTGATTCCTAATCACGATTCAACCATCGGATCGGTCAATGCCTCTAGTGTGTGTGACTCCATAGGTTCTACTCTGACTGGTAGTGAGATATATTGTGATCTCTATCACAATATCATTGAAAACTTCTTTCAATGGGTCGGAATGATTCCAACTCTACTCATTAAGGTTTATCGATCATCAAGATAATCCCTATGAGTCCCACCTCCACTAGTGACACCTAGCAGCATGTAGTGGCTACCCAGCAGAATAGAATGATGAACCTCTAGGTGCAGTTATCATGTGATACAGTTCTTCTATCGTGGATCCCTACAAGACGGAGGTCATGGATAACTCGTCAAACCCCTTCGTCTGTCATATGTCAAGATTTATTCGACTTAAGTTCGAGAGTGGAAAACTCTTTCTCCACTATGCAATCTGCCCCGACCGAGGTCTTACGAACTCAGTCTTATAAATCGCATAGGATCTCTCCTTTTCTATCAAAGTCGATAGATTCCTTGTAGATGCATACCCTACTCCTACAGTGAACCTACTGCAGCCAATCTACACTGCATGGACCCATATGGCTAGAGACCATGTATTTGTGCAGTCAAACTACAATAACCTCACTGTGAGTAGCCGAAGCATCGCAGGTCAAAGGACTAGTCACACTACTGCAACATCAAGCAAGTCACTGACGAGTGGATAGACATCCAAGTGACTTCTTGTGTTGGTCACGCTCAGTACCCTTATTCTCTAACAAGCACTTGCACTATTACTTCAGTATCGCCACACTGTGGACTCGAGTCTTGTCCATCCATAAGGAAAGCAATGTGTGCACTGATCGGATCGATCACCGTCCTTGTGATGATCCATTGATCAGGAGCATTCAGAAATTAATCACCAATGATGCATGGCTCAAATTCTTAACTCTTAAGAATACGCATCATCATCTTATTAATTCTTGGACGATTCATAGACACATAAATAATATGAATAGAAAGATGCCTTTATTTATTCAATAATAAATAGTCAAGTACAAAATTATGTCCCTAGAATTAATAATGTGTCAGCCAAAATTGGCTTCTAGGGCATACATCTAACAGTTGCCCAAGAAGACAACCCAAGAGGAGGGGTGAATTGGGTTTGGATTAATTCTCGACCAATTAAAAACTATGATTAGTAATTAACTAAATCTATTGCAAGCAAACTAGTTAAGTTACTAGATGAAGTAAATGATGAGAGAGAAAGAGGACAACAGCCAATACAAACACAAACCAATTTATAGTGGTTCGGAGCTAACCCTTGCTCCTACGTCTACTCCTCAAGCTTCACTTGGGAGTTCACTATAATCCTTTGGATTACAGTCGGTTGTTTTACAAGTTCACAACCCAACTTGTTGTTTTCACGAGATCACAACGAACTCGGTCGGTTTTCACAGGCTCACCGACTAGAACCATCCGATTGTTTTCTCCGAATCACAATCGAACCCTTACACCATTGGTTTTAACTTCGGCTCACCAACTAACCTTACAACCCTTGATTCAATCCTCTAACTGAATCAAGTAAGACAACAATTTGGAAAAAGTTACAAGAAAAGCTTCTTAATAAGCAAATATTAAACAATATGAATAGAGTAGAGTTAGAAGCCCTCAAACAGATTTTGAAAGAGGAAGAAGGGGTTTCTCGAACTCTGAGTCTCCTCTTTGAGTGCGCTGAAGATCTGATGTCAGAGGAAGAGCCTTGAATGCGAAGGAAAGACTTCTAGGAATGTATTGAATGCAGTTCTTCCTTCTTTTGCTTGACTTTTCTTTTTAATGGACTCTTGAAAGTTGGAAAACACTTAATGCTCAGATGGAGTAACTCTCTTGATGTCTACTACTATTCACTCTGGCTATTTAAACAGTCCCCTTTGAAAAATAGCCGTTAGACACTGATTTATGGCCATTCTGCACAGTCTGCACTTCCTGACAATGTATCCATTGGGGTCGGAGTCGACTCGCTCGATCTGGAGTTGACTCATGCTTTATTGGAGACGACTTGCCCATTGTTCAGGATTTGAATTAAAGTGCTGTCCCGTCCTGGAGTCGACTTGGGCCAAACCTGGAGTCAACTCGCCATATCCGGAGTGTAGGGTTTTAGCATGTTATAATGCGCAGCGGAAGCTAGAGATTTTAAAAATTTCTTAATAAAGTCTCTTAACATTAAACCCTTATAAGCCTAGATCACCTTAATTGAAGCAATCAAATAATATAATATAAATGCAGAAATAGAAGAATACCTTTAACGCTAATCCAATGTGTAGAATTTCCACTAGGTGCCCAAATGTTCACCCTCCAACGTTGATCCATACGAAAACTTGATTTAAGTCTTAAGCTCCAAAGACTTTGATCCTTAATGCAGAATTCTTCTAAAGAACTCTAATGGCTTGCTTTCCTTTCTTTCTATTTTTCTTTAACCTTCTAAAATCACTTCTAATCCTTTTGTCCTAAAGAAGACCACCTTGTCTTGGCTTAGGACACACTAGAAGCAATGCTAGAAAGAAAGAAACTAATGTAAGAAAGAAAGAAGAGAGGAGTGGGGTGGAGTTGGAATGATGAAACCCATGGAGTGCTAACCTATTTATAATAGGTGTAGGGATGCATCTCCAAGGGATGCATCCCATCCACACA